>NC_056735.1:446299563-446364563 GCF_019279795.1 Protopterus annectens | reverse complement strand
CTCCAAGTTTAACTATCCATTTCCTTTCTTTAAAATTAAGTAACTCATGCCAACTATGCTTATCCCTGCATGTACCCTTAATACAATCAATAATAGCAAACTTAAAAGAAGCTGATGTATGCTTTAAAACATGTTTATATAAAGCATTGTTTTGGCGTTTGTTTCTGATGTCGCTAAGGTGTTCACCAATTCTTAAGTGGAAAGGTCTAGAGGTTTGCCCCACATAGAATGCAAAGCAAGTACAAGTAACCAAATAGATAACCCAATCAGTGCTGCAATTGGCCCAAAATTTGATATAAAAAATCTCAGGAGTATTCCTGCTACTAAATTCCCGGGTATTTTGAACCCGAGCACAGTATGAACAGTGACCACAGGGAATACAGCCCAAAACCGGTCTACTGTTTTTTATCCACTGAAGAAGGCTCTTTTTTATAGCCGAAACTGTTTTGGATATTTGTATACACAGAACCCCTTCATGCAAGACATGTAGACCAAGCCTGACAATGTGGATGTTAACAGCCATATAGATTGGTATATCATGTAAATACTGGTATACATTTGCTCCCACAGGTTATGCATTCATACACCCCTGTCTGTCCTGACACATAATAACCGCTGGTACAGAGGTGCCATGGGCATATACTACTCACTAGTTAGTGACAGACATCTGTACAGCATCCCATTGCTTTGTCTGATATACATGACTGTTATGGTGGCCCGGCAGCAGTACATCTGGCAAGTATCTGGACATAACATCTCACTGGATAAGTACAGTAAGCTGCTAGGCATGTAACAAAGCACAGTGCAGGCTACAGGCAGACTGCTTCAACACTGGCCTACATCTCCTATGTGGGAATACATATGTACCTTAATAGATAGCAGGCTCTAAAGGCATGTCACATCACAGAGTAATTGACACCTGTGTGAAAGTGCATAACCACAACCAATGTGAACACAGCCAAAGCCACATATGGTTAGCTAGCATAATATTACATTATATGGATTATCTGATTAATACCATCCTCATATGTGCCACTCACACACCAACCCTTCATATACTAGGCTGCTACACAGTGTGGTCCGATGCCTGTCTGTGGTATGGAACATGTGTGTTTGCCCCTACAAACATGTAAGCTGATAGGGTGAAATACAGTGGAGCAGCATATCACATCAGATAGAACAGGACCAAGAACAATGACATCTACCACAGTCTCTACACAGGCCAAGGTACTTATCCACTATACACACACTGTCGACAATTACCAGACTTACACATACCTCAGTACAGTACACACTACCACATAATTCCCAGGCTATGTCCTCAAATATAACCCCTACTATACATAACATGTGTAGCAGTGTGATATCTCACTGGCTTGTTATCAGATATGCTGTCAATGAATATGGTGTGCAGAACATATGCACCCCCTACTGCATGACATATGTACAAAGGTTGACAGAGTTGTGGCTGGAGGCACAAACAGAGGGCCAGTATTGACATGTTGCTGTGATAACCTCATACATTTACTGTCGTAACAGGGTTTGTTGCAACATATGTCCTATGAGGGATATGAAGTCAGTAGCTCTCCCAGCTGTCACCACCTACTGACTGCAATCCTCAAACTACCTTCTGCAGTTGACAGATAGTTGTTCTGTGGGTAACACAAGGCACCTCACACTTCCCAGTCTGCAGATGACCCTAAAGATAGGGTTTCCTCATAAACATAGCACTGACATGACAAGTATTAAAACATGTAGGACAGCCATATCCACACACACCCTGTTACCAACATTACCCCAACTGCAGTATAGCAGCACTTACAGTCTGTAGTCAAGACAGGTACATCCCCCTCCTGTGTGTTGGCCTGTTTCCACAGTGTGTGTTATCAGAGATAAGTCCCAAATCCATCTGTGATGCTGTTTACAAAACAACAGATCTAGTTCTTGCTCTCAGTAAATGAAAAGGCCCAACACCATCATGATGTTCCTAGATATTGGTGTGCGTTTCCATGCAATTGGCTATCGGAATGTTATTACAGCTGTTCCACATGCAATCAGCTAGAGGAGGGCTGCAATTTATGCAGAGGCCATCAGCTGATCATGAGCAGCACTGACAATACACATGCTGCTGCCTAAGCAAAGCAGGTGTATGTCTCCACATCCAACAGAGAGGGAGTGAGATAGGCAGACAGAGGCAAAGATAAGTCAGGGAGGGCTGGGAGAGTAAAACTTATGCATGTTTGTGTCACACACCTACCAGTTCAGGGTATCAAACACCTGACTGATTATGTACTGCTATCACATGTCTAATCAGTCATTGGATTCACCACATAAGTTACATGTTGAGAAGTCCTCCAAACGTATATGTGATGGTGAGTGACATCTGCAACAGTGATATGGTAGCTACATGATAGCTCTAGTACACGTGCCTGTCCACATGAACAGGTGTCAGCGTCAACACAGCCACACTCTCACAGGGGCACACACACATTGACACACTTGGCAGGGCCAGGGATACAACTCATCACTAGTTAGAGTTCCTCAACACAGTGCTGTGCAGGTATCAAATGCACCACAGGGGTTATACAGAGGTTATATGAGCAAAGGATATGTGGAGATGTCTGAAATCAGACAGAATACTTGAGTTTGCCAATGGGGGTTGTAGTGAGTGTGAATATGGTCATAGGCAACATGCAGCACACACACAGACACAGGGTGCCAGTACTGACATGCATGGGTGCATTGCTTCATGGGGGTGTAGTGGTCAACTGTGCCAGACAGATATACAAGGCTACGTGATGGGTATACCTTGGCATCAGGTGACATGACAATGGTCTGCAGTGTGGCTCTGGGGTGTAGTGTCTGGCTTCCCCACACAGCTGGGTATTGTATTCACCATCCAGTCACCTGTGTAACTATTGTGTGTGGGCAATGCTGTGCATTGCTTGCCATGTATGTGTTCCTTAGTCCATGACATGGATGGTGTATAGGATGTACACACCTCCCACATGCATGTACAGTGACACGTGGAACCGTACCTAGGGGGTCTGGCCCATGTTGTGTACGCAGATTGTTATCATCACATGTGCCACTCCTGACCTCTTGTGGCATTGTGACATATAATATGGCCACCATATAAGAAAATGACAAAACTGGCTCCTCAGTGGTTACACAGGTGTTACACAGTCACAGCCACCTCCACACAGGTTACGAATTCCAAACACACACAGTTGTCATGGCTGCAATTAGTACTCCTACCTAACTAGTTTATCACACTACAGCATTATGCAGTTATAGCACACACCACAGAGATTACTGGGATATTTATTCCCCAAAGGTGTATTTCACAGTTGATGATGTCAGCAGACTTGCCAAAGTAGGGCAATGGAGGTTGTAGTGCCTGTGAATGGTCTCAAAAGCATTGCTCCCTGCACTAACAAAGGAACACAAATCCCAAACCCAGGACCTGATACAACATGGGGACATGATGTTAACAGTACTCCAGCCCGCCTGTATGCTGTCAGGCTGGTATCGGTAACATATCATGCAGTACAGTGTGGCTACTATAGAGGATATACAATGTGGACCCACTCAACATTTCTAGGATTCATATACAAAGACACATATATGCAGATACATACATATATATATATATATATATATATATATATATATATATATATATATATATATATATATATATATATATATATATATATATATATATATATATATATATATACACCCGTATATAAATATATATGTAACTACACATACACACACAGACATAAGTATAGGGAGATACATATGCAGAGGGTGCACACAATACGGTACAGCCACTATGGCTATAGTCACCAGCATACCACATGGACACTGTTTGAGCCAAACATACAAGTGACGCCTGTTGCCTGCAACATATACCAACAGATAGGTCACGGGATATAACACCACACACAGGTTTGCATAAATGGGGAAGCTTTATTTGTGTACTACTACTACTGTAATGTATGCCATGTCATATAGCTGTGCAGACTCTGAAATACATTTAGACAGAGTAATGCAACTGTCTAACAGATAAAGGTATACAGTATTCTGGAAAGGAGTACATATGTTGCTGTCCAGGCCAAGGCCTTCAAGTAGTACAACAGTAGACACAGAACGGGTCACAGGATCAACTGTCAGTAAAGCAGATGTAGAGTCTGGCAGCCTCCATCTACAGTCTGTACACAATCCTTATGGGGTACATACCGAAGCAGACACAATGGAATGTATCTGCTATATAAGAAGGCATGACTGAAATCATCACAATCGCACTGACAAACAGAACAGTCTGTATGGCAGGAAGCAGTACGCCTGCATTTACCCAAGGTGAATTGAATGGTAATGTACACCCAGTTCCCTTCAGGCAGCTTACCCCTGTTACCCCCTCATATTCACTGGTGTCAGTGGCATCTGTCCATACATAGCATGTGTATACGGCATGGCATGGCCTTTGTGGGTAACATTCTCTGGCTTGCCAGTTGTAGCAGGTGTCCATTGAGGCACATAGCAATGGAGCACTGTATATAATGCATTGCCTATTGTAGGGATGGGACAGGGTACCACATCCTCTGTAGTCCAATGCAATCACACCATGGTTACCATCTGTGGGTGATATGCATGGGACTACCAACTTATTGGTTGTTGCCTGGCCAAGTGTGTTTGTGTCTGGGACATGGGTGGAGAGTGTTCTCTGGGTAATATTGGTGTTGCCTATATTGTTCCCCATGCCATGATGTCACATGTGGGGGTATAGATTGTTTACCCCAGCCACTGTGATGTTTGACATCTGTTATGCTTGTAAAGTGGACATTATGACATTTAATAGGCCCAACATGGGTCTATATTAGATCACTGAATGCTTAGGTAAGCGAACAGTGATTAATCGACCCCATATAAGCGAAAGCTTACAAAACCGAAAAAAAAAAAAAAAAAAAAGAAAGCACATTAAAACATGAGATTAAGTGAGGAGCTTCACCCCCCACACTCCCCCAACATGGGGGGCTGTGACTCCCACAACCCCCTACTTATATATACCAACTCTGAGACCACACTACTGTGCCAAAAACGGCAAAGTACCGAAGTGACCAATCGAATTCTTTCCCAGGGAAAGAATTTGCTTACATGCCACTTCGATATTTTGCAGTTTCGGTTTTGTCAGTTCGACCAAGACACATTAGAAAACATGCGTCTTCAGTCTGCTGATAGGAACCCACCCAACATATAGGAAAAGTGCAAAATCCACTCCACATTGCTTCATGCTTCACACAGGATGCTTATGACACATGCACACACACACACACACACACACACACACACACACACACACACACACACACACACACACACACACACACTCACACACACAGCAAAAGTCTCACAGTTGCCATTCAAGGGATTAGACCACCTACCTAGGTACTAGAGCACACTACAGCATTACGCAGTTACAGCACTCACCACTGGGATTACTGGGATACTCCTTCACCAAAGGTGTATTTCACAGGGAATGACATCAGCAGGCTTGTCAAAGAAAGGCAATGACAGGTATACTGACTGTCCTCAAAAGCATTGGGCCCTACACATATGCACCAACACACACAGATTCACAGTTGCCATGAATGGAATTAGAACACCTACCTAACTACTATAGCACATTAGAGCATTACACAGTTACAGAACGTGCCACAGAGATTATTGGGATACTCTTTCACCAAAGATGTATTTCACAGGGAATGACATCAGCAGGCTTGTCAAAGAAGGACAATGATAGGTGTACTAAGTGTCGTCAGAAGCATTGGGCCCTACACATATGCACAGACACACACAGACTCATAGTTGCCATGAATGGGATTGGAACACCTACCTAACTACTACAGCACATTAGAGCATTATGCAGTTACAGAACGCACCACAGAGGCTAGTGGGATACTCCTTCACCAAAGGTGTATTTTACAGGGAATGACATCAGCAGGCTTGTCAAAGAAAGGCAATGAAAGGTTTACAGATTGGAAGGCTACCAGGGGCAATTGTGTACAGTGATGGACATTTGCACATCATATGTTTTTGCAAAATGGGAGTGTGCTATGTGGAACAGGCCTCATGAAAGGGGGGCTGTCTGTCACTGTCTGTCAGTCTCTTCCCACATCTATTATGTGTATGCTTGAGCTGTTATAGTGTGCTGTCCTTGGATATATGTGCATATTCCCATCCATTGTGTGTGCAGAGCATGACTGGTGTGTAATGTGGAGTGTTTGCACAGACATCTGTGACTGACTGCTGTGTATAGTCCACAGTTGTTTTCAGACATGGGCTTCATTTGTCTAAGTGTGTGAGCATGCCTAGTATGACCCTTCTGTAATTTGTTTCCTGACCTGGCCTTCGCTTCTCTAAGTGTGTGGGCATGCCCAGTATAAGTGTCTGTACTGCATGCGTGACTCCATTCCAGATAGGTTGTACTCCACTGCAGGTTTTTGTGCTCTGCACCTACAGCTAGTAATTTGCTTCTGCAGGATATCTGTAGATTGTTTGACAATGTGGGTCGACATTGGGCAAATGCTAGTGAGATTGTTGCTAATTATGTCTGTGGTGCTTCTGCTACATGCTTTTGGTGTTGGCAGGGATACTCAGTGATATACAGTGTTTTACCCTCTGATGTTTTATGTCATCAACTACTGACAGGTATACATCTTTGCTGGCAGTAGGTCCCTGGGGATTACGAGTTGAATGCAGCTTTGTCCAGTAATGTGGTGTGCAACCTACATATTCTTGCATACTCATGTCATTCTGGCGTGGAAACTGCAAACACTTGCCGATGGGTCTGTGTATATGGTCCAGCACCTTGGTGCTGTTGTGGCTGTGGGTCCCATGCCTGTACAATTATCACCATGACAGGATGGCCATATTGTGCTGTGGCCATACCTCCCAGGTATTCAGACCCATTGACTTTATCCAGAGGCAGGGCTCATTAGTCTGTTCATTAACCCTTCACAATTTGGTTTGCAAGCAGGTTTGTGGCCACCCATCCCAGTGTTTGCAGCCATAATAAGTATGTGCACACATTAGGGTTTCACCCTTCACACACTCCATGGTGGCGATGCTACCCAGCCCCCCCCCCCCCCGTTAATCTGGCCTCTTCCTATCATTATGCACATGATATCTGATAAGCATGCCTATAGTTGCCACTCCATCCCAGCAGTATGTAGAGGTTGGTCCACAGTTCATGCATTGGAACATGATGGACATACTACTGGGATTTGTCAACATGTCCTTGCATTTGTGTTCTGTGGACTGTGTTTTGTCATTATGTGGGAGTAACATACAGTGGCCATATGGGTGTGACACAGACCTGTGACAGAGGATAGTGGGGCATTGGGTACTGATGCAGGCTATCTGTAGCAGGCCAGCACATTCTGTCAGTTGTACAGACACAGGCTGCAAGGCAATGTATTCCCCTGGGTTGACAGGATAGGTGTGCAAGGTGGTGATGGCGATTGTTTCTGCCCTTATCAATCCATTGGTGTGGATGCTGGCAGGGTGCATCCTACAGCTATGGACACACCTGCATGGGATATGTCTTCAGCATGCTGCATTCTGTGAGGATTCACATAGTAATGTGGGGATCATATTGTACTCATTCACAGCAGCTCGGAGGTGGCCTGTGTGTTACCTGAGGCTGATGTTGGCCTGGACTGGCTGCATGTGTGCTAAGGTAGCTACTTGCAACTGCCTCATAGGTATACGTGGCCCTTTCCCCTGCTGGTGGCTAGTGGGTGGACACCAGCAGTTTCTACATACGTCATACCTCTGCCTTTTGTGGTCTGCCAGTGTTTGCCCACAGTACATCTTGGTTTCTCATACTACACAACCAACTGATGTGCTGTGAACCTGTATGTACAAATGGAGGCTGTCTCCATTTCACTGTGAGATTTTAAACAGTCTCTGTCTATGGTACTTCCACATCTGTACTGTGTATATGTCTGGACCAATGCTCATACCATGTCCAACTTCCAGATGGTGACAGTTATGACATCTGTACAAATCATATGGGTCTACTGCTGCAACATGTCTTGTTGGGATACCAGTCTGTTTGGCACTGCAGTTGTGTGGGCTTGGCCCGGTCATCAGCAGTACTGACCATTGGATACCAGGACATACCATCCATGGCTATTTGCTGATTACTTTCACACAGCATACCACTCAGAACTACCTAACACACAGAGCTCTGCCTATTGTAGACATGCGACTATCCATGTGACTGATTTGACCAGCTCAGGTACTCACTGTTATTACTCCCACACATGGCTGGCAATACATTTCTACATAGGGTTAGTGGGGGCACACATCACAACTGCGAACATGTCCTACAACCACCTGATATGTCAGGTACTCTGTTGGCTTCCACACAACAACCTGACACTCAGATCTCTGTATATTGTACACATGCAACATTCCATCATTATAATTGGGGCAGCTCAGGTACTCTGTGCATTGCTGCTGTGATACCCACACATAGATGCTACTGCTATACTACATAGGATAGGGGGGCATACCTGACAATTGTAGACATTTTTACTATACCGACCTGATATTTCAGGTACCCTGTTGGCCTCCACACATCAACCTGACACTCAGAGCATTGCATATTGTACACATGACACAATCCATCCTTCTACTTTGGCAAGCACAGGTACTCTGTGCTCACTGTTATTATTCCAACACATGGATGCTAATAAATTTCTATCTACACAAGATTTGGGGGGGGCACACCTGCCAATTGTGGACATTTGCTTTGACTGCACTGGTATTTCTGGTAGTCTGATGGCTTCCTTTTAAATCTGTATTCTGACCTATCCTGCAGACTACAGGCATATAAGTGTAGTACATTTTATAGGTTTCATTCACCTACATTGCCATTTCAGACTTCTTAACCTTCATGAATGACATCCCACTTTCCGACCGGTTATGCTCTGTGTAGGTCTGGAGTGGGGTTGATCTCCATTGCCATACCTTGAGGGCCATAGCATAGCCTTTCCTTGTGTTCATCTACACATGTCCCGCTGGCTGGGTGGGACTGTTGTTGGGTATGTGCACCTTCATGACATGCATGTGTGTGCCCTATGGACACACATTTGGGCCAGCACATGTCCCACAGTGGGTTTTTTCACCTTGTCTGTTACTGCCTACTTTGTTGACACCAGTATTTTGTTATGGTTTCTTGCTGCTCATATAGCTGTCCACTATCTGCTGCCATCCCATTTAGCCACCCAATTCCCTTCCTTGCATGTTCACATCCATACCATTGATACAACTAGCAGACCATACTACTGCATTCAGGAAGGGTGACTTTCCTTGCGGCTGTGCCAGTATTGAGGATGGTGCTGGAGGGCTATGTCAGATGCACATAGTACACTCCCTATACATATTAAAGCACAGGTATTGTCAATTTTGGCATCTCTTTTACTGTATGTGAGAGTCAGAGAGAGTTTGAATTCCCTGGGTTCCTACTGTGTCAGTGTGTGTGCTATGCATTGCCTCTTTGCCAAAGCCAAGGCATACCGTGCACGCCTGCTTCTGCCTACAGGTGCAGGCTCAGGTTGTTCCTCCTCCGAGTCTCTCTGTGCCTGTGCTGGCCTTGGCAATGGTGGGGGGTTGTGTGGCCCTGCCCCGTGCTGTTCCTGCTGCAGCTGTTGTGTAGCATGGCACATACCATGAAAATTTGGGTACATGTAGCTAGAGAGTACTGCAAGGCTCCACCAGATGTGTCCATGCACTGGAACTGTGACTTGAGCATCCCAAACACACCCTTTATTATGATTCTTGTTTGTGTATGTGCCTCATTATGGAGCTCTTGTTCGGGTGTATGTGCATTTCTGATGGGTGTCATCAGCCATGGCTCCAGTGCGTAATCAGCATCCCCCACTAGGTGCCCATATGGGATGTCCCCACTGGCAATCCTCTGGTACAGCTGCGTCAGATACCAGATGTGGGAATCGTGATAGCTCCCAGGGCTTCCAGCACACACATTCATTATAATGCCTTGGACATCACACACAACCTGGCAGTTGATGGAGGAGAAGCCCTTGTGGTTTATGTAGACCCTGCCCTGCTCATGCAATGGTGCTTTTATGTATATGTGCGTGCAGTCTATAGCACCCACTACTTCAGGGTATTCTGCTATTTGTTGGATGAGATGTATATTGCTGGCCAATGCCTCACGGCTGTTGAGGAAATATATGTGCTTACCAGCATGTGCTGATATGGCATCCAGGAACTGGTGGAATACCCTGGATGCTGATGCCTGTGAGATCCACATGATATCCCCAGTTGGCCTTTGGAAGGTACCTGTGGCTAGTATTCTTAAGCCTACACATACCTTGGTTTCCACTAGGATGGGTTCCTCTCTGTTGGTTCTGTGTCTGAGGTGTGGCCGGCACAGCTCAACGATATGCTGTAGGAGGTCCCTGTCCACCCTATAGCGCTCCACTCTCTCTAGCTCATGTAGCCCCTGGTAAGTTTCCCTGGGTCTGTACACTCTTCTCCTCACTGTGGGTTGGTCATCAGGATTCACATCCTCACCACCCTCGGCCTTTTGCACATACTGGTTTATGATAGCAAAAGCAGCCCCTAACATTTTTCCTCTTGCTTTTGTTTTGTAAAATTTCCCTATTCGTATACACTGGTGGTGCTGAGTTTTTGGGAAAAAACAAGGGGGAAAGGTGTTTGCATAGTTTATAGTGGTAGGCTGGGCTGGGCTGGGCTGGTCTGCTGCCTGTTTACTTAACTGATTCTGATACATTTCACCTGCCAGCTAAGCTAGTTCTCCTTGATTAACTTCCTACTGCAGTTTTCCCTTCAGATTGCCTTCCTGTTTAAGCCCGTGTGCACACCGCGCAAACCGAGTGCTCAAATGTGCACACTGCTGCTATTTCCTGGTTTAACTTCTTTTTTATTCCTGTAAAACCCAGTCCACAGTGTGTGCACCCACTTACACTTTGTAATGAGTGCTAGGCAGGTTTAGACAGGAGCAAACCCGAGCCACAGGGCTCCAATCCACTTACAGTATGCCTGACACACCCACTCATGATGTCACCTACCTCCTAGTCTTGCACCCAGCTATTCATACACTTACACTGTTGGGACCTGTCTCACATGCTGGGCAAAACTGGGATTCACTATCCTTCCCCTCATTAGCATATGATTGCTTGCTAATGCATAGTTACATGTGTCACACTGACCTTCCCCCCTTAACAACCACTACTCGCTGGCCAGAATTCTGATTTTAGTTAGAATGCTTATTTTAGGTTTATTTTCTTATTTCCTCCCCGCATCCCGTTTGCACGCTGCTGCCCTATGCTTAAACAGCTGAGATCGGCGAAAAAAATTAATTGATTTTTTAATTTTTTGTATTGTTTGCAATGCCAATGGCCTTATACTTGGCCATTGGCATGCTTCCTCAATGATATGCAGCCTTTATTTGGAGCTGTTATAGCTCTGTTTTAGATTTTGCAGAAATCTACTCAGTTACTAACCGAGTACATTTCTGCAGATAGCACTAGTCTTGCATGGACTGTTGCAAGTTTGCTGGATTGCAAAATCACCTCATTTGCATTGATTTCAGCTGCAGATGGGGTTCTTTGCATACCAGGGCTTATTCAGTGTTAGATTAGTGCAGTGTCACTATTTACATAATAAAAAACTTGGTGAACTAGCACTATAGTTTATGAATGCAAGTCTTTATCAGAATATTAATGTTTTATACCTTTAATATCTTGATTTCCCCCCGGCTGATGTGTGTGTTTTGGCCCTAGCATCGTTCTTACTCTGCTTGAAACTACTACCTAACAGTTGAATATTTAAGAAACTAATTAATTGGTGGAAGGACCCCCAGCAAACAAATCCTCAAAGCTCATCCAAAGCAAAGAACTTGCCATCCTACCTAGTACCCTGTTTTCCAGGAGGCAAGAAAGCTTGAAACTACTACCTAACAGTTGAATATTTAAGAAACTAATTAATCGGTGGAAGGACCCCCAGCAAAAAAATCCTCAAAGCTCATCCAAAGCAAAGAACTTGCCATCCTACCTAGTACCCTGTTCTCCAGGAGGCAAGAAAGCTTGAAACTACTACCTAACAGTTGAATATTTAAGAAACTAATTAATCGGTGGAAGGACCCCCAGCAAAAAAATCCTCAAAGCTCATCCAAAGCAAAGAACTTGCCATCCTACCTAGTACCCTGTTCTCCAGGAGGCAAGAAAGCTTAAAACTACTACCTAACAGTTGAATATTTAAGAAACTAATTAATCAGTGGAAGGACCCCCAGCAAACAAATCCTCAAAGCTGATCCAAAGCAAAGAACTTGCCATCCTACCTAGTACCCTGTTCTCCAGGAGGCAAGAAAGCTTGAAACTACTACCTAACAGTTGAATATTTAAGAAACTAATTAATCGGTGGAAGGACCCCCAGCAAACAATTCCTCAAAGCTCATCCAAAGCAAAGAACTTGTCATCCTACCTAGTACCCTGTTCTCCAGGAGGCAAGAAAGTACGTGCTTTTATACATTAGCTGTAAAACTGCATATTTGCCTATCCCTACTGTATGTATATAACCTTACGACCTAGCCAAACCACCTAGCAACCTTACTCCCTTCTACACCTCTCACTATTTTCACTGTTTCCCTCTGCTTGGACTGTCTCTTGCTCTTTGTTACTTTGTTTCCTCCTTTTGTGTTGTCTCCTGCACCTTCCTACCCTCAGGATCCCTCGCAAACCCTGTTATCTTCCATATCTACCTGCTCACCTCTACTGTACTGTCCCACTTTGCCCACTAGATGGCACCCTAAACTAGGACATCTCCCTTTACTTTCTTCTTCTCTCTCCCTTGTTGCCCCGAGCACGCCATAGTAGACCTTGTTCCCTCTTTTGACCATCCTTGCTCTCCTCATACTTTACTTCTACTTCTCAGTGCTACTTCACTTCCACATCCTTTATTTCCTTGCTTTTCCTCCCCCCACACCTACTCTTCATACCTGCAGCTCTCAGCAGTCGGTAGTTCTCTGATTGTTTTTTGCTGCCACTAATCGCTTTCTTGCTCTACCCGCTCTGTTCGCCCTACGGGCTCACTCCGCTCCCCTACCCTACCCCCAATTCTCACCCACCCCCACTACTCCTAACCTTATACTCATGTAACCACACCCCTTCTCCTCCTCAGCCAATCACGACCCACTTCCTCTTAGCACTCCCTCCTACTACCTTTTGTACATCTTAATTACTTAATTTGACCTTATTTATATAACACACCCTAACCTCTTTCTTAGCTTACACCATATTACTTTTATTTTCAGTTAAGCTATTAAATCCATCTTACTTCACTTATAAGTACCTTTATCCTTTACCCTACGCTATCTCACACCACTTTTCCTCCTTTCTCCCTCCATCTCCCTTATCTACTTCACTCCTCTATCCTTCCTTCACTTATAACACATCTATGCCTCCACATGGACCCAACACATAAATTCTTCTACCCATATATACTACTATTAACAACAATTCTTGCTTGTCTTACAATACCTTACACATTAACCTAATTTGAACATATTTCTCTTCAAGAACATCTCCACCCCTTTCAAGGAACTCTATCACTCTCTCTCGATAACTATCTCAACCATATTAACATAACCTCTACCTCCATTTATATACTTCCAAAGTATCATAGATCTACCCATATTACTTACATTCTTACCAAAAAAACCATAAATTATTATGATAAAATCTACAAGTTTATACACTATCCACAACCACACCCACTACTAGATGGTGACATTCAACATAACCCAGGCCGCAATACTGACATTACCAAAAAGCCCCTCAACCTAACTACTTCAAATATCTTTACACCAAATAGACCACCTAACTCCCTCCTAATAGCTCACCTTAACATCCGCAGCATTAACAATAAAACTTCCCACCTACATGCACTCCTAGATGTTCACTCATTTGATATTCTCTGTCTTTCTGAAACATGGCTAAAGCCCTCTACTCTCGACCAGGAAATCACCCCTCCAGGACATAACATCCTGAGATGTGATCGCAGCACCAAAAAGGGTGGTGGAGTAGCAATTTTGTAGAAATCAGAACTACAACTTTCACCCTCCAATTTGTCACTTCCCTCAGTTCCCAACTCAGAAACCCTCACTGCAAAATTACAAATCAATAACTTAATTTATCTATATAATCTGCACTTACCTCCCCCCTGGAAATAACATCAATACTCTAGAAAACTTACTTAGTTACCTCACTTCCCACCTACCCCAAGAAACCATTATCTTAGGAGACTTTAACATAGACTGGAAAACCTGTAATTCTCCCAATCCTACCAACCACATACATCTCTATGGATTTACACAAATAATAACCACTCCTACTAGAATCCACAAACAAAACAATAAAGAAACCATCTTAGACTGGATCCTTCTAAATAGTCATATTGATTCTTATAAGCCAGGAACACTCCCAGATGATATGAGTGACCACATGCTAACCTACATCATCAAAAAAAAAATCTTATACCCCCAACACAAATATTTTTAAAACCTCCCGCTCCAAAAAATACTTTAATCCAGAGAGCTTCCAAAACGAACTCATAGCATGTGACTGGTTTCCTATGTTTCATCTTGAACTTGATGAAGCAGTAACCTACTTCAATACTAGATTTCTCCAAATACTAGACTACCATGCTCCCTCTCGCTCTTCCCGCATAAGAACCAAAACTGCCCCCTGGCTCACAAAGGCAACCAAGCAAAAGATCCTTCTCAGATATAAAATTTGGGCCAAATGGAGAACCTCCAGAAACCCAACAGATCACCTGTACTTTAAACAGTTACGAAATGCAACTAAGAAGGACCTTCTCAAAGACAAAAAAGACTATAACTTCCACCTACAACAAAGCCACCATCAACACCCCCAAAAATTCTGGTCTAGCATTAACAAACTTCTTCAACCAGGACTCTCTAAAACTCCTGACCCTACAGGTTTCGACCATAATAACTCTAACCAGATTCCTGATGCCTTTAACCACTATTTTACTGAAGCCATCCTATCCCTAGCTAACACATTACCTACCACCTCCACCCTCCCATCAAATACACCTAATACCTTATCACCTACCTTCCATATACACCCAGTACCTACATCCCTCATTGGTAACCTCCTTCAAAAGCTCAAGCCATGCACCCCCTCCGCAGACTGTCTTCCAGCCGAATACCTACAAATCACAGCTAAAGCCATAGCCTACCCCGTCTCCATACTTATAAATAGAACAATTTCAGAAAGCAAAATCCCTTCTCTGTGGAAGATCTCCCATATAATCCCTTTACACAAATGTGGGTCTTCAACTGAGCTTTCTAACTTTCGGCCTATTGCCTTACTCTCTCCATTAGCTAAAATAATGGAGAAATGTATACACCGACAACTGCTTGACCACCTACTACAAAATAATCTACTTGCCAATTGCCAACATGGTTTTAGGCCGTACCATAGCACAACAACTGCCCTGCTATCCTTCTCAGACTCTATAAACAAAAATCGTAACAATAACTACTTTTCTTCTGCTCTTTTCATAGACCTTTCAAAAGCATTTGATATGGTGAACCATACCATACTTATCAACATTCTAAAAGCCCAATCACTTGATCCACAAGCATTACAATGGTTTATATCCTATTTACAAGATAGACAGCAAGCAGTTCTCTGGAATCATAATATTTCTTCATCCCTCTCTGTAAACATTGGAGTACCACAGGGCTCTATTCTAGGACCACTTCTATTTTCTCTGTTTATCAATGATCTACATACTAGTATTTCTCAAGCCACCTGTATACAGTATGCAGATGACTCCACCGTTCAGCCAAGACCATAACCTCTCTCCAGTGCCTCACCCAAACAGTATTTAATAGTGTTGAGAACTGGTTCACGAAACACTGCCTTCTTCTCAACCCCAAGAAAACCAAACTATTGCTCTTTTCTCCTACTCACAAGTCACCTCAACCACACTTCACTTTAACCTCTAACAATGAAACTATCATATCCCCTGATACTACAACCTGCCTGCTGGGTGTTACAATTGACAACAACCTTAGCTACAATGACCATATTAATTCCACTATAAAGACTGTTAAAAAACTAGGGACCTTATACAGAATAAAATCCTTCCTTACCCCTGCAGCCAAAATTCCTATAGCCCAAACCCATCTAATCTCTACCCTGTTCTATGCTTCTGCTATATATACTAACCTTTCCAAAACCAACCTTTCCAAACTCTCCACCAGCTATAGTAACATAGCCAGATTTGCTACTGGTACCCCATATAGAACTCATCATTGCCACAACCTCAAACAACTGGGTTGGTTAGAACTACAAAAATAACTACTTTTTCAACAACTTGTTATCTCCCATAAGATCCTCTACTACCCCAAGCATACCCCTATACTCACTAATCTCATCTCCCCTTACAAAAACCTTGCAACCCTACGTTCAGCAAATAAACTTCTAATCTCTTCCATTAAATCCAACAACAAAGCTGGGGACTCACTCTTCACAAACACTGTAGGAAAGAGCTGGAACCATCTTCCTTCTGAACTTTCCAACCTTACTTCTACTCTACTTTATAAGAAGCATCTTAAAGAATATCTTAAATCCCACTGGCTTCACCCCTGCTCTAACCCTGATTGATATCTCTTGCCCATCCTGCTCTTTCTCAGAAAAAAAAAATTTTTCTGTTTTTTTTGTTTCTACTCATGGTATTTTATTCTAGCCTAAATGTTTCTAAATAACTCTGCTTAACCCTATCTTTTAATGTAAACATTGTATCAATTTTAATTTTAATTTTACTGCATTGTTGTCATTGCTGCTTGGAGCTTTTCTCCCCGGGCCTCTACTGAAAATGGACATGTATCCAGTTAGACTTGCCCGGTCAACAAATGTAAAATAAATAAAATAAAAATAAATTATACTTTCTGTGCAGTAGCTCTGTTGAATGTCCACTTTGGCTTTGTCCATAATGTTTACTTTCACCTTTTAATTATTTTCTTTTTGTGTTTATTTCTAATGTGCAAATCTTTTTTTGTTTTCTTTAATTATTTTTATTACTCATTTTTGCTATATTCATCTGAACTGCAATTTTAGTTTTTAATTGTGTTATTAAGAAGACGTCAGCAGTTTGACATGAAACTGTTGAGCATTTACAATGCTTTAATAGAAAAGACAATGCTGAATTGAAAATTATGTTCATAATTATAATTATTATGAAAGAAATATGTTAGGTTACAGCATTTTGAGTACAATTTTATTCCTTAGTCAGCCTTTAGTAACCATGTTAATGTATAAGCATACAACTTCTTTTTTATGTTTAATTTCTTGAACCTGATTTTTTTAGGTGTGATAGTGATATGATTTCCTTAGCTAGGGATGGTTTAATATAAGTAGTTGTTATATTTTCCGGGCATTAAATGGGTTTTTCATCTCAAACTAAGGCTAGCTTATCACCAATGCATTTGTGCCCCACTGCTCACAGCTTATACTGCTGTATGAAAATTAGAGATAACCAAATGAATAACAATGTGTCAAAAAATAACCAGAAAAAATGGAGTAAAGATGACTTTGTAAACAACCCAGGATCCAGTCATAGACACAAGATATATAAACATACCTTGTCAATCACAAACATACACACACACACACACACACACACACACTCACATGTGTGCTTTCGTGCATACACACACGCACACACGCACATGCACATGCGCACATGCACACACACACACGCACACGCACACACACACACACACACACACACACACACACACACACACACACACACGCACACACGCACACACACAGCAGATATACTAGCTAAATATTTCAGCTCTGAAGTCATATAGTAAGGATGACAAAGAATATTAACCAATTGTTTAGTAATCCCATGATGAACCATGGAAAAAAAGAGGTCAAACACATTACCAAAACTAGAAGATAAATGTCAGGTAGTTGAAGTACAACCATTTGTTACACTGATTTAGTATCGTACTGAAGAGATGAACTGAAACTTGCACCACTCAGTGCTACAACTAACAATTCCATTCATTACAGTGATTTAATATAGTACTGCAGAGGTGAACTGAATTCTGTAGCACTCAGTGTTGCAACTAATACATCCATTCATTACACTGATTAAGTATTGTACTGCAGAGATGAACTGAAACTTGCAGCGCTCAGTGCTACAACTAACACATCCATTCATTACACTGATTCAGTATCGTACTGCAGAGATGAACAGAACCTTGCACCACTCAGTGGTACAACTAACACGTCCAATCATTACACTGATTTAGTATCTAACTGCAGAGATGAACTGAAACCTGCAGCACTCAGTGCTACAACTAACATGTCCATTCATTACACTGATTTAGTATCTAACTGCAGAGATGAACTGAAACCTGCAGCACTCAGTGCTACAACTAACATGTCCATTAATTACCCTGATTTAGTATCATACTGCAGAGATGAACTGAAACTCGCACCACATTGTGCTACAACTAACAACTCCATTCATTACACTGATTTAGTATAATCCTGCAGAGATGAACTGAAACTTGCACTATTCAGTGCTACAAGTAACAAGTCCATTTATTACACTGATTTAGTATCGTACTGCAGAAATGAACTGAAACTTGCACCACTCAGTCCTACAACTAATACGTCCATTCATTACACTGATTCAGTATCATACTGCAGATGAACTGAAACTTGCACAACTCAGTGCTACAACTAATACATCCATTCATTACACTGATTTAGTATCTAACTGCAGAGATGAACTGAAACTTGCAGCACTCAGTGCTACAGGTAACAGGTCCATTCATTACACTGATTTAGTATCGTACTGCAGAGATGAACTGAACCTTGCACCACTCAGTGCAACAACTAACACGTCCATTCATTACACTGATTTAGTATCTAATTGCAGAGATGAACTGAAACTTGCACCATTCAGTGCTACACCTAACACGTCCATTCTTTACACTGATTTAGTATCATACTGCAGAGATGAACTGAAACCTGCAGCACTCAGTGTTACAACTAACACTTCCATTCATTACACTGATTTAGTATAGTACTGCAGAAATGAACTGGAACTTGCACCACTCAGTCCTATAGCTAACACGTCCATTAATTACACATTTAGTATCGTACTGCAGAGATGAACTGAAACTCGCACCATGTAGTGCTACAACTAATAAGTCCATTCATTACACTGATTTAGTATAATCCTGCAGAGATGAACTGAAACTTGCACTATTCAGTGCTACAACTAACAAGTCCATTCATTACACTGATTTAGTATCTAACTGCAGAGATGAACTGACACTTGCACTATTCAGTGCTACAATTAAAACGTCCATTCATTACACTGATTTAGTATCATACTGCAGAGATGAACTGAAACCTGCAGCACTCAGTGCTACAACTAGCATGTCCATTCTTTACACTGATTTAGTATCGTACTGCATAGATGAACTAAAACTTGGAGCACTCAGTGCTACAACTAACACGTCCATTCATTACACTGATTTATTATCTAACTGCAGAGATGAACTGCAACTTACAGCACTCAATGGTACAACTAAGACAGGCAAAGCCTATTTTGGGATAGGAGACATGCAGTACATGTTTTGTTCACTTTAGTTGAGAAAGGGTCCGTCTTGCTGCCTCTATCAAGACTGAACATCAAAACTTGCTGACAAATTAGTGAGTCACAAAAATGACTCAATCTGTCAAACAGCAGGCGAAGGAATGACTGACATTTTTGAATAATTATTTTGGTAGTGTAGAAATGTTATGAGACCCTAATCCTTGGATTCCATACTTTTACATTCACATCACAAATTAATAATAGGTGAATTCCTTCATAGTGACACTTTAATTAGACAACTGTATGTCTGTGTGGCATGATTGCACATTAAAATATTCTGAAATCTCTGAAGCAGAGCTAAAGGTAAATCTATTTTGTATCAATTACATTACCCAGGAAAATGATTAGTACTGATTAGCTTTTAATCAGTCTCTTCTGTAGGTTCACAGTAATTAATTTTATATTAGACAATGCTTGTTATGTATCTGTAAACAACAGACCTACAAACACAGAGAAAAAGTATAAAGAAGACTATTTATAGATTTTATTTTATTTTAATTTATCAGGGTAGAACACTGATTAAAGAATGGCTAATCATAGAATCAGCCAGATTTCCATCATAGTGTAACAAAACAATGCACAGTTTAAAAATAATCCTTTACATTTATGAGTGAGCATAGAAAATCTGACAAACAACATATACATACAATATCTAATAGACTAAATATAGAGATACATAATTGGAACAGAAAAGGGATAATATAGTTAAAGTAGAAGGAGAAGAAGTATTGGTGATATGGGCAGTAGTTGATAGGTTAGGGAAGCTATTACAGACCAGTAAAATGAAAGAGAGAATTAGATTATATTTGCAGCACTGTGCATGGACTTGAGTTTAACACAGATGGACAGAGCCTTTCATATGTCTATGAATAAGAATGACATGGCAGAGTTGATTCAAAAGATTCAAATATGCTTTTACTGATGAACAGCATTCCGATACATAAAAATATGAATATTTTCAGTGTCTTCATAAGGTCAACTCCAAATGCTATTTACAGTATTTTTATATTCTTATGCAGCTTGTAGTTTACATGGAACAACATAATTGCACAAATCAGAAACAGATACATATACAGATTTCTGCTTCTTGGAATTTTTTACTAAGTTTGGCTGTAGTCCAATTCCCATATAGTGGTTGTGTTCGGGACCAGTAAACTATCATTAATTCCAAAAAGGAAAACTGTTATCTCTGATCAATAGAGAATCTGTCCTTCTGCTGGCACAAACACATCCTTAAGTTTTGGATCTTATCCTAGCAAAGTTCTAATCTTAACCAGAGGCAAACAAAGACCCTTCTCACTTTTAGTTTAAATTTATTGGAGATGTCAGATCTCATGGAGAAATGAGGGACCAGCCATGAATTATAGAGGAACTTTCTTGTGTATACTTTAGTGCCAAGTTTACCTAAAGGCTGCATGCACAGTGTAATCAAAATAATTGTTTTACTGCTACGACTGAACAATTACACACTGACTGACCTTTGATATTCAGAAATGAGCATCATGATTGGACAGCCCAACCAGCATGCACATTATAAATCAAGCATACACCAGTAAAAAGAAGACCAGCTGCTGAAGTACCATTGGCATATGCTGGGGGACAGCAATTTATATTCTGAAAAAATAAAGAAACAGAAACATACCTGATTTCCCTTGTATTTCTCCTCTGTCCCTCATAAAATCAGGACTTCTTATACACTAAAAAAGGGGATGGGATTCTCTTTACTCCATTGCTTCTCCAATACTGCACTGATATACTGTGCAAGTGTTGGAGTGCAAGTCCCATATGCATGCCCAGTACATCAACCTACAGACAATGACATGGAAGAAGACCAAAGAGCCACCATACAAAGACATTATTTAGTAAATAAAGTCATTGAATAAAAGCAATAACCCACGCCTGTTTGTGGGCATATCAGGATTTATCCACAAATGCCTTTGTTTAATCACTCAGGCCTCACCTTTGTGATCAAATCACACCAACCATGGGTAAATACTGATATAGTCATGCAGATGACTCCACACTTGCTAGGGAGGATGTTGCTGGAAGACGTTAAACAAAAGTTAAGGACATGATCATCACAATTCCAGTAACATAGAAGGACAGATTTATTGCCTATGAGTCCATAACTAGTACTTTTAACTGGAACTTGCCTGACACGTCCAGACAAAGCCTGCATATAATGAACAAAAATGTGTTGATAACTGCATCAATTTATCAATATGTTCAACCAAAAAAAAATAAAAACAACATGAATTATTGTTTTCATTTTTTACTATATAAGAAAATGTTATTAACTGACGTATGCAAGCTTACCTAGAAGCTCCTCCTGATGCTTACTTAACCCAGAAACATCAGCACCAACACCAATCACATGTTGTGCACTTTCCATTGAGCTCTCTGCATCTCTGATAGTGGACAAGAACTGTTCATTTGGTGTCAGTGTTGACTCTGTAGCAACCCCCTCATCCATATCCAGTTGCTCATGGGCAACTGCAACTGCCTTCCTCCTGGCTGAAGAAATCATATCAATGCCCCTATGACACACCTGATCATAAGTCCTGCTGCACTCCCTTACAGCATTTACATCATTTACTATCTGGTTCCAAAGCTACATTCTGTCAGACGTATTCCTATGTCCTCTGCCAAGCAGAAAGGCATGCCTAAGTGTTTGCACGATTATGTCATTCTCCAAGTCATGGAAAGGGGGTTTAGATGGGTTGGTATGCCTGGGTGCCATTTTCTTAGGTGACATAAAACAGAGAAGGATGCAGCACATAAATACCACATAACTGAATTCCTGCTTATATACACATATATATTTTCAAAATTAACCACTGCAAGCACACAGTTCAAGTATTAAAATTTAAGGTTATGTGTTTGTACTATATCACACCCACATACAAAGCAATGTTTGATCCAAAACAAAGAATAACATTGGAGTGATATATTGTTTACCACAGAAAGACCTGTATGACTACACAATTTCAAGAGCAAATTTCTTGAAAAATTTTGTTATGGCAACACACAAATGGTATTTGGCTCCCCCATCCCCCAAAAAACAGGAAATTACAGTTTGCACCAAGCAAGGAAAAACACATTAGCCAATTCATAGGTTCATAGGTTCATAGGTAGGTACTAGTCTATTGGCGCTAGGGCCTATATAAGCCCAGCCAAAAAGGTACCCTCGCTTTCGCCACTAAAGAAAATTATTTTCCTGTGCCCCTGTCGAGCTGAGCCACAGAGGTGATCCCCGGGGTGAATTTCCTTTTTCCCTGCCAATCATCAAGATTTTTTCTTGAAGAGTGCTAATGAGGAACTTTGTTTGATATAGATAGGTAGTTTGTTCCAGAGTATAGGAAGTCTTTGTGACAGGAATCTATCCCTCCAGCATGTTCTGTTTATTGTGTTGACAAGGTTTAGGTCCCTAGCATGTGTAGCTCAGAAGGATTGGGATTTCTTTAAGTGGAGCATGTCCAACAGCTCTGGGTTTGACATAGCTTTGTATGTTAGGCTGAGATTGCCTATGAGTAGGCGATATGTGATGGAGTAAAGCTGGAGTTTTTTGAGACGGTCTGCATAGGGCATCTGCTTGAGGCTGGTAATCCTCTTTGTGAGGTATTTTTGCGGCCTTTCCAGTTGTTGTAGATGTCTTGTGAGGTACATACCAAAAGGGGTGTTGTACTCTATAATGGCTCTAATGAGTGATGAGTAGAGGGGAACAATGACCTATTTTTTTTTGGATGAGAAAACTTTTGTGATGAGGTGTGCCACGTAGAAGGATTTCCTGACTACTGTGGCGATGTGATTATTTTTTATTTTTTTTATTTTATTTTTTATTTTACATTTGTTTACCAGAAAAGTCCAACTGGACACAGGTCCGTTTTCAGCGGAGGCCCGGGGAGAAAAGCTCCACTAATATTACATTACATTAGTTAACATTACCATGTATATAAAACATTAGTTAACATTAGCATGATACAACAACAGTATTCATGCAGACAGCTACACAATTAGTTACATTACATCAGTAATATTCACAAAGTACAAGATATTCAAACTCAGAGTACAGTATGTTAGTTGAATGCAGATAAAAGCAATAGTTTGATATGAGTTTTATTTGAGTATCTGCTAAAATTTGAGCAAAATGGTAAGGCAGTAGAGAATACTTTAATTTCTAGCGTTGTGTCACTAAACTATTAGAGGTTGAGAACAATGGTGATTATTTGTGAGAGTATTAATAGTAGTGAGTTGATGTGGTCTAGCCTGGGGGAAGACATGAACATAGCCAGTTTTGCATAAAATGGGATTTGATGTTTTTTTTGAAGAGGTACGGTGAGGATGTTGAGGTTAGGTGTTCGGGTAGGAGGTTCCAAGTTTTTGCAATGCAGCAGGCATAGAGTGATTTGCCAGCTTAATTTTTGTGCTTGGTGACAGTTATGTGGTTTTGTTGTGTTGATCTTAGGTTTCTGGAGGATGTATAGGGTTGAATTAATTGTTGCAAGGCTGGGGTTTTCAAAGGAAGGTAGTAGTGGACAGTGGTAAGTTGGCTGAGTAGGAGGATTTGAGGTAACTAAAAAACCATATGCCAAGACCCTGGAAGAAAACACAATGAAGTTACTTTTTGACCTGTTGGCAGTTTTTGATGATTTACTAGGATTTGAGGTAACTCAAGCCAGCTGAGTTGTCTAAGGGATTGGCAGTGATGGGACCTATGACTGGCTTCATTAACAAATTTGGCAATTTTGTTGTAACATGATTAAATTTTGGAAAGTTCTGCTTGGTGAATGTTTGTAAAGATTCGGGAAGCATAAAGAAGTATAGATAACAGATGGGTTCTAGCTATGGTGGCTTTTGTGTGTCTGGTCATGTAGTTGTGGTTTCTATAGAGGAGTCCGATCTTTTTATTGACTTTCTTGATTGTTTGAGAAATATGGATGTCATATTTAAGTTTATTGTCAATTTCTACTCCTAAGAGCTTGGTGTGTAGTGCAGGAGTAATATTAGTATTGTCTTTGGATATTATTGAAAAGTTATTGTTTATGGGGGGAGGGTCTACTTGGACTGAAAAGAATAAGTTTAGTTTTTTTTGGGTTAAGCAGTAGTTTGGTGTTATCAAAGGAGTCTGTACACCTGTGTCCCAAGGTCTCTTATCACACTTTCGGTGTTAAGTAGACTACCACCTATGTGGTAGCTCATGGGTAAAGAGTTTTTACAAAAGGGGGTGACAATTCACTTTTTGGCATTGAGCTTGAGGCCATGGCTTTGACACCAGGCATCTGTCTCAGTGAGGCCCTTTTGTAGGATGTCCACATCATTAGGAGTTTTTATTATGGCTCCTAGTTTGCAGTCATCTGTGAACTTCATTAGCCAAAGACCTTCTGTGTTAGCCTGTACTTCAGAAAATTAGATACCAAACAGGAGAGGACCCAGGACTGAACCCTGTGGTACTCCACTTGTCACTGGTCTGAAGTCAGATTTGGAGTCTGCTACTTTCACAATGTGGGTTCTGTTAGTGAGCCAGTTGGCAACCCATCTTGTGACATAGGGATTTATACCTAGTTTAGTGAGTTTATCTATAATTCCAGAGTGGGGGATATTGTCAAAAGCTATAGCGAGATCTAGATAGGCTGTGTGAACCACCTTACCCTTGTCTACGGCTTTGGTGACTGCTTCAAAGAAGTCTATCAGGTTTAGGAGACATGATCTACCTTTTACAAACCCGAACTGGTTGGGGTCCAGAGTTTGGAGATTACCAATGTCTTTGTTTATAAGTTCCATGATGATATGTTCCATGGCCTTGCAGATCAGGCTCATTAGGCTAATGGGGCAGTAGTTCCTGGGGTGGCTCCCCCTTTGTGGAGTGGGATAACCATCACAGTGCACCATTCAGTGGGCACAAAGCCTGAGGTGAGGCTATGATTGCACATGGTGCTTAGATGGGGTGCCAGTTCATTCTGTAGTTCATGTAGAATGCAGTCTGGGATGTTATCAGGTCCTATGCATGATGTGTTCTTGGCATTGGAGAGTGTGGTTTTTACCTGTGCAGCCATGATTACAGGAACATTACATTCTTCCGGTATAGAGATAGGCCCTTTAGGGGGTGGGGGGGGGGGGGTAAAGTTAGCACTGAACCTATCTGCCAGGGAGTTGGCAATATCAGTTGGGTCTGTATATTTAGTGACATTGTGCTGTAACTCAGAACAGATCTGAGTGTTGCCATTGAGATTCTTGACATAGCTATAGAATGCTTTGTGGTTGTCTTTAGAATCAGTGGCAATTTTGTTTTCGTAGCTAGCTTTGGAGGATTTTATGAGGTATCCCAGCTTCTTACTGAGGCTGACCAGGGAGTTCCTACAGTCATGGGATTTTACTCTTTTTGCAACAGTTTCTTTCTTCTGTTGTATAGTTTGTTTATGGAAGGGGACCACCAGATTGGCTTCCTTTTTCTGGGGGATAGCATCTTGGTTCTGTTAGGGATAGCACGATCCATGTACTCATGTAAGTGCTTATAAAGTGCATTTGTGCAGGATTCAGCAGTCATACCTCTATTGTCCATCTTCATGGGTGTCGTGAAGTTTGCCACTTCTGTCTTAAGAAGGGTGAAGTTGGCTTTGGAGAAATTTGTTATGGTGGTTTCCCTATCGGGGTGTGAAGGCAGGATGTGGATATCTAGGGTGATTAGCTTGTGGTCGGATCTGACCAATGAGAAATTTACCTCTGGTGTGGAACACCAGTCATCCATGTTGGTAATGACCAGGTCTAGGATATTGCTGCCACTGGGGGGGGGGTGGATAAGTTGATCCAAGGCACTGGAATTTATGAGTTCCAAAAAACATTGAGCAAAAGAGTTGGTACATGAGTAGTTTTCAAAGTTAATGGTGTGGTAGTTGAAATCACCCATTATTAGGGTGTTGGGTTGTACCCTAATATTTTCCAATGTATCAAGAAATGAGGAGTGGGAATCCTGAGGCATGGTGGGGGATCTGTAGCAAGCTACAATTTGGATTGCGATCTTGCCCAGAGTTAGTTGCACTTGGATAATCTCGGATGCATTATGTTGAGCAGCTAAGCCTGGAGGTGTGGATATCCTTAATGAATATAGACACGTCTCTGCCTTTAGTGTTTTGGTCCAGGTTAGGTGTCTGAAAGGTGTGGTATGAATTATTGCCTGGACTTATTTGAGTCACATTGGAAAGCATTTTGGAGCTTGTGAGTCAAAAGAGAATCTTATATCACCACAATTCCTTGGTCACCGTCCCTTTTCAAACAGACCTTTTAAAAATGTGGACATGAGTTAGGACTACAAAATTCCATACAGCCACCCACAGACAATGGTACACAAAGCAGAATGTGATTACTGATGAAAGAATAATAGCAAGGATACTAAAAGGATGGTGCAATGTGCAACACTGCTCCCTCTTCGGCGATAAGACATATGCTTGGAATCAGCTGCTTTCGCTACTGACCCAAGGAAATATTGAGCACTTTCGCTTCATTGCAAAGGGGCTGCATTTTTCATTTTCCTGCCGATTTTGATGTTTGCAAAGGTTCATCAGAATCACAGAGTTACTTGGCAGTCAGCAAGGGGCTTGTATTAATCCACCCTCTCATTTATGTAAGATGATCCCTTGATAGAGGATGGGCATTTCATGACGCCATCACATTGACCCAGATCACAGTGGCAGGGGAATGGAATTTTACACAAGATAAACTATAAAAGCTTTTTCCATGGGGTGTGCCATCTTCAACATGAATCAGTCTAGATCTGAGCTGCATTTGAAACCTGGTTTTCAGTTACAGAAATGAGGCCAAGAGAATATCTCAGCAGTCTGAGTTTTTGAAGATGCTGATCCAAGTTAATAAAGGATTGATTGAAGCTTATTTCTCAATTCATTCAGTTAAGATATTAAGAACACTAACTTCATTGAAAGTTAAGATCCTGTGGGTAAAACTAAAGCAATCAGGAGACAGAGGTCCTGTGTCCTTGTGTTCTTCAGTAAATAAGACTGGACAAATGTGACTTGGCTGTAATCACTCTCTTCATTTGTTTCCTAAGGAGGAAAACCAGTTTGCCTTTTGAACAGTTCATTGTACATTTGGCTGATAGTCTCAGACATCAAGTATGACACGTTGACCTTAACATTAAAAGGTACTAGATAAATAGTTCAAGCCTCAAGGAAAACAGTAGATATACCTTGCAACATAACTGCAACTAGCTAGAGAATGAGGCATTCTGGATATCCTAATAGTTTATGTTAAACATAGCAATCCAGAAACAACACAAAGGTAAATTCCATCTTATTTAAACCAGACAGTTTTAGGGAGAGGATGTACATTTGGCGTTTTGCATTATATAAGCCTGTCTTATTTTCCAGGCAGATATGAAAACATATCAGATCCTTAGTAGCTACTTAAAACACATGCAGAAATTCAAGTTGTCACGTGAAAAAATAATAGTTCTGGTCATTGGGAATCAAAGATGTTTCAGGCTTCAAAGTTTAAGGGGAAAAGTCAGGTTTGTTCTCATAGCATAGCATGGATTCTTAGATGTTTACACTCATAAAGATCTCTACATGTACAATAATGCCTGGAAAATATGAGCTGGATGAGATTGTGCTTCACTTAATAAGTAAAAGATGCTGTTGTGAAGGATAGCACATGGAGATAAAGTGCCATTACAAAAAGTACTAAGATGCCTGCAGCCAGACAGCAGTGCAGAAGAAATACTTGTCTGACTTCTACAGGGCTAAGTTTCATTGTCATTGGCCTTTTATTAATGGGATCCCAACAACAACCATGATCCTGATTAAAAAAAAACAAAAGGTCTCATTGATGGAATGTTGGTGAAAGCACAAAGCACATTCATGGCTGTCTGGTTGATGACCCTCCTTACACCGTGCATGGCTGATTGCGGACAGTTTTGATAGTCGGCAGGCAACAGAACAGAAATACCTAAAAAATTATTTGACACCTCAGCCTATATGAAAGAAGGGCAGCAGATGGTGAATCAGACGAGGAATCAAATGTTTGATTGGCAGCTATGTAGATAAAGACTTTTATGGTAACATGTCTTCATTGATGCAATTATATCTTAATACTTGGTTAGCTGTGAATGCTGTTAATAAATACATGCACTAACTGGCAAGCCATTGCAGCACTGGTTATTGTCTCCAAAAGGATGCAGCTTTAAATACCAAGTACATGACAACCTTTAATAACCATAACACGTGACCATTTGTTGTGTGAACATATCAATGGTTGGACAGGAAACGCTTAAGCTGAGTAAGCATACTCAAGGTAGACAGAAGGAGAGGGGGAAGGACTAACAAGTCAGGTTAGTATAACAGAGCATGGAAGGACCAGAGCATAATGGGGGTGATAGGCAAGGGAAGAACAGGGCTAAGTAAGGTGTGATAACAGGCCATATTTTAACCAAACAGGGCTAAGCCAGGTGTGATAACACACCATATTTTAACCAAACAGGATTAAGTAAGGTGTGATAACAGGACATATAGGTTCTAAATGCTTTCCAAAAAAAAATGTGTACACATTTAAAACTGAAAAATCAATTTTATACGATTGCCAGTCACTTCTACCAGTGTCCTGCACTCCCTTAGAGGTGCCTATTGGCCAGCTTATAAGCCAAATGCCCCAGTTTCATTGACAATATAGGTTGTTACATTTCACTGAAATAATGCAGAAAAGTCTAAGATAACCAGATGTAACAATAACACTTGCGATGACAGTTAACAAGGCTGGCTATCTGACAGTGAACTTATCAAAAGTACATACAAATAAAAGTTCCATTTTCTAATGCATATATATATAAAATATTTTCCTTGTAACATGAACAAATCTAGCATGTATTTAAAAATACAGTCATACTTTATCAAGATCAGAAGGCTTCTGTGCAGATAAATCCAAATTAATAACAATCTTCTTCAGTGTTATCCACATACACAACTCTCTTACCTTCAAGTTCCCTAGCTACATGATTACATTTTTATAGTGTGGATTCAGGCCTCTGAATATGGTGAAGATGCACATGAGGTGTGAACTCATTATAATTGCTGAATGCCAAACTTGTGACTTTATATAGCATGTGTAACCATATAGTTTAGGCACTACCTCAGGGTTAGCTGCTAATGGATTGCAAGTGTGAATTATTAGTGGTAGGGGAAGGAAGAAACAATAGCAACTTAGACTACTTTACCTGCAGTGGGTGTGTCACCCAGGCTACACTTTTATAGTGTAGAAGTAACTGTAGCAAGCTTTTACATGGAAGTGAACAGCACACATTCCCAATTTTTGTTCAGTAATAGCCAAACTCTCATGCCTTTGCTGAAAATTGTTTTTATTTTACTGTCCTGGAATGTTATCATACATTTTAATGACAATGATACAAAATGCCCTATAGACTGCTTGTCTGAGAATACGGGAGAGATAAGGGAAGAGTAAAGAAACTACAAAGAGAATACAGAGCTGCATTGGCGCAAACAATATTTATAATTGCTTGTGTCATCAGTCATTGCACAAAATATGTAAGCAACACATGTACAAGCAAGCGAGATTGTACAAATATATATGTATTAATGCTGTGGAGGAAATGGGACTTGCTTGTATGCACAATGTTTGCATTCCTACTGCAAAGTTGTTTCTGTAGCAAAGACATACAAGACACCCCCAATATATTTTTTAGTTTCAGTAGTCTGACAGTTCAAATCCAGACTTGTGTAAAAATCCATAAACAGTGTTGAAAAGTATTTGTAATGATCTTTACGTTTCCTTTTACTATTTTTTTTATTTATTCCTTTTTTAATACTTCTATTACTGTTTGCACGATGCACAGCTTAGCGCATATATGGTGAAGTGGAGAAATAATTTAAAATTTATGGAAGTTGCTTCTGTGATAAAGACAGCATAAATTACAGCTGTGAATCAAGTGTGAATACTTTTTACAATAATAGTCCATGTTACACTCTGCTGGTCTCATTTGCACATTGCTCACCTTTACATAAATGTAGTGCAATGGCCCAGACAACAAGCAGACATTGTCATTTTCAAAAAGGATACATTGTTTCATTTTTTGACTTTATTGTGTAGAGTTATCAACAGTCAGCAAGCTTCCATAACACCTCCAGGTCCAGAACACTAACAGACACCAAGCAGACACTAGTCAGTTTCAAAACGGATTCATTCTATCATCTATAGTTTGCCACCACACAAATACACCAAGAGGCATTGAGCAGTGGTGAGCACATACATGGCAAAGAATGTGAAAATATACAACTGCTACCTAGTTTTTCCTGTGGCAGCAGGTGTAATTTAAGGGCTACAATGTAGATGAACCTGTCCTCTAATAGAGCAAAGTTCAAAGATTTATTACTGCTGCTCCAGTTTACTTTTTATAAAAATTAATATTAGAAACATAATTACACATAGAAATAACTATCTATAGCGGGTGCATTGAGCATACACAGGACATCAGATATATATTACATGTGTAACTGTGGATATTAGTAGAATTATGGTTCTACAATTAAACATTTATTTTCTAAGGTTTCATGTCACACACATACATGGTTAACACTCATCTCTTTAATGTATATATAAAAAACTAATGAGCAGTTCTGTCAACCAAGGTCTCAGTTGCAATGAACTCTCTGTACAGTAATGACTATAACAAACACACTTATAGCCCAACCTTTCCTTTGACAATTAGTATAAGTTAATGCAAACAATACAGGTGAGTCAGGGTTCTAATCTAGCACACTCCCATTTTTATTAATGTTTGTCCACTCATTTATAAAAAAATAAAGAACAACGTAGACATAATTTTAAATACCAATAACTATGTATACACTGGAGTTCATGATTTTTATATGAGTGACTGAAGGTATTCATGACAATTATGTTTCTGTAATTAAAATTGTCTTTTCTGGCCTTGGATGGAATTCATACTTCAACTACAGTCATATACATGTGAATTTATAAACCAGGACCTTGTCAGGTCACACATATACATGGGTAACCCCTCATGCTGTCATGTGTTTATATAATTAAAGAACATGTCTGACAAGTACTTTTTCTGCAGCAAGGATGAAAAAGCACCAATGTTTATGAATGTGTTTTGTCTGTTTTATATAGGTTTGAATCGCACATTGCACAAATTATTTTTATTAGTGTGTAAAGATACCAAAAAATGTGTCGTCATAAAATTTATACAGGCAATACATGTCAGCAAAGTTAAAGCAAATAACAGGTAAAGCAGCAGCCAAACCATAAACTAATGGCTACTGTCACATTATTCTTCCAGTTTCATATACTGTCTTCATCTCTCTCTGGCACACTTGCTCTCCACTTAACATTGTGCAAACCCTGTTACCATGGTTGTTCAGGTTTGTGCATTAGCTGTAAAATGTAATATTGTAATTGGCAGGAAAACACTGTAACTGTTGCTGTTTGACCTGCACAGAAATGACAGGAGTTTGAAGGGAAAGTGCCCAGTTTAGGGCTCTAAAATGGGGTATAGATGAGTTCAGAATATTCAATGGACTCCTTGTAAAGCTCCCCAGTTGTAGGCTACTGCAGTGGGACTATACCTGGTCTCAACACATATCAGAGGCTTGAAATAGTTTGGCCAAGGCTGTGTCCAGTACAACTGGCATTCCATGCACTGCACATCAATGCAAGCACCACTATAATAACCCGAAAAGGTACAAGCAGGAACAACTCAACCAGTGGCTGGATGAGTTTAGGACTGCTGACATCCAAATAGCTCTGTAAGCATATGGATAAAGATACTCTAAATCAGAGAGAAAACTCGATATAGAAAAGACTGGTGTACGTAATGCTCTTCTCTTTTTCTTCCCTTTTTCTTTTACAGCCCCCCCAAGGGATAGCAGTGAACAGGGATGCCCATGTTGAGCACTTGGAAAGACTAAGAGAAGCAAGGGCTATGTATGCAGCACAAAATAATATTATTTTATCTAAAGTATTGCTCTTGTATGCATCATTAGCAAATAAAGAATGCATATCGTAACTGTAAAATTAAGCATGCATGCTTAAGTCTGTAGCTCAAGCCAACTGCAGGAGTCAATTGTAATAGTGCATTCCGATGTTGTGAGTTCAAATCCCACAGGTAACAAATATATTGTAAAATAATTTAAAAATGCATGCCATGCTGTTTACTTAATCTGTATTATTTGATCAAGCATATGTGCAATGTATGCATATTGTAAGGATTACTTGGAACAATCATCAGTCATAGTTTGCAGATGTTGTAAAGTATACTTAATGGAAAAGTAAAATTATTATTTATATTGTACTAATTTATTGTATATCACACATGGTTGTATTAATTATCTTCTTTTTGTTTCTTACCCCACCCCTTATCTCGTTTTTTTATTTTTATATGTGTGGTCACAACGTGTTGATGTCATCAGTTTCTGACAGCTCAAAAATGATTTACAGCACAGGGAAGTGTGGCTCAGCCTGCCCCATCCCTTCCAATGGCTGCTTCACTGATGCTCAGCACATCTGGGACCCAACCTGACAGTACTGCCTCTGCAGTCCCTGCACTAGCCATCCACATCAGGTAGCACTACTATGGCAGCTGGTGCTGTGGTACCCTCCATGAGCATTCTTGGGTGTCTGGCATAATGTTTACCTTGCAAACAGAAAGTACAAAGTTTGACTCTCACCTTTGAACAGAAACTGGTTAGAATTAAAATGGCCTGCAAGCAGAGCTAGCCTAGTATTTAGTTACCTTACCATACCTAGTATTGGTGGAAGTGGTGATTTTGTCATTCACCAGGAGATGCCAGGCATGGTACATGAGAGTGTGGAAAGTACCATTGGCGCACACCTCAGCCATATGGAGAAAATGCTCGCTGGTATGCTGGGCAAAAGAAAATATCAAGTACTCCAACAGCAAGCTGAGGAGGGGGAATGGTGCAACCTGTTCTGTCCCTCACCATCCCTGTCTCTTGCTGCATTTGTCCTGTTTATCTGCATCCACTTACTCATCTACCTACTTACCTGACATACCACCATCCCTTCCCTAACACTCCTCTCTTACAGAAGTAAAAACACAAAAATGGACACCTGTCCCAAAAAAATAATAAAACATAAAAATAAAAAAAAGTTCCATAAATAGCTGTCTGCTTTGCACATTTGTCTTCTTAACACATTTGATTCATTCTAATTGGCTATACAACCTTACTGTGTTGTTGTCACCCATCTTTATTGAGGTAACAGTCCAATACCATCCAATATTCTATCCATGTTCAGTTTTCACTGCTGAAGAAGTGGATAGTTATAATTCTTTCCTAATTCTGTCCTGTACAAATAGAATCACATACCACACACATGAATAATAAATCCCCAATGAAGCCCTTCACTTTTTGTCCTCTGTGTTTGCATGGAGTTTGGAATTGCGCATCAGTGCTGAGTGATCGTCAATGACTCTTCCCATCCTATGGCATTGTGCATTTACCTCCACACACTGCATTCTGCTCAGACCTGCTGTGCTAAGGAAACATACAGTTAAGGCAGAATAAAATCACTCATATTAAAAATTTCATATAATTATTTATTTAGACTGATAACTGAATAAATATGTAAATTCACATCTGCACTGTTGACATAAATCACTTGAGTATAGTTTGTTTTTATACAGTACTTCACTGTAGTTATTTCCTCTCACATTTCCAATAATTATCACATGCAATGATTTAATTACATCATGACTACATATGTAAAAAAAAATTATAGAGCTGGATTCCAACCCTGTATCATCTGTAGTCAAAATAAGAGGCCACTGCTATTATACCTGCTGCCACAGTCAGCTAGGCAGCAGGTATTTTTCTTCCACTTGGTACTGTCCAAAGTGCTGACTGCCACACCTCTCCACTTAGCATGTTTGAGTGGAGGAAAGCGAACCAATGGAACTCTGTTAAGTTTCTCAATGAAGCAGACACCCACTTTTGCTCATCACTTAATTACAGGCAAATGGGGAAAGCAGTACAAATACGTTTTTTAAGGTTATAGAATTTATGACACAAAATTTCTGATAAGAACTAGTTATGAACACCATAGCATCTGTTAGCTGTGTCTGTCATAGCCAGTATGGATAAGTACTTCTTCACTTCAGGTTAGGTGTCCTTAAATGTGTATCTCACAGGTGCAAACACTTTGCCATTGGTCAAGCAAATCATCTGCTCAGTGCACTATGGAAGTGCATATTAGAATGTATTATTTATGTTTACTGCCCAGTTAGTAGTCATCCCATTAAAATCCATGTAAAACACAACCAAAGGGAAGGGACTTTTTAATGGCTGAACACATATTTGCACTCAGTCATGTGTTACCTGCACCCATGCACTTGAAATTTGGTATGTCTGGACTAGTTCCCAAATGTCAACTTCACTACATAAATAAATCATAACACTGCATTGTTACACACCATGTACATCTTTATAATGGCAACAGACATTCATATTGTCATATACATGTATTGATGTGGACAGCAATTCTTCACAAATATGAACACCTGCATAAACAGTTGTATCCATGCTGACCACAAAAAAAGGTGTAGGTCTGTATGTCACACTAAGTGTACAATGTACACAGCACACTGGGAAACAGCTGTGTATGTCTCATTTGTGCTGCATACATTCCTGACAGCTTTTTGCATCTAGTTTAACAAGCTGTTTCTTAAAGTATGCCTACACATTGGAAACACAACAGGAAATAGTACATCCACAATTTGCTCACCAGTCTCATAACAGGATATGCTAATTTCATCATATAATGATGATGGTATTGTCTATAAATACTACTATGACAAGGCAAAAGCATACTTCAGGGATTTTGCAGTCATTAAATACTGTGTTTTGCAGATGAGAACACAATACTTACATGTGTGTTAAATTAGCAAAGCACCTGCATTATGTGTGTGCCTCTATATATGTGAGTGTGTGTGCATAGTCAGGGGAACATCATTCTGTATCCTACTATCATCAATCCAGTCCCATGCAGAACTAATATCTTGACAGTCATATATGGCTACCCAGCCACGTCATGTTTTGCAGGCCTCACAAAATCATCTCGCAAACGTCCAGTGAGAATGTCATTCACTAGACATTGTCCATCAGCAGTCTAAAGCTCAGACTTGTGCAGTGGCACCTGTGCTGAGTTTTCTAGTTGCTGTATCTAGTTTGGTAGGGGTTCCAATCTCACTGCAGTCAGCTTGTGTGTGTCTAGTCAGAGGAGTGTAAGTGTGTATCATACTGTCAGCAATACATTCCCATGGAGTACAAATAGTTTGACAGTTGCACACGCCTACACATCCATGTCATACAGGCCTCCCAACATCTTCTCTCAAACATCCAGTAATGATGTTCTCCTCTATAAATTGTACAGCAGCATTGTATATGTCAGACTTGTGCTGTGGTGCTTGCACTGAGTACTGAGTTCTCTAGCATATGTAACTAGTTAAGTAGGTGTTCTAATCTCACTACAGTTAACTAATATGGGTGTGTGTTTGTGTTCAGTTGGTTCACATTCAAGCCGGTGTTTTAGAAAAGCATGTGAGACACTCCTACTACCACCTTCTTTTCACCAGACACTGCTGATGCCATCAGCTATAAAGTTTTATCTGACAATATAAAAGCACGACTTGTGCTGTGGCTTTTGTGTTAAGTACTGGCTCTGTAGATAGGTAGGGGTCAATTCTCACTGTGGTCAGCTGGTTTCCATTCACAATCAGTATGGTGAAAATTTTAGAATGACATTTGAGTCCACAGCTATGTCAGACAATCCTCAGAACATCTTCTTGTAACATATACTTAGGATGTCATTCTGTGTAGCATGCACTCTGACAGTATTTAAGAGAAACTTGTGCTGTGGCAGTAACAATAAGTATTCTGTTTTCAATCTTCTTTACTTAGATATGTAGGGGTTTTAATCTGACAGCAGGCAACATGAGTGTGTATACATCCAAGTATTACTTTTGCGACAATTGTACACACAGATGTGACTCCACATCTAGGCAAGACACTCCTCTCTGCATGTTCTTCTCAGCATACAATGATCCTATCATTCTTCATAAAGTGCAATGTGACAGTGTTAAAATCAGTCATATGTGGTGGTGCTAGTGTAACATTGCATGACATTCATCTTCTATATTTACACATCTAATGTTCATATCAGACACAGTGTCCTGCTTTGGGTTTGGCTGCTGGTACAATAGTACCATTGCATGATCTTTAGAAGTGGTCATCATTTCAGTACCACTTAGGAGAGTCTTTAATGTAGACCCATGTATCTATCATGCTCTTTTTTCCCTTGGCAATATTACATCCTTCCTGTAGAGGAGAGGAGGATGTCCTCATGTCAAATATGCATACATACACCATGAAGTAGAGTCCTTCCATGAGCTTCTGCAAGCCATCTCCAGACTACTGCATATATGATTGCTAATTCTATCAAGGTGCGATGCACATGTACCAAATGGACCGTGGCAATATGTAATGCAGTTCAATAATACACACATACACACATTACTCTTATGATCTTCCATCCTATAGATATAAGGAGTTTGTTTTAATGGTATAATAATTGCTAGGATTTTATGAGATGATGGCCATTACCTTAACAATGTCCTATGACCCTATGAACATTTGACATATCAATGCTGCTGACACATGCCATGTTGAGGTGTGGATATAAAGTATGCCTACAAAAGGGTCTTAGAATCTATGATGTGAGTTAATGCTCTGATGGCTGGTGCTGCCATTTCACTATATGTTCTTTCTATAACAGCTGTAGTAATATGCCTCTTGAGAACTGTTATGATAAACTTTTATGTATATTGTTGGCTTATTAAGATGTGTTGTTGTAGTGGAGCAGAGCAGTATTTTGCAGAGTTTTCATTCCACCATTACAGAGACACTTGCAGAATTGCAGAAGGGTGCATGTGTCTACCTATCATCATTAAATTCTCTGCGACAGACATCAATATAAACCAGTACTGATTACATGGGCACATATGTCTGTTTCATCCACATGTCATAATGCTGTGATATAAACAGAAAAATCACATTCTGATACATTTGCAATCTTGTGGAATGTTTTGTGTGTGCAATTGTGTTGCTGTTCCCAAGGATTATTGATGTGCTCAGCAGCACTATTGTGTGACTAGTAGCATTTGTGTCAGGAAATGTGCTGCATGAGACACAAACAGCTGTTTTATGATGTGTTCTAAATGGCATCAGGCTGCTCAAACAAAGCTTTCCCATGAAACACATATAGGGATGTGCTGTGCAATTGATGTAATTACACAACACTGGTACAGTTGCATGACTGTGTGAACAGTGCCAGTGTGTGGCATGTGATGCATGACCAAGGCTGTATTTGGAGATGGTTTTACAATTCATGTATTTCAATACATGTGACATGTTAGGGAGAATACACAACTAAGCAAAGAGCTATTTGTCTTTAGCACCAGCCATAGCCCACTGAAGAAAATAGACAATTTGCTAGCTGACAGTTTGTCTCACACTTCACACCCCGGTCACCACTGACCATCAGCCAAAGTATACATGCAAACATTACTCAGCTTTTTCTCAGGAGAGCAGTTCACCTGTACACTCTCAATGACTAATAATACAAAATCAATGAGCCTTGACAACATCCTTGGTTGCCTATACCATGACTTAAAACCTGGCGTAGCAGACACAGTTGGATCCCTACTTCAACACAGCCCCCAGACAGCCTATGTTCTCATAGAAGGGTGTACAACAACAGCCATCTGTCTGACCATGGGTGGAATATCACCTGATGCATGGAGTTATAGATCCACAGGCCTGACCCTCCTCATCTGTGAGGCAGACCAATGAGTTATTATGGATTTTATCAAAAAGGACACAGGTACCCTCCTGACTGTGTACCACACTCATGTTTGATTTTTTAAGGCTACATCATGTCTGTTATATCTATGTGATGTCTTCAAGAAAGCCACCAAGGGGATGCATGAGGTAAGCACTCTCATCCTGCTTACCTTGACCTGGCCAAGGCATTTGACAGAAATCCACACATTATTACACAGAAAATGTCTCAAGTGAGCATAAGCACCTATTTCACCAATTGGGTAAACAAATAGATCACATACATGACAGATAATGTCAAAGTGTGTGAAGTCACCTCTATCTTGAGTGCAGTGACCAGGTCTGTACCTCAGGGTTCTGTACTAGGCCCTTTCCTGTTCATTATTTATGTCTTAGAAATCAAGACTAACCAGACACCCTATCGACTATATCCAAATATTCTTTTTGCTGAATAACCATTAGGAGTTGACAGTGAAGAACTACCTTGAAGGTGGTATATAAGATGGGTGTGGGATACATGTTCTGGGATGCACCCAGCAAATAAATAACTTATTGACAATATTGTTGACATGGGTTACATTCGTCCAAGTGTGGATTGTGGAATATATTTGCCATGTAAACCTGTCAACTAGCCAGGAGTGATTGTAATTTAAACTACAGATGTACCAGTGTCCTCTGGAAGGTGTTATTTTTTCAGGAAGGTGTACTTGATTCCCCTTATTGATTATTAACAAATCACTGCAGTTGTACAGCTTTGCTCATGCAGAACATGTATACTAACTCAGAATACATATTTAATGTTAATGACGCAGATGAGTGGTGTTATTATTCTGATATTGTTCTTGACTGTGCACACTTCTGTCTACTGCTGCCCATGATCCTGTTGCAATGTGTGCCACTTAGGTGAGAACTCTGCTGACATTACATTCATATTCAAACAAACCATTTTGCATATCCTCACAATATGCACATACCCCCCAGTTTATATACAGTCATTGGTAAATGTCCTCTCCAGTGATCATGTCAGGATGCTTTTATCACAGCAAATGTTCTCCACTGATATGTCATTTTGTGTGACAGTCACGTAATATACAATAACTGCAAGATGATATGATTATCCCCACACAGAAAGTGCAAACAGCAGTATGTATTGTATTATGTAGATATCTGATTACTGTTCATACTACTACTACTACTTCTTGTCTTTATGGTGAATGTACATTAAGATGCCCTCATGTGCTGTATCTTAGCATGTTTCACCTGTTGTCGTCCTCTGTGTTCATTCCTACAACTCATATATGTGGCCGTTTTCAATATAGACATTTCCCCAGAATAATTTACCGGAAAAACTCACCCAGACTCTGCTATAACTTGATGTGATGGAAAGGTTAGTTTGCTTGTGCTTTCTTGTATTTTGTATTACTTTATCCTTCTTCAATTTTGTATGTTGGGGTTTGTTTTCTTTACACTGTGTTTTACTTGTATTCTGCTTTTAATTGCATATTAAAACTAGGAAGGAGACCACAGCTGTGTCTCTTGTGAGTCACACAGAAAGTTTACCCATCCTCCTACCCTGGCACTGTTGTGTTCTTAAACTCAACTGTATTTATAGTTGCCTGCCCCTTACTTTCATTTTACCACATATATCCTTCCCTCTCCCCTTTCACAGACTGTTGTGAGTAAGCACAAAATTATCATTTAATGAAATCACTCCCCTTCAACTATTTAAATTTATTGCCAATCCCACTGTATTCCATAGAAAAATAATACAAAGCACTCACTCCCTTTCAATTTACCTTTCCCTTTTAAAATTAGTGGCTCTACACTCAGACAGCTAAAGCTTTAGTTACCCCCTCTTTCATATCTAACTGCTTAGTGCACACTGCAGTGCTTAGAATATTAACCACCTTTTTCCATCTTATCTTTAAAATCTGCAACATCCATTGCAAGACCATCAATTATTGAACAGTCCACATTCTGTCTCTCAGTAGTCATCTTAGTATTAGTGCATCTGTTTTCTTCTGGTGAGAGAAGGAACAAAGGGACATTACTTCCTGGAGACTGCTGAGAAAGCTAATAACTGCTTCATTGGTGACAGCTTGGAATTTGTGCTTATATTCTGCTCCTGGTGAGAGAAGGGGCAGAGTGCATTAACTCCTGACTGTTTATGGTTGGGCAATGAGTGTCTATGATTGACATTCCTGATTGGTCTGGTTGCTATTCAAGGCATCTACCTGGAAAAGGCTACTACTATAAGCCTATAAACCATTGCATCATCTGGGACAAGACTGTGGATCACAAAACAGGCTGTGGCCTGCTTCTCATCTTGATATTGGTGCTAGTGTTTTGCTTCTAGAGTGAAGAAGCAAAGGAGCATTGTATCCCAGCACAGTGAAGCTGCGGTAAGACTAGCATTAGTAGTAACCAGGCAGTAGCCATTCACGCAACTCTCCCATTTTCATCATTCTTGACAAGCAAAGTCTTTATTTTCAGTAAGTACTGCTTGATTTGTTTCTAACTTCAGAATACCTGTATAAATACTTCATCTTTCAATTTTCAGGATCTACTTATTAGTTTCCCCTCAAGTGTTTGGCAGTGCTCTGTAGCGACACAGACACATCGAGTGACATTTTTCTTGTAAAAGCACAATTGAAAATTTACCAATACCTAGTTGTACGCAGGACAATTAGTTTACAATGTCATGCACTGCCCCAGAGTTGCAAACTGGTTACTCCTGACATTGCTTCATATTCTCACTCCAGCTGTCTAATTAATAAAAAGGGTCTGTTGCCATGAACATGAACTTTCACACAAGGTCTTTTGCCATGGATATGAACTTTCCCACTATCTCCATTACCAGCTTGTTGGATATGCGCATCCTGAGGCAATGTAGAAATTACCTCATGTTTACTGACAACCAGTTATTTCTCAAACAAACTGATATGATATGTGAGAGATGTATTTACACAGTATCAATGGAGGCAAAGTTCTCACATAAAAGTGCTCCTAATGTCAATAAGGATGTCAGTAACACACACGCTGTACCCATCACACACAATTCAAAGCAGATATATAGACTCACATATGCTGAGGCACTAAAATGTAACCTTCTTAAACCCCAAAGACCTCCAAGATGAAGTACACGTAACAAATACCTTCAGCAGCCCCAAATGCACTTTTTCAAAACAACACCCATATTAACACATAAAGTTGTTTCATGGAGCCTCTACTTCTAATCCCATAAGGTAACCCACCACACAATCCAACATTCTGTCCATTGGAGACTCCATCATGAGATGCACTGATGCCCTCTCACCAGGATGATTAAGGAGAAAGTCACGGTCGGTTGCGTATTAGAGGTTAGGATCTGTCACATTACGCAGGCAATCAGGTCATTGGGCCACATGTACCAGTATGATTTAGTCATAGTCCATGTGGGTATAAATGACCTGAGATATACCTCCCTAGACTATATGAAGAGAAACATCATGGAGCTCTTGGAATATGTGTCCCAGGCTGGTATGAGCCTAACATTGAGAACCATTTTACTTTCTCCAAAGATGATGCCAAAATATGAACAAAAGATGAATGACTTTAATAATTGGCTTAGTTTTTGGTGTCATACTAAGGGGGTGCAAGACTTGTCAGCATGGAAGGTGATGGTCAACAGACCACACTTCTTTGCCAGGGATGGTCTGCACCTCTCTCCTTTAGGATTTCAAATATTAACTAATACATTGTCTTCCCCTATAGTGCCATTTTTAGGCAATGCCAAACTGAAAGTACTTCTGACATAGCAAATCAAAACCAAGAAAATCTAAAGGTATTACTATTCAATGCTTGAAGTCTAAACAAATAAAATCCACTCCGTAGAAGCTTTCCTCACCCTAGAGAATGCTGATGCCTGTGCAGTCACTAAGACATGGTTTAAAACCACAGAGAGCACACTGACAGTGCCAGGTTATAATGCCTTCCGCACATTTAGAATACTTACTACACAGACAGGGACTAAAGGTGGAGTTGTCTCAATTTACATCAAAAATAAATATACCTCAAGCCTGGTTAAACAGGACAATGAACTTGAGCTACTCCATGTTCAAATTACCATAGGCAAAATCCAATACCACTTCCTTGCAAGCTATAGATCCCCCTATATGACCCAAGAACCCCATACCATTTATTTAAACTTATTGGAAACACCATCCAACCCAATACCATATTCATGGGTAACTTTAGTTTTTCCACTATTAACTGGGAATCCTATATAACACCAAATATACAGGTACAGAGATTCCTGGATTTTGTAAACAGAAACTTCCTGGACCAGATTGTCAATACACCAGCCAGGGGTACAACCATACTGGATCTGGTCATCACTAACATGGGAGAGTGTTGCACACCCCTAATGTAATGCCTTTTGTAGAAAGGTCAGGCCACAAAATGGTCTCCTTTGAAGTTAAAATAAAACTCGGACCCCCAACTAACCCTGGAATATTCAGGAACTACTCTAAGGCTAACTTCCTGCTATTAAGTGATAACCTGGCAAAATCTGAAGCCCCAGTATATCCTGAGAACACCAGTGCCTATGCAGAACTGTTCATAGAAAGCCTACACAAGCATGTATATAGCTGCATAAAAGCAGCTGTACCCACTAGGAAGAAGTGCAGGACTAAACAGATCACCTTGGTCCTTAATGCTCTCTCTAAGGCGAAGAACACTGCCTCAGTTGGTCCAGACAATATCCCAGGATGCCTTCTAAAACATCACCTATAAGGCTGTCTGGAATTGCTATTTAACTGTAGCCTCCAAACAGGCTTTGTTCCTCATGAATGAAGAACAGCAACAGTTACCCCTTTGTATAAAGGTGGGTCATCTACAGACCCTGGAAACTACAGACCCATAAGTATCCCTAGTCTTTTATGCAAAGCCATGGGAAGAATTATCATGGAAATTATCAAAAATGATATAGTAAACCTCCAGACACTAGACCAACCCAGTTTGGTTTCATCATGTCCAGGTCATGCCTATAAAACCTGGTGGACATCTTTGAGAATATCACCAAAGCAACTGATAAGGGAAAAATGGTTCACACTGCCTACATTGACCTGGGGCAAGGCATTTGACACAATACCACACTCGGGCATTGTTGACAAACTCAAGAGGTTAGGTACAAACCTGTTGTCACCCAATGCATAGCCAAATGGCTCACAAACAGGACCCAGGAAGTTAAAACTGGGGAGTCCACCTCTACAAAGAGGCGAGTGGAGTCCTTCAGGGATGAGTCCTTGGACTACTCTTTTTTGGCATTTACTTCTCTAAAGTCAAGGCCAATATCAATGGTCTCTGGCTGACTAAATTTGCAGATTATTGAAAATTGGTAGCTCTCCAGGAAGGGCTGACACAGACAAACAACTGGTGTTAGAGCCACAGACTAAAACTAAATGCTGATAAATGCATACTAGTGTCCTTCAGGAAGTCATCCACCCCTCGTAACTATCATATTGACAACACACCCACAAGAGCTGACCCATTAGTTAGTTACTTGGGGATATGCATAGACAATAATCTAGCCTTTGGCCATCACATGTCCACAGTAGTGAGGAAATCATTCTATGCTCCGCTGTATTTGGCATTCATCAGATCTATCATTGAGTACAATTCCTCCTTTAGTATGCACCTAACCAGGCATATCCAACAAATGGAATGTCCAGAGAGGTTCCAAACTAAAAGAATAAATGGCATAATGCCCTATGCAGACCTTCTCAAGGCGTATTCTGTCTCTTACAAGCTGTTGAGGGGAGATCTATGCTTGACATACAAGGCATTGTCATACCCCACTTTGATGGACCTCCTACATATCAGCAAAGCAAGCAGCCCCAGAATTATCAATTCTAAAGACTTAAACCTTGCCTGTGATATAAATAGGGCCTGCTTGAGAGACAGGTATGCATTCCCAGAGATTACTGCATCTTGGAACAGGCTCCCCATTCATGTGAAGCAGAGTTCCTCCCTAACCCAATACAAGTGTAACTTGGACAATTGGATGGGGAACAGGAAATTCATCCATGGCTTGGCATCTATGTCTCTAACAGACACAGGCAACCTGTAAATAGTGCATCTCCCAGGCCCCTGCATGTAAATGTTTCATCTCCCAAGCTCCTGCTTACACTTATCAAGGGTACCAGAACCTGTCAGAGATTTGGGATGTGTGGCTATTCTTAAAAATGCCCTTGTTGTCATTAGCCTAGTAAACATCTGTGAACCAATGAACATATGAACTTGTAATGAAGACTATGTACCCTTGCTGATCACCACCAAAACTATTATTGTGTATGCATAAAATAGGTTGCATAGTATTCTGCACTGACTGCACTTTCTTATAATATGTTAGAATTGTATCCATTGTCTTGTATTAAGCCATGGTTGTCATTGTGGCTGTCCGAGCAATCACACAGAACTAGTTTGCCAGTAGATATTCATGTCTTCATGTCTGTAGGTGTTTGTGCTGCTTTACATGGTTTCCTGGCTGGCAGCACTGGTGTTAGCCACAAAACCTCACTTGCATTTGTGTGATCATGATGCATGGCATGTATATGGAATTAGCACTACTGCTTACCATGCTAACACAAACGATACCATGTAGTCTTCGCGATACGCTAACATGGAATTCATTGAATGCCCAGGAAGGTCTTTAAATTCAGTCAAGTTTGATTTTTAAAAGAAGGTAGGCAGAGAAAACAAATAGATGCAAAGACGTAACATACCTAATAACATAATAACTGAATGATGAAGAATATCAGATCAATATTCTATGGTATGTTATGGCAAAATCATGCAAAAGAAAAAAACGTAGATGGCTGTAATAAAAGTGAAACATAATGACAACTCACAAAGTAATAAGTAGTGATAATATAAAAGTATATCCACATTTTGTTTTCTGGTAGCTATCCACCACCATTTTAGGTTCACCAGTGACAAGACAGGAATAGTTTCTCATAATCCAGGTCATCAGTTTCCTTTGGTCATTATCATAGCTAACTGACAGTTAAAAAGTGAAACAAATACATGAATACCTTTTAAGAAACTGTTCAAAGAAATGGGAGGATCTAAGTGGAGAGGGAATATCTCATAGATAATGGGTAAAATGTTTTAAGCAATCTAATGACCCTAGGTTACCAGCTTTAACTAAATCCACCTTTCTAAAATTGATCAGTTGCTGGCAATACTTCCCCATAGCTTCATATGTCTGGAAAAGTTATCAATACCCAATAGTGCAGAAGTTCAGTAGTTCAGGTGGATTACTTTTATATGATTTGGAGCTGTAACTGAGTATAACGTATATGGGGGGTGATATCTTGCATTCAGACAGTTGCGCACATTCTTCTACCCTTGAATGACAATGTTAAGTTCTGGCTGTCAGGAATTCTTGATGAGGTTTTGAATATTAACAGCCACATGTTAATTTGGATTCAGGAGGTGATACTCACACTGTTATCTTTAATATTTCAGCATTGGAAATCTATCCCCAAGGACAAGATTACTATTTTTCACATTTTAAGTGACAAACTCAAAGACTGGACACATGCCAAGTTGGACAGGACATGCTGTAACAATTCCTGGTCTTTTTTGTTGTTCTTAAAGGATAAGTAACATTATACTTTAATTGCTTAATGACATATAAGTAGACCCTTTATTATTTTTGTGTTCTATTGATCATATGATTCAAATGGTAACGTGAAATTTACCATAAACTTGTATTTTTATATCTTCATGTTTTAATGGCTTGTCTGTGTATTGTGGTGCATTTGCTGTTACATCTGTTTTTTTTTTTTGTTTCCATTATGCTTTAAAAATAGTTTGTCCAAATAACTTAATTTGTTAGAGAAACAAGCTGACTGGAGGTGTAATTAGCATTGCAGCAGCTGTATGCAGCACATTGTAGATATCAGATCCAGTGGCAGCGGACCAAAGGGCACAACTTCTAATGCCCAGTGGGATAGATAGGTAAACATGCATCCTGCCTTATTGTGCCATATTTCTTAAAGATTATTTACCCTATTGGCTTATGTATAATGAACTCTTAATGATTTTAAATCATTAATTATTCCCTTCTATGGATTAGTTGTGATTGCATTTGTAAAGGTTTGATTACCTTATGGTCAATATAAGCAGAATGCACTGTGCAATCCTTTAATAAGTGCTGCAGTTACTGCTTCTAAAGATAACTTAAAATAAAATGGCATGCTCTCTGTTTAACACACCCATACTGCTCCTTTATGTGTTGTTTTGAATAAGACTTTCTGTTTGACTTTCCACAGAATACTGACCAGGCTGATGGGTCCAGGACAGTATGATTGTATGGATAAACGGTGGCCCTGAAAAAAAACAGTATTAATATATGTCAGCACCGAATGTGTTCCTGTACAATGCTTTGTTTAATTTGATTGGCAGGGATCCATACACACATACATGCATGCATAAATTCTACTGAATGACACATATAAAGGAAGTAAAGGAAAAAAAAAACAGCAAGTATCTTATATTTGTTCTAGCTGCCAGATTTAAAAGAAAGAAGGGCACTTTGTGATAACAGAAACATTCCTACTGCAAACTGTTTCACATGTGGTAATTAACAACAGTCCCATGGTAATTTCTGTGAATGCAGATATAACTTTAAAACAGATTCATTAGTTTTGTTTCATCATTTATTTGCTTCAGATGTGAAATGAAGGTAGCAAAGTATATCTTTATATATATATATATATATATATATATATATATATATATATATATATATATATATATATATATTAATGATATAAATTTATATTTGTGTGTGTGCACATATATATATATATATATATATATATATATATATATATATATATATATATATATATATATATGTGTGTGTGTGGGGGGGGGTCTACTTTCGTTCTTCGAAGTACACCCTACTGAAACTGAAAAACCTGAGTCTGTTTCGGCGAAAGTGCAGTTTTCACGATAACATCAGTTTTTTGCTTCGATCTGATTTGAAACTAAAAAAACTGAGTCGCAAAAAATAATATGGCTAAAATATATCCAATAAAGTATAGCCATTAGGTTTATTATCAAATCAGATCAAAGCAAAAAACTGCAGTTTTCACGATATCACCAGTTTTTTGCTTTGATCTGATTTGATAATAAACCTAATGGCTATACTTTATTGGATATATTTTAGCCGTATTATTTTTTGCTTATGTATTTTTTACTTATATACCTATGTCTGTATACTTAGTTTTCGAGTGGTTGGTAGTCACTTTCTGCGAAGTGAAAGATGCTTTTTAAATGCGGATCGATTCACTATAGTTTATTGCTGTAAAATATGATGTTTTGTTTTATGTAGTTAATAGACTGCTAGTTAACACTTACTGACTTTTGCATTTTTGGCTAAGAGTTGAATTGTATGCTGGAAGCGGTGGACAACTGATCAACCCATCATAATTTTGTTTGGATGTTTAACACCAAGACGATCATTGATTGGAGAGAACAACGAAATATGTTATTAAAAAAATGCTGACAATATATTACTCTTGTTGGTTGAAAGAACCTATATGACCATTGGTCTGTAGGATTAGGTTGTTTTAAATATTGGAAAATTATTTATTTTTAGTTTTATGTATTAAGTACTCTCTATTTGGATTGGCTAAGTGTTTGGCACCATTTATGATGAAATATATTGGATATTTAATGATTTAAATACATATTTATGTGTACTTGTAAGTTGATCTGAAGTAGGGTTTTGTAAACCAGAAAGCATATATGGTGAGAGTGACTATCAGTATCTATGCTTTAACTCTATAGAATTGTCTAGATGGGTAATCTTGCAACATAGTTTCAACTTATTTTTGTATAGTATTTCTAATGTCATTTGTACTGAATTGGATTATACTGTATTTGTTCTGTATGTGAAGCTTTTCTCCCCAGGCCTCTGCTAAAAACGGGATCTGTAGACCCAGTCAGACTACCCTGGTAAACAAATGTCAAATAACACAATAGCAATAAAGGTCCAGACATCGGCAAAATACTCTCTGCTCAGAACAATCGGTACGACTTTAAACTGTATGGCAGCTTCAAAATATAAACTCTGACATTGCAGGCATTTAAACGTATACAGTTAATTCTCCACTTCTCTTACTGATGCTCGAAGTTTGTTATTCAAGTTGATGTCCTCATTCACCACTGCAGTTCTTAATCCAGCTGAATTACTGAGTAATGGATTAACTTCCATAACCAAAAGTCTGTTAAAACGTTCACTTTGAGCAACATTATCCATGGCTGGGTTATATTCCAGTTCAATCATTGCTCTCTCGGCCATGTTCAACACACCAGAACCCAAAAGAGAAGCCACACAATAGAAATAAAGGTCCAGACATCAGCAAAATACTCTCTGCCCAGAACAATCCAAATGTAGTCAAAAAAGAAAGAAAGTATAACACGGCAAAAGTAGATTAATGCAAAATAAAACAATAAAATGGTAAGCGCTTATAAAACAATAAAATGGTAAGCGCTTTCACAGCCTATTTACACAACTGCTTCATCAGACCCAAGAGCATAAAACCCACACCCCTACTTATATTAACAAAAATAAAAAAACACTTATACCCTAGCCCAGCATGTACTTCATAAGGGGCAGACCATAATTTTAAGTTTTTAGTGTTAGAAGTCTTGGCTACCAACTTGGTGGGGGTGGATTTTAAGAATTTAACTGAGGTTAAAGAACAGGAATGGATAATATGATTGAACAGTGATAAATCTCTTGGGCTTAATGACAGAGTATCTTTGAAACCACTCCCGAAAGCATGACAGTTAACACATTAATGAATGTATTTTTCTGTTGCTGTTTTAGTTATTTGTTCAATGATCTTTTAATTGATGTTGAATATTGATTGGATATTTGTTAATATAAGTAGGGGTGTGAGTTTTTATGCTCTTAGGTCTGAAGAAGCAGTTGTGTAAATAGACTGTAAAAGGGCTTACCATTTTATTGTTTTATTTTGCATTAAATGTCAAATAAATAAATAAATAAATATGGTGTTACTTGTTATCTACAGTTATGTAGATCGCGGAAAAGTCTGGATAAGGAAATGTACGATTTTCCCCACTGTAGTGTGATCTCGGAATTAGTATATATAATCAGCAGGGGCATGGGGGCAGAGCCCCTTACATGGTGGAGTGCAGGGGGGGCTTGCCCCCCTTCAGAAATGTGTTTGTAGGATTTAGTTTTGTGATTATGTGTTTTGGTAATGTCCGTTTCGTGAAAGTTTGTTTTCGTGAAACTGCACTTTTGCTGAAATGGACTCGGGTTTTTCAGTTTCAGTAAGGTGTACTTTTGATGAACGAAAGTAGACCCATATGTGTATAAAGGTCCCTATCAGATGATCAAGTTTTCACAAACACGAAATTCACATGGTTGCGACCATATGGTCAAATTTCTGAAAACCCAAAGCTTCTGAATGAAGCTCGCAGTACAGTGAGGATTGGGAAGTTTCTCCTTTCCCCCTGTAGTGTGATCTTGGACATCATATATATAATTTGCAGGGAGGTGTGTTTTTTTTTTTTTTTTTTTTTTAAGTTTCAATTTTCAGAATCTCGATCATGTGGTCTCAACCATATAAAGTTTGAGTTTCTGAAAACAAGATCTTTTGACATAGACCTATATATATATATATATATATATATATATATATATATATATATATATATATATATATATGTATATCTATATATCTATATATCTATATATATATATATATATATATATATGTATATCTATATATATATATATATATATATATATATATATATGTATATATATATATTTTTATATATATATATATATATATATATATATAAAGATACACTACACAATCTCGACATACTGAAATGTCAAAATTCAGTACGTCGAGACCGAATAGTGGAAAGTGCATTTAACCAAAACTACACTATGCCGAATCCGCAAATGTCGAATCCGCCACTATCGTGGTGTCATGTTTGTGATGTGTAGTGCGGTTTGTGGATTTATCTGGAGTTTCAGGTAAGAGTTGTGTGTATGAGGTTAATGGGTAGGGATTTGAGTGTGTGCAGTGGTGTTTTTTGTGTGTTTTCTGTGTTTAGTGTGACCTCAAAGTTAGAATATATAAGTAGGGGGTTGTAGGGGGTGCAGGGGGGCTTGCCCCCACTTATAGGTAGGTTAAGTGTGTTTGTGTGTGCTGTTATGTTTGTTTAGTTAGGTAGGTGTATGTGTGTGTGATTATGTCGTGGTTTGTGTGTGTGTGTGTGTGTGTGTGTGAATGATCGCGATTGTAGTATATATATATATATATATATAGTGTTTCCATGTATGTGGGTTTTCGACTATTTAGTCTCGAAATACTGAAATTTGACATTTCAGTATTTCGAGATTGTATAGTGAATATATATATATATATATATATATATATATATATATATATATATATATATATATATACAGGATCTATATTATATAAATGAAGTATTAAAATGTTGACTCACCTTTAATCAACCCCTATTTCTTGAAACTGCACAACATCAAACCCTCAAATCACTGATTTCTTTCCAAGGGAAAGAAATTGGTAGCCCAAACACATACACCACATTACAACAAACACTATTAAAGATAAACTTACTAAGCTGGGCATTAATCCCTTTGTCACTCAATGGGTTGTCAACTGACTTACTGACAGAACCCACTTTGTAAAAGTAGCTGACTCCAAATCCAGCACCAGACAAGTGACAAGTTGAGTACCTCAAGGTTCAGTCCTGGGACCACTCTTGTTTGGCATCTACTTCTCTGAAGTACAGGCCAACCCTAAGGGACTCTGGCTAACAAAGTTAGCAGATGACTGCAAACTGGGTGCCATTATTGAATCCCCATATGAAGTGGATATTCTAAACAAGGGCCTTACAGAAACAGTTACTTGGTGACAGAGCCATGGGCTCAAGCTCAATGCCAAGAAATGTATAGTTATCCCCTTTGGGAAAAAACATGTACCCGTGAATTACCACATAGGTGGCAGTACACTAAACACCGAAAATGTGATAAGAGACTTAGGGACACAGGTGGACAGTGGCCTCACCTTCAATAACCACATCACCACAACAGTCAGGAAATCCTTCTATGTGGCACACCTCATCACTAAGGGCTTTTCATTCAGAAAAAAGGAGGTCATTGTCCCACTGTACTCATCCCTCATTAGGCCCATTATAGAATACAATGCCCCGTTTGGTATGTACCTCTCAAGTCTTCTGCAATGACTGGAAAGGCCACAGAAATAATTCACTAAAAGAATCACAGGCCTAAAGCAGATGCCCTATGCTGACCATCTAAAAAAACTCCAAGTATAGTCTGTCACATATCGTCTACTCAGAGGCGATCTCTGCTTAACATACAAGGCCATGTCAAACCCAGTGCTGTTGGACATGCTACACTTAAAGAAATCCAAATCCCTCAGAGACACATGCTCCAGGGATCAAAATCTTGTCATCACAATGAACAAAACATGCTGGAGGGATAGGTTCCTGATAAAGGGACTCCCCAGACTCTGGAATAGACTGCCCATACATGTCAAGCAGAGTGCCTCTTTGGTCCTCTTCAAAAGGAACCTTGATGATTGGATGGGAGAGAGGAAATTCACCCCAAGGATCATGTCAGTCACCCTGTTAGACAGAGGTCCAGGGAAGTAAATACTGTGGGAAGAAATAGCCAGGGAATTGTTATGGCTAGGTTTGTATAGGCCCTACAGCCGATAGCCTAGTACCAACCTATGAACCTAAAAGTGGGGGCTTCACCCCCCACACTCCTCAATGTGTGGGGCTGTGCCCCCATACCCCCCCTAACTAAATATACTAACTCTGAGATCACACTACAGTTGGGAAAAAGGTAGATTTAAAAGAACGGCCAACCGATTTCTTTCCTTGGAAAGAAATCGATTATTTGGTCATTTGATGTTGTGCAGCTTTGAGAAATAGGGGTCGATCAAAGGTAAGTCGACATTTTAATGTTTTTTTTATATAATATAGACTATATGTATATATAAAATGGTGGGTCTTCTTCAGCAGCACCATTTTAAAATAGTTATTTTGGCCTGCTTGTAGTGAGGAAGCTCTCTGCAGCTCTTTTCCAGTGTGCACACCCACAACACACTTGGTCTGCCTTTATCATCGCAGCTCAGTCCCACCCCCCCCCCACCAGCAACTGCAACATTACCAATAAAACCGCAGCTATGGTCCAGTTCCTTCCTACAGTTATTTCAAGCCAAGTATAACACTTTTTTTAATAAGGATACTTACCAGAAAAGTCTGCATAGCACACTTGGTCTGCTTTCACTTACCTTACAGTTCTAAGGTTTCTACTTCTCATGCTGATTGTTTCTCTTTGCACTCGTCTCTGAGAGGTGGGACATAAATCTACCTAGTTTTCTGGTTCTACCTTCTGCCATTTTGTATCTCCCTCCTCTGACTCCCCCCTCCCCCATGCATATTAAGTAGTCTATATTAGTGGGTCTTCTTGAGTGGCGTCATTTTTAAGTAGTTACTTTGGCCTACTGGTGGTGAGGAAGCTTTCTACAGCCCCTTTACAGTGTGCATGCCCCCAAAAAATTGCCTGCAATTGTTTAAGCTATTCTTAAATATTTGTTGTGCACCTGGATCAATAGGAATTTTTATGCTTTCCAATTGAAGTACTTAGTTAGCTGAATATAGTCTAGGGAACTAACTGAAGTAGCAACTTCCTTTACTATGTAAACTGTTGGTGTTAGATAAGCTGTTATGCTTTCAATGGGTTTTGACTGGGACTCGTAATGTAATGGTCCTTAACTGGTATTCATTATTTTGTGTACTTGCCTATGGTATACTTTCCCTAGTTATTTTTCGAAGCCGCAGCTGCACATATACCATTTATTAAAGCAGTGTTTTATGTTGTAGGAGACAGAAATGCTTGTTTCTTGTTGGCAACTAACAAGGTTCTTGGCCCATATTGATCAGTGCTGTTCTGTATAACCTAATATCACAGTTCTGCATAAGTGTGTTTTCTGTGTTATCTTCAAATGTGTTCTAACCAATTACTGCCCACTGCACTATTTTGAGAAATTATGACTGCATAAGTATGTATTTTACTGTTACTATTATATGATTTCTGCCTGATATCTAATCCACTGCAGTCCCTGAGGTCTGTTGAACATTAGTCTCTCTATCATTGCACACTCACTCCACAGACACTACAGATCCCCTTACAGCTGCTCTAGGTTCCTTTATACCTCTCCTAACATCACACATCCGCGCTCAGTCAGCTCACCCTCACTCCTCTTACACTACTGCTCACTGAGGTGTTGTGTACTTCTGCACAGCTAGCCATATTTCTAACATCAGTTATTATCTCTTTTTGCTGCATACATGGTCTGCCTTTATCATTGCAGCTTGCCCCCCCCCCCCCACAGCAACTGCAACATTGTCATATAAAACCATTGCTGCCATCCGGTTTCTTCCTATAGTTATTTCAACCCAAGAATAACACTTTTTTTAAAAAGGATACCCACCAGAAAAGTCTGCATAAGTGACTGGATGTTTATGATTATTAGAAAATTTGGTCCTTTAATAGTTATTTTTTAATCATTGTAACTGGATGTTTAGAATTCTTCTTAATAGCTAATTTGGTAGTTTTACTAGTTATTTCATAACATTGTTTTGGCAGGGTGCACACCTGAAAGGGCTCTCCCCTACTCCAGGTGGGTCTATATTACAAAATCGAACTAAAACAAGTTTGAACATTGTAATATCGAACCCTAAAATCCGAAAGTGGAAAATAGCGAAGCCACTGCACATCGACTTTTTTCCCAGGGAAAAAATTGATGGGCCATTTTCGGGGCTTTGCTGTTTCCTCCACTGTGGTGCGATCCTGGAGTTGGTTTATTTAAATAGGGGGTGTGGGGGGCACAGCCCCCAATGTTGGGTGAAGCCCCCCACTTCAGTTTAGGTTTAAGGTTAAGTTTTGTTTTTTTTTTCTCACGGAACAGTGACTTTTTTCCCTGGGAAAAAATCTCTGTTCTGTGCTTTCGGTTTTGTTGGGTTTCGAACATAACGGTTCAATATTGCAACAATCGAACTTTTGTAAGTTTGACGTTGTGATATGGACCCACCCCCAGGCAACTATATCTTCATCTCTCACCACTAGGTGGCACAACTAACATTATACTTGGTGTATCTTGTCCCACATAAATTTGCCCCCCTATTGGAAATCCTGTAAAGTAAGGCTAGCACCTTTTACTTGGTGTATTTTGTCCCCAAATAGATTTGCCTTCCTTTATTGATTTGCTTACAAACCAATGCCATAAAAGTAGTGTTTCTGCAACTATCTGGTTACAGTCCTACCTTTCTGCTTCAGCCTCTTCCTTGCTTCCTCCCGCTTTCACTTACCTTACAGCTCCAAGGTTTCCACTTCTCGTACTCATTTTTTTTCTATGCATTCATCAATGAGGGGGGCCAGCTTGCTCTGTTTGCCTCACTATGTTTGGGCTCATTCTGCTCCCCTACCATACCCCCATTCCCCCCCACTGCTGGATCACCTAGACTTATACAAACACTAACCACTCCTTCTAACTTCTCCCAATCAGCAATCACCCTCCATCTGCCAGTCACATCTCAATTAAACAATACACTATTTGAAGCAGTCCTCCCTCCCCTCACACAACTCAGTGCAACTGTCCATAATCACTTTACTCCCACCCCACTACACCAAAATCCCACTGTCCCTACATCTTCTTTATCACACCATTAAGCTAACCTAACATTCCAAAACAAATAATACACACCATGCTCTTTCTTCTGCCCACACTCTGTACCCTACTGCTATCTGCATACTATCTAACGTCCTACACTCACCTACAAATATAACATGTCCATAGCCCTACACTATAGTATACTAATACCATCCACTCCTCCCTGTTCTACCTTGCCATCTCCTCCTAACTGTACAATCACACACCTACTGCGTGCTTCCACTTCAAACATATAGTTGTCAGCAATACCACTAACCACTTCAGCAAACACCTTCACATACACTCCAAACTGCCACAAAAACATGCATGTATTTATCACAGATTCCCTGTAGTGGTGATATACACCCCAGTCCTGGGCCACATGCTGCACAACACACCATTCCACCACTTCCTCACATTAAAACTTCAGACCTTATCATTCTTAACATGAGCCTTAGAAACCCAGTTAACAAAATCACAGACATTCATGCAGTCATTGCACAATACTCACCAGACATTCTTATAGCAACAGAAACTTGGCTAAAACCCCATATAAGATTCCCTGACATACTCTCACAAGGTTATTGTGTACATTGGTTAGACAGGATCAGGAAGAAGGGAGGCTGGGTTGCAATCTTTTACAAAGATAACCTAAGCATAGACTACCTATCCATCACATACCCTTATGATAACAACTTTGAAGTCCTAGTAACATGGTTCAGAATCAACCCAAAGATAAATTTTACCATAATTAGCACTTACATACCCCCCAACAATATTCCCACTGCCACTGATGAAATCATAGCCTGGACAGCCTCAACCTACACCTGCAAAACCATTATCAAAGGCAACTTCAACTTAGACTGGAACACTTGAACTGGTGATAACCCCTCCACCTTCATAAATCTACATGGTTTCTCCCACACTATCTAATTTCCCACTCAAGTAGATAAACATAGCAAAAGGGAAACTGTCTTAGACCAGTCACTTATTAACCATACCACCCACAACTATCTCTCCAGATGCCTTCCAAATAAGTTATGTGACCATAGACCTACCTACTTAATCCATCATCAGCTCAACCCACCCAGAACCATAGTTTACAAAGTTGTATAAAATACCAAAAACTTCTCCAATGAGGCATTCTTAGACATGCTCAATAAATGTAACTGGACGCCACTCCATCATCTCCAACTCAACCATTCCATAACATACTTTAATGACACATTTCTAGTTATTCTAAATAGATTAGTACCGACTCGTATGTCATGTTAAAAGTAAGAGATTGCCCTGGATATCAAAAGAAACCATTAGACTTCAAAATCTGAGGGATGAAACCTGGTTTCAATACCAGAAAACAAAAGACAATAAACTCTGTTAGCATACCAGCAGCTCCGCAACCAAATAAAAAAAAAAGCAACTCAAACTAGACAAAAAAACATATTATACATCTATGCAAAACAATTATGTAAACAATCCCAAAAAGTTCTGGCAGGCAATTAACTCGCTCATCCATCCAGGTAACACCACAACCCCAGAACCAACAACCAATAACCAAAGTGTGAGTATTGCCTCACAAATCAACACCTACTTTATAAACACCATCCTCTCCTTAGTTACAGCAAACAATTTCACCCCACCGTCTCTTCCACCTAATGTAGAAACTAACAACAACTCTTTTTACCTCAAACTTGTCCCAACTAATATGATTAGAATGATCCTGAAAAAATTGAAACCTTCACCCTTAGTAGCTGACCAACTCCTCAATGTGTACTTCAAACTTTCAGGTGATGCCATAGCTCTGCCTATGCCCATTCTGGTAAATAGGCCTATAGCAGAACAATATGTCCCATAATTATGGAAAATTTCCTATATCATCCCTCTCCATTAAGTAGGAACATCAACAGAATTAAGCAACTACATTCCATAGCCATCCGTTATTCACCTGTGTGAAAATTCTGGAATAATGTATACACACTCAACTACAGCAATATCTTCTATCTCACAACCTTATCTTTCCCTCTCAACACGGGTTCAGACCAAAACACAGCACCACCACAGCCCTAATTAATTTCTCTAACACCATCAACCAGCTCAGAAGTTCAAACCAGCAAGTAGCATCAGTCTTCCTAGACATGTCAAAAGAGTTCAACACTGTCTCCCATCAGAATCTCCTTAATACTCTTGTCTCACTAAATCTATCAAAGACTTCCCTCTTCTGGTTCCAAAGCTATCTTTCTGACAGACAACAAGCAGTACGATGGAAATCTGAACTCTCACCACTTCTGCCTATTTCAGTTGGAGTCGCCCAAGGATTCATACAAGGGCCCCTTCTTTTCACCGGTTTCTCTAATGATCTTGCCTCATCCACAACACATGCTGGGTCTGAACTGTCTGCAAACAGCTAAAGTTAACTTTGAGTATATGTCTACCTGTTTAAGCCAATATTCATTTTCCCCTGGAGAGCACTCTGCTTTGGCTGTAAGCAGCCCCCCCCACACACACACACACACACACACTCATCTTCCACTTTCTCTCTTATTCCCTTCTGTTAGCAAATAGTATCCATAACTGATCAATACTGTGTGTTTGTTCATTTAAACTGAGACCACAGTAGCCTACTGATACAAGGTTATCCTGTTTTTCCACCTGAGAAATTGTTAAGAAATGACTTACAGTTTCAGAGCAGTCCTTGGTCAATTGTGATTGTTTCTTAAACACAAACGTGTCTTTACTTTGGCTCATTAGCAGCAGTACAACGAACTGCCTGCTCACACCCTTGTTCTCCCCTCCCCCTTCCCTGTTTATTACCTTAAGACAATCCCAATGTTAATAAATATTACCTATGGTAGGCACCGTTTTTAAAACTACAACCACCCTTGTCACTATCATATGTTCATTTATCAGTTAACTCTGTTAACTGATTGTTTCCAGCCCCCTCATAAGAGCAACTAACAGGTTCTCTACCCGCTTTGCTTCCCACCCTGCCCCCTATTCCCTCCCACCCCCAGTGGTCCCACCTTTATTACACTCACAAACCCTTCCCATCTTTCCAATAGCCAACCACAGCGCTAACCCAACACTACCTCCTCCATCTTCCCTTTACTATCACACCTCCTCAACTAATATGTACAAGCATACCTTACCTATGCTCACTGCATGCACTCTCCTTGCATATCTTACATCCTACCAAAGCTCCATCATTCCCCCACTCAACCACTACCACTGTACTACTACTCACACCACCACTCATGTCTTACCCTCACTCAGCTCCCCTCCCACCAACTCAAGAACCATCCCTATGCACCCCCCACATATTCTACCAACTATATTACTCAAACATAAAGCATCCCGACAACTTAACATAGTAACCCTCCCACTATACCTATTACCCACAGAGCACAATCATAAAGTTTCCCTTATAAACAAACACATTCAAAAACTGAGGAAACTAATAACCTCATGCATATCAAAACTAGCCCTAAGTGGAGACATCCACCCCAACCCGGGCCCTACCATCTCCAACCCCAATCCTCATAATCAGACTAGAAACCATATTACAGCCAATAGAAAGCCAAGTGACTTCCTTCTACTAAGCCTAAATATTAGAAGTATAGCCAACAAAGTCCATGAACTCCATGCCACCATAGACTTGTACTCCCCAGATATAGTCATCCTGACAGAAACCTGGCTGAAACCTCACATTACTAGTGAGCAAATACTCCCTACCGGTTACGGCATACTAAGAGTAGACCAGCTTAACAAGAAAGGAGGCAGTGCAGCTATAATATTTAAACAGCATCTAAACATCCAGATCTTAAAATCATCAGCTCCACAAATATGCAATGAAGAAATAATATATACCAACCTCAAAATAAACCAATACAAAACCATCAACATAATTGGATGCTACTTCCCACCTGGTCAAAACATCCATCCACTAGAAAACTTCCTCAGCTGGTCTACCCACCATCTCCCCCAAGAAACTATCAATTTAGGTTATTTCAATATTGACTGGCAATCCTGTTCTGCCAACCATCCAACCCATCATGTAAACCTTCATGGCTTCACCCAACTAGTCCAGTCGCCAACCAGGATAAATAAAAACTCCAGCAAGCACACTACCCTGGATTGGATACTAGTCAGTAAGAGCCCCCGTCATATATAACAGGCTGCTTATCAGATAGCCTCACTGACCACTCCCCAACATTCCTACTCAGAAAATACCTATACCAAGCTAAACCTGTCATCTACCGTTATATACATAAAAAACTAAACTTTAACCCACTCACATTCATCTCATCCCTCAAAGAATGCAACTGGCATCCTCTAAAGTACCTCAGTCTTGATGACGCAGTTGAATTTTTTAATACTACCTTCCTGAGCATCCTTAATTACCATGCCCCCATAAGACTTTCCAGAACCAAAGCACAACCCTCCCCATGGCTACAGAAAACCACTAAGTCAGAAATGAAAAACAGGGATAAAGCCTGGGAGCACTGGCACAAAACCAAAACCCCCTCAACTAGACAGAAATTCCTAGAACTATGCAATAGAGTCAAAAAGCTAATAAAACAGGACAAATTCCAATACTACCAGTCTGCCCTAGACTCCTCACAACACAGCCGCAAACAATTCTGGTCCTCCATAAACTCCATCCTCCACCCAAGTAAAGTCAGTACCCCTCCTCCTAACATCCCTCACTCCTCAGAAAATATTGCTACCTCATTCAACAGACACTTCACCCAAACCATACTATCACTAGCTAAACAACACAACCCCCCTCCCCTCCAACCCACACCTTCAACTAGTAATCTCTCCACTGTCTTCTCCTTTTCTCCTCTACCTACCTCCAACATAAAAAACTCTTAACTAAACTTAAACCCACCAAATTAGCCGCAGACAACCTCCCAAGTAAATACCTACAAATCGCAGCTGATGCTCTGGCCTACCCAGTATCCATCTTGATTAACCAATCTCTGTCAGAAAGTTACGTTCCCACACTGTGGAAAGTATCACATATAATTCCCCTCCACAAAGGCGGACCCTCCACAGAACTAACCAATTACCACCCCATAGCTATTCTCTCTCTACTCTCCAAAATACTAGAGAGATGCATACACTCTCAGGTCTCAGACTACCTCCTTACTAACAACCTCCTTTCCAGTACTCAGCATGGTTTCCGACCAAACCATAGCACCACCACTGCCTTACTCTCCTTTACTAACACTATCCTTCAGCATAAAAACAATGGCTATCTCTCCTCTGCTACTTTCCTAGACCTATCTAAAGCATTTGACATGGTCCCACACAAACAGCTTATCTCTGTCCTCAATAACCTATCCTTCTCTCAATCAGTCACCAACTGGTTTCAGAGTTACCTGTCTGACAGTCAACAATCCATTGTATGGCAGAATGACATATCTCCCCAACTACCTGTCTCCATAGGGGTTCCCCAAGGATCCATCCTTGGACCCCTACTCTTCACTGTTTACACCAGTAATCTAGCCTCTGCCACCAAACATGGCACACTCATACAATACGCAGATGACTCAGCCATCATCTACTCAGCCCAGTCCTTACCCAAACTGCAAAAAGTCACACAGGAAGCCTTTTCCTCTGTTGAAACTTGGTTATCCGATGCCCAATTAATACTCAACCCAAACAAAACTAAACTACTCATCTTCCAACCCACCAAACATACTCAAAACAACTCTCACTTTAACATAGCAGCAAAAGACAACACCACTATATACCCAGCTGAACACACCAAATTGCTAGGAGTGGAAATAGACAATAAACTAAAATTTGACATTCACATATCCATGACCATAAAAAAAGTCCACAAAAAACTAGGAGCGTTATACAGAAATAAGCAACTTCTCACCAAAGCAGCAAAGATTTCAATAGCAAATTCCCACCTTATCTCCACCCTACTTTATTCCTCTCCAATATATACCAACCTAAGGCAATGCAATCTAAACAAGCTAGAGACCTGCTACAACAAAATCACCAAATTTGCCACAAGGGCATCCTACCATAGTAACCACTGTCTCTCACTTGCTGAACTAGGCTGGCTTGAACTCCCTCACCTCCTTCAGTGGTATCAACTCTCACTCGCCCACAAACTAGTAAACCATCCACTAAATGTCCCATCCCTCCAGAATCTACTCCAACCCTATCGCACCACCAGACCACTAAGATCCAGCAACAAAAATCACTTGCAGATCACTAAAGCCAATAACTCTGCTGGTGAAGCACTATTCTCTTGCACCATAGCCAAATTATGGAACACCCTTCCACCCACAGTTACCACCGTACCATCATGCACCCACTTCAAAACTTTACTAAAAGTACACCTAAAAACATGCTGGCTATGCCCTTGCAACTCCCACTCTAATATCACCCACCCCATCCAACCACTACCTTTCTTTCCACTCCACTAACTTCCTTGATTATAGCAAGCTCAGATGCTCATAAGCCTAGTACTTATTATATGGCAGGAACTTCTTATTGTAACATTTGTTAATGTCTGTTATGTACTTCACAGATAAAGATTCTGGTTGTCTGCTGATGTACCATGTTCTTCATCTGTAAATATGTTGTAAGTAATTGCTATGTTAAATTGTTAATCGCTATGTAATCCAATGTAACTACTGTCTGTTTATTTTAACTGTGGAGCTTTTCTCCCCTGGCCACCGCTGAAAATGGACCTACGTCCAGTCGGACACTCCCGGTCAACAAATGTAAATAAATAAATAAATAAATAATAAATAAATGCTAAAGTTGTTCAGTATGTGGACAATTCAGTTTTAGTCTTCTCAGCAGATACCTTACCAGACCTACAAATAGTAACCCAAGAAGCTTTTAATGATATAAAAACATATCTAAGTAAATCACAACTAATCCTCAACCCCAAAAAGACACAGTTAATGCTATTGACCAGTAGCAAACAATCACCTACCACCACTCCTTTTACCATTCTCTCAGCAAACAACACAATCGTCCAACCAAACAACACAATCATCCAACCAGTTGAGCATACAAACTCCTCTATGTGACTATCAACAACAAACTCAGATTTTATCAGCATATAGCCATCACAATTAAGAAAGTTCACACCAGACTTGGCTCACTGTAGAGAAGCAAGCCATTCCTCACTGACAATACCAGACTAGCTATATCCAGAACCTTCCTTCTCTCTAAGATTCTTTAAGCTTTCCCTCTCTTTACCAACTTAAAAAAAAATCAGACTTAACCAAATTGGAAATATGCTATAACAAAATAGCCTGCTTCGCAGCCAACATTCCCCACCAAACCCACCATTCTATTGCTCTACATAAATTAAACTGCCTCGAGCTAACTAACCTTCTCCATCTCTACCAACTTAAATTCACACACAGTATCATCCTCCATCCTGATAATTAATCATCCCTCAAGGAGCTTGCTATGCCCTACTCATGCCCATGAAACCTAAGATCTGAAGACAGAAACTTGCTCACAGTAAACAAAGCTAACAACACTCATGGTGAAGTCCTAGTCTCAAATCAAATGTCCAAATTATGGAACCTTCTACCCCACACCCTCCAAAACAACCTGTATCTACCAGTTTCAAATGACTACTATTTGAACATCTGTCTAAAAACTGGCATTGCTCCTGCACCAGATCTGACTGACAAGATATCTATAACTCTCTTACCATACTGTCCACTCATTTTTGTCCCTCTCCTTGGTGTTACTACTGCTCATAAATAAAAATATGTATATAAAGAAAATCTTATTTGTTCATAACTATTATTTAATATTTACACATTACTAATTTTATTATTCTCACAGTGATCACTGAAATGCTTGTGGGATTTTCTTTTTTGAACTTGTATCTACTAGAAAACAGTACTGAATACTTCTTTGTATAGACTAAATGGATGATGTGTGTTCTGCATCTTACTATATGTACAGTACTGTAGTATCTTACTATTGTATTTTGCTTATATTTCTGTGTAGATTTTCTCCTTCAGCTTATGCTGAAAACAGGCTTCTGGCCCAGCTAGACTTTCTGGGTAAAGAAATGTAAATAAATATATACATACATACATACATATATATATATATATATATATATATATATATATATATATATATATATATATATATGTGTGTGTGTGTGTGTGTGTGTAGATATATATATATATATATATATATATATATATATATATATATATATATATATATATATATATATATATATATATATATATATATATATATGGGATCTGGACACATGCTCGACTAGCATAAGTCCGAATCACAAAACATTGAGCACACATACATGAAAGCACTTAACATCGACAAGCGCTTCCATGTATGTGTGCCTGTTTCGTAGATCGGACTACAGTGCGGGTAAGGGAAAATTCCCTTTTCCCCACTGTAGTGCAATCTCAGAGTGAAAATAATAAAGTAGGGGGGCTGTTCAGGGGGGGCGAAGCCCCCTGCAGAAACATAGATTTTTTTTTTTGACCTACATATACACGGAAACGCTTTTCGATGTTAAGTGCTTTTGTGTATGTGTGTTCGATGTTTTGTGATTTGGACATATGCCAGCTGAGCATGTGTCCTAGACCCATATATATATATATATATATATATATATATATATATATATATATATATATATATATATATATATATATATCTATATATATATTTATATATATATATATATATATATATATATATATATATATATATATATATATATACATATATATATATATATACATATATATATATATATATATATTTACACACACACACACACACACACACACACACACACACACACATATATATATATATATATATATATATATATATATATGTATGGGAGCGTTACAAAATCCTGAAAGCCCACAATACTGAAACCCAAAATCCTCGGGTCTATATTAGATGACAAAATGCTTAAAATGTCGAGTACGTCATGCTCGACAGCTTTTAAGAGAACGTTCATCTAATCAAAACCTCAGAATGTCAAAACAGGGAGTTTCAAAAATTTATAGTTGACCAGGAAGCCAACAGCTGATGGCTAAAATGTACTGTACACCATTACAACCTCCCAAAAAAAACAAAACAAAACAAAAAAAAACCAAATCGACAAACAAAACCCCCCCCCCAACATGGAGAGCTGTGCCCACCCCCCCTCCTTAATTATACCAACTCCAAGATCGCACCACAGTGGAGGACTGTAATAATATAACACAGGGTGAACGTTGAGACCACACCACAGTGGAAGACTATAAGAATGGCTAGACAGAGTGAACATTCTGATGTCAGCTGTTGGCTTCCTGATGGCTGGTCAACTATAAATTTTCGAAAAGCCTTGTTTCGACATTCTGAGGTTTTGCTTAGATGAACGTTCACTTAAAAGCTGTCGAGCATGTCGTACTCAACATTTTAAGTGTTCATTCATCTAATAGAGACACAAATCCTTAAACCAAAATATTAAAAGTTCAAA
>NC_056735.1:446039563-446294563 GCF_019279795.1 Protopterus annectens | reverse complement strand
TATAACAAAGTCTGGATGAAACACCTTCCTTACAATAACATATATAACCCTCATTTTCTCTTCTGATGCAGAATAAAATATTCTGAATTTGCATCAATATATCCTGGTTGCATCTGTGGTCTGATGGCACTTTTCCTCTGTACTGTAGTATTGCTCTAATATAAATACTTTTAGTTATCTGTTTTTGTCTATCTTATTGTCAAGTTCTAGTGGAGTGATACTTCCCCTTTATGGGAAAACAGAACATAAATAGAATTCAAAACAAAAACAAATGCCTTTTGCACCTTCCTGAATTACGTCACACTCATTACCATTTACATTTACGATGCAATATTCCCTTTCATCTAACAAATATTTATACTAACCTGTACTCCTGCTCAAAAAGCATTGTCTTATATTCTATTAGTATTCTCTCCAGACAGTGTACTTCAAAACAGGAAGCAGTTTTTTCAGTACTTCTTAGGCAAACTATTAATTTCATGTGAGGTTAAATAATCACTGATCACTTTCTAAAAGAAACAGATAGAAATACAAAATGCATCACTACTTGCTTTACGTACAAGCTTTTATTCTGTCTCTAGAACCTAGCAGCTATATGACATGCTGTGAACAAGGGCCCTAGTATGACCATTATGCATTTTTTGTATCTTATACCACTCTGGTATAAATGTTCAAGAACTACTATCGAGAACCATGAGACCCACTGTATCTAATACAAGAAATGCTCTTTTTTCTCAAGTACAAAGTTAAAGGAATTACCTACTGTAGATACAACATCTGTTCGACAGTCTCTTTCTCCCCTTGCAGGTATACAGATGCACACTTGCACAGTTAGATGTTTCTTTCTCTCTGAAGACTGCTTTGGTGTAACAGAAAAGAGATTACAACAGTTGAATTTGAGTAGAGGAGGAAAGACTCATATTTTGCCTTTGTGATATAGAGGAATGACAGATGATTTGTTTGGTGGGGGTGGCAGGAAGATAATAAAGAAGTTGAGGGCTATACTTCTATATTAGAACAGTGAGTAGGTATGTAATCACTAGAGTGTTACAGAACGATTTTCACATACTCAACAGAGAAAGGTAAAGGGCATTATCCATTAATATTCTGTGTCTTCCTGGACTGAAATGAGAACTTAATAGGATTTAAATTACCTCAAATCACCTTATCTCTGCTGTAGAGTCATTTGTCCAGTAAAGGTCTGATGTAGCACACTGTTTGCACAGCTATTGACTTTTGTATTACAACAAATTTGCTTTTCATATCTCTACAACTGTCACTTGTACATGTACTGCATATTACCAGTAATGAGGTTGGCATCTTAATTACATAAGAGCATATGTCATTCCGCTATTGTGCATGAATACAATTTTAGCAATTTCTGCCACAGTCATGTTTTAATACATACGTAGTCTGCTATGCTGTACTTAATTTTGCTGCGCTGTTCAAAGTTATGCTATAGTTAATAGTGTAGTGCTTGAAGTCTGTATAACTTCATGCCCTTTAAATTAAAATTACAAATACTTTAAAATCTGATTAATTGTAGTAATGAGAGACCCACAAAACTTAGTTTACTACCTCCCCCAACATTATAAATCTATACACATTCATAGTTACTTTCATACTTCAGTGTACCTGCAGCTCTCAGCCTAGTTGAATCAGTCTTAGATCATTACCTGCATGTTACTATATTAATTTTAAGTATATATACCACTAGGAAAGGTGACATATGTAAAAAAAAAAATAAAAAAATGGAAAACTGTCCACTGGAGACCTTTTGAACAATCAGCTGCATTACTAGCCCACTTTCTAGTTTGAGATGGTAAGGCTACCTGTGTCAAACTGCTCTGAAGCAGTATTGTAAATTGCAAAAGCCCTCATAGGAAGTTTCCCATAAATCATTACTACAGGGTCCCTTATCAGAATTTCTGTAGTAGCATTTAATGAATCACCTTGTCAAGTTTATCAGCTCTGTTTTCAGTATAGCAGCCTGTTCTGTGTACTTCTACACATGTTTTGTAAGGTTATTTAGTTTAATTGAATTTGAGTCAATCATTATGTCACTTTGTTAAAGCCGTTAGCATCCCATACAATTCTTTAAAGTGAATTTTCCAGTTGTTGGAAGATAAACTGCCAGCATGCCAGCATGTATAAAGGAAACCTCATTACTCAACATTACAAAAAAACTGTTTCAAACAAAACTTCTGCTTGTTTTCTTTAGGTATATTCATTAAAAACAGTCAAATCAAAACATTGTTTATTGTGAATTTATAAAAAAAAAAATTCTGAGCTATCTTCTACAAGAGTAACTAACAGTGGCATGAAATATTAAACTAAAGCACAGGTGCTTTGCAAAGGAAATTTACTAGTAAGAGTATAGTAAACTATATTCTAGAGCTTTATACATTATCTCTGACTAGTACTGGATTTTCTTGTAGCTTACAAGACAATTATGCAGTATTTACTTTTGGACTGTTCATGTAGTCACTGTATACGTTTAAGCTTGAAATCTTGATGGCTCAATGCTATATCTTTTAGGAAACATTAGAAAAGAAAGGATTTAAGAAACATTAGAAAAAGGAAGAAAAGCAGCCTACATAAATACATTCATTCATTTTTTATACATGCTTTATCCTATCTGTGGTATAAGGAAGCTGGAAAAGTCATATGGCATGGAATTATTCTGAATGGTATTGTAGTACATCGCAAGATACACACACACACACACACACACACACACACACACACACACACACACACACATGACCTGCAAACTCTGTAAAGATGCATAATTATTATTCCAAGGTCTTCTCTTTATAGTTAAGTAATTAACTTATTTGTTTGGTAGTCAGCCACAATGGGATAAGCCCATGAGCTACATTGACAAACTTCATCCTGTATTTACGTCCTGTAGTCAATGTGTCATTGAATAACATCACTACCCCAAGGCTGTCTCTAAAAATGCACTTATGCCAAGTAGGTTTTGATAGTTTAAGATATGAATTAAATAAAATAAAAAATATTAAATCACTTACATAGTTACATTCCATTTATCTTAGTATGTAGTCATACCATTTCAAATAAAGGAGAACTGAGACTGGCTGTTCTCATAGTTTCAAGTCAAATAAATATAGTGATTCATTGGTATGATGTGCACCATGCAAAAGAACAAAGAATTATAGACTGACAGTCATGTGCTTGATACTAAAATAACAACTGTACAGCAGTGCTGCCTCAATTAATAAAGAAACAAGCAATTACACTTCAAAATTAACTTTTCAGCATTAATTACAGGGGAAGTGCTTCAGACCTTTTATGTAGGGGAGAATTCAACCCCACAATCTGCTACATTTACAGTCAGGCTTGCAGGCAGAAAAGTGTTAAAAGAAATAATAATTATTTTGTTTTACATGATAAAAGATTAGCCCATTTCCTCCACTTCAGTGTGACCTCATAGTTAGAATATAAATTCACCGAAAGGGAGGGGACTGATCCTTATTTATGGGGTTGTTAATGTTGGCTTTTCCATCTTATTACTATATAATAACAAGCAAAGAGTTCAGTGTAACTTTGTTTAACACTATACACAAGGATAGAAGAGGCAAGGCTTTTTTCCATTCTCTGATACTTTGTCAATTAAAATTCTCAGTCTGTCACATTCTGTTATACACACACACACACACACACACACACACACACACACACACACACACACACACACACACACACACACACACACATGACCTGCAAATTCAGTAAAGATGCATAGTCCGTCAATCTTTTTCATCAGATCTACAATGTCCCTATGGGAAAACCATTTTTCCAGGTACTTTCTACCTACCTCTGAAGACTCAGGGTCACCAAAGTGGAACTACTCTGTATAGCCTGACTAGACTTCACAGATTTAGTGAACAAAAATACCTTAATGTCATACCAGTGATTGTTTTGTTTGATTAGAGGTTGTTGTGACATCTAATGATATTCTCTACACTTTTTTGTCATGGACACTCCTGGAAAAGGCCCTAGAGATGGAGTGAGCATAGTTGCTCTCCAGGACATTTCTCTAAAATGTGCCCTGAACACTTAAACTTTTAGCCTGGCTGTTGCTGTATCATAAGATTATGAGAAAAAAGTTGGCTTTGCAAAATGTTACTGGTTGTTAGTATGAGCTTTGAAAACCTGCTTATTGCAGCATTTGGTTAGCAAATGGGGAATAAAAGTATTAAAAATAATCCACATTTCTAGTCATGTTTGAACTGATGGTCAGCTTGCTAGTTTGTACCTTGTTTAGTACACACTGCAGTAAAAAGGTTTGATTTCAGCTTCTTCTTTTTCTCTGAAAAATTGTCCTACAAATGGTTGGAAGTTCCTAGAAACTGACTGCTACATTTAAATCATTTTATTTTTATTAATTTTCATGCTGCGTGTTTTATTTATATGACTGAATTTCTACCTCTAGTACCTCTTATCTTACCTGCTATTTGCTGTTATAGCTTTGTTGGCATGTCTTTGTTTTAGTGGTAATTCCCTTGTCTGATCCTACAATTCTCTCTCTTCTTGGTTATCATGCATCTGTTAGGAAATGCACTCCTGGTTAACTAAAAACTGTCATATCACTGCTTTTTGTATAAATACTGCACATGCAATGGTTACTCATTAAATGTATTTGTCCTGTAAGCCAGAGTAAACTTCAATTCATTTTGGGGCAGTATATATAGCTATGCACACCACTTCACTTTGGGACACTATATATGAATATGTGCATTTTAGTTCAGTTTGGGGCTGTATATACCTATGTTTGCCTATATACACTTCAGCTCAGTTTTTTATAGTATATATGAGGATGTACACTTCAGTTCAGTTTTATGTCATTGTATATGCTTATGCACACCTTTTCTGTTTGGGACTGTATATATGCCTAGGTACATTTCAATTTAGTTTCTGGTAGTGTATATGCCTGTGCATGCGTATCTACACACTAGTTCAGTTTGAGACAAAGTATATGCTTATGTATAGTTCAGTTCAGTTTCTGACAGTGTATATGTCTAAGAGCACAGAGTTCATTTTGGGACAGTGTATATGCCTATGAGCCTATCAGTTCAGTTTGGGCAGTGTATATTCTTATGCACATTTCACTTCAGTTTGGAACAGTGTACTTGCCTATGTACAATTCCATTCTGTATGGGACAGTGTATATCCCTATGTATGCTTTAGTTCAAGTTTGGGACAGTGTATATGCCTAGGAACACATCAGTTCAGTTCAGGACAGTATATATGCCTATGAAGTCATGAGTTCATTTTGGGACAATGTATATGTCCATGAGCATATCATTTCAGTTTGGGCAGTGTATATTCCTATGTACAGTTCAGTTCAGTTTGGGACAATGTATATGCCTATGTGCACTTCATTTCAGTATGAGGCAGTGCATATGCCAATGTACATGTCAATTCAGTTTGAAAAAGCATATATGCCTATGTACACATCAGTTTATACATCAGTTTAGTTTGGGACAGTTATATTCCTATGTAAACTTCAGTTCAGTTTCATACACTGCAGCATTGCTGTTTATTTTATATGGTGTTTACTTTCAATGTTATTTTGCCTCAAATATTTGTACCCCACAACTTAATATTCATGTGTGTTTCAATGTTACTAATTCATTTTAATGTTCTTATCAAATTTGTAACTGCTGTATTACTTTACGAAGTGGCATAATTCAAGCCATTCAGTGAGCTCAATGTTTTCATTATGGAAGTATCGATGCACATTGTTACCTTTCTTGGTTGCTTTTATTGTAGAGGCACTTCTGTTTCACTCTTTTATTCCTTGGTTCCTCTAATGAATGGGGACCATTCTTTCTTGCACTGGTACTACCGTAACATATTTGTCGTTTCTTTCTTTCCTTTTCATAATATTTGCCTCCATATATTTATTCAGTTTTGTAACTCAGCTGACTGATTGTTTACAGAGATATCCCAAATATGATTTGACTGAGCTACTTTTACAAGCAGAATAGTTTACTGCCGAAGTTGACTCACTTTTGAATTCAGTCGTGCAACCCAGTGTTTTCCACTAGCTTTATTTTTCATTATCTTCCCACTGACTTCAAGCAGGAGGACTTTCCCATATAAGCCAGGATTCAGAAGGAGTTCCACTTGCAGCAAGCCCATTTTACCACTGGAAATAACCATTTTTTCTGATTCTTAGACAATCCTACTGCAGTGCTTACCATAAAGAGGCACAACACTTTGGTGGACCCTCTCTCTACCCTACCACAAATACTAGTGAGACATACTGAAGGAGTGGCATATGGTAATTAACCCCATGAAATGCCTGAAGTGCTTTATGCAGCAGAGGGCTTCATAGAACAACTCTGCAACATAAATCTTTTCAGCCAGCAATGGTAATTAACTCAAGCAAACGATTGCATTCACTCTTTATCTTCAATTGGTAAGACCACATTAGAGATAAGCACTATGAGTTTTTTACATATATAGTGTTGGGGTACGTGCGTCTATCTTCATGTGTGTATGTGCGTGTGTGTGTGTGTGTGTGTGTGTGTGTGTGTGTGTGTGTGTGTGTGTGTGTGTGTGTGTGTGTGTGTGTGTGTGCAGTGGTGGCTGGTGACTTCAAATCAAAGAGGGGCTGCAGGAGACAGCTGAATGGGTGGGGTCAATGGGAAGGGGTGCGGCCAACTAGAAAGGGGAGGAGCTATGCTCAAAACCACAAAAAATAAATATACTGCCATGGGTGCCAAACCATCATTATGAGAGTCCAGTCAAGACAAAATGAAGTGTAGAAGAATAAAAATATTTCAATGCATTGGCTGCATGACAGCTTAATATCTAGATGGAAACAAAAAAGGTTGTGAGGCATGAAAAAATAAATTACTTTTTTTTAAATGCATTAATGGAATGCCAGTCAAAATCAAGTATAAGAAAAACAAGCAGCACTCAACTCAAACCACTTCTTGCACTGCAGTTCTAATTATAATTTATATTCAGCTTTATTAAAGTACCAAGTAACATGCTGAAAGTAGAAATCTCTGATGCCCCCACTTGTAAAAATGTTCCTTATCCAAAAAAAGACCTGCTGCCTGACATCTACTTGTTTCATGGGGAAACATGATCAAAGTAAAAAATGAAAAGCAAACAAGAAATAAGCTCAAGATGCATTGCTTAAAAGGATTACTGTACAGGCTATGGACCACACTAAAGGATTACTGTACAGGTTATGGACCACACGACTGGCATTCTGTTTACGGGTAAAGCCTGCAGAGATGACTGGAAGTCTCCAAGTGTAATGAGACTCTTAAAATAATGTAATCCTGTCCTTTATTACAAATACTGGCATATGCATTTCAATACCCAAGGCTTATACATTATCTAGTTAAGTATTCTCTACATGGCAACAGAAAGGCTTTCAATGTTGGCAATTCTTTAACAATATGCTTATTAAAGCTTACTTGCATCTTGCAATCTCAGCCAAGCTTACCTAATGGTCATTAAAGTATTGCTTTGAGTAATAAGCATAAATCAACAGTACAAAAAATATGACAGAAACCAGACCATTCTGTAAGAATCAAGGACAGATGAAAAGCCACTCTAGTACTTGTGTCTACCTTGGATGGGGGGGGGATACTCTGCACATTTACACTGCATAACTACTCCTTGCCTTGCTTTGACACATCCAGAGTCACTACATGGGGGAGTGGGGTGCAACAAGTATGTCACAGTTTGAAATGTCTCTGGCTGACTTGTGATGGCCCTGACACATTTGTCATACCTCTCAACCTCAGAGCAAGAAATCTGGACAAAGCCATACAAAGGAATGGGACAAAGGCCCAAAAATAAGGACCATTTTTAAAATATTGCTCTTATAAACTTAGAAAGATAATAGAGGTCTTGCATTAGTATGAATTTTCTGAATGGTATGAAATCTGAAACTCAAATGTCTGTCATTATTTTTGAACTTCAGTCTTTAATGATTTGTCACTAATTTGCCAAAAAAAACACAATTTTATGAAAAATGGACTAAAAATGTGATGTAAAAATATAAAATAGCAACACAATACAGCTGGGAACCTGTCAAAGAAGGGATACTTTAATATTAGTACTGCTAACTTGAGCAGCTGACAAAATAAAATAATCTACATGCATTTCTGAAATAAAAGTAATCTAACTGATTATTACAGTTATTTCTTAATTATAAACCCTCCATGTTTTCTTCCAAAATTGCTATTTTGCGGAGGGATCATTAGGGGAAGAGCAACATTTTGAGCCAAAATCAGGGACAGTTGAGAGGTTTGGCTATGCCTAATTCTATAAAGCAATTTATTTGCATATACCTCTCAACCTGTTAATGCAATAAATCTGGACAAGGCCAAATATATTGGGGGAACATATAAACAGTATTAAACATTGCTCTTGTATAAACTGAGACAGTTGATAGAACAGGTCTTACTTTAACATGCATTTTTCTGAAGGTTATGAAGTCTGAAACTCAGTGTGTCATTATTTAGTGACTTAATTATTAAATGATTTGCCAGAAAACCACAAATTTTATGAGGAACAAACCAAAAATAAGAAGCAAAAAATCTATTCATTCTTTGAAAATCTGGACAGTTGGGAGGTATGGTTCAGCTGGGGCTGCCTAAGTTTGCTGCCCTTCCCCCTCACAAAACCATGGTCGAATGGAGCCTCCCCCTGCAGCCATTCCAATGATCCATTACTTGGCTATTTCACTCCATTTACTATAAACACTAATGTGCATACTGATTTACTTCTATGATGATTTGAACTTCATTTGAAAGTTTATTTTGCATTTTACAACACAAACACTAAGACATTTGCTAAACAAACTTGGCATGAAAGCTTCTCTGCCATTGAAACTCACATTCATTGAAACAACATTGAAACCCGCATTCAAAGAAAATACATTTTACCCGTGGCAGATTAATTCTGGGCTGTTTTCAAATCATAGGCTCCTTGCATATGAAACATACATGTGCTCTTTGATACACCTTCCTATTGCTTTGAACATTTTTCCAGTAAACAATGAAACAAAACGCATGCACCAATGACAAAACTGCCCAATTCAGAACATTTCCATCATAAAAGTCTACTCAAACTTCTACAGTCCACTATTATCAGTAAATATGCACAATTCTACAGTCCACCATTATCAGTAAATATGCACAATCTCTGAAATAGTAAAAAAGTCATCTAAATAATTCCACGTTAAATAAATCTGTAATGAAGAGGTTGCTGCTAGCAATCACCTTTATATTTCATGGTTTCATCGAAAAATAAAGTGTCTGATGCCCCTGAGGAATAAATTGCCTAAATTACATTAAAAATAAGCTAGTAATATTGCAATAGGAAATGGATGGCAAACTGATAACAGGCTCATAGTTAGTATCTTAACTTTCAGTACGGCAGCATTCACTCCTTATGGGAGTAGAACCAACAACCTTTTGCATCAAAAGCAAGTACACAACCTGTTGTGCTATTAGCAATGTGCACTGACTTAGTATAATCAGCACTAAACTTCTCTTCCCCTGCAGCTCTCAGCTCCTTGTAAAATCTACTCAATACTCAACTGCATCTCAACTTCGCGGCACAAGAAATCTAGAAAAAGCTAAATTTATTGGGGTGGGTCAAAAGGGCAAAAACCAGGGACACATTAAACATTGCTTGTATAATCTTGGAAAGCTGCTAGAATAAAATGCTGTGTTACCACCATACATTTTACTGCCAAGGTCCCTGTGCAAAAGAGTCAGAACAACATACCACTATGCCAAATCACCTGCTTTGTGAAAGAAAAATGCTGCATTACCACCATACATTTTACTGCCAAGGTCCCTGTGCAAAACAGTCAGAGCAACATACCACTACACCAAATCAGCTGCTTTGTGAAAGAGAGGAAGACTGAAACTTAAATGGCTATCATTTAATGAATTCAGTTCTCACCATAGCTGTCAACCTCTTAGCACAAAACACCTGGACAAACCCAGTAATGAGGGAATACAGCCCTCAAACATATTCAGTGAATTTGGTTCTTGCCATAGCTGTCAACCTTAGCACAAAAAACCTGGACAAAGCCAATAACAGGGTAATACAGTCCCAAAAATAAGGACAAATGTCAAATAGTCATCTTATAAACTTAGAAAATTGCTATAATAAAAGGTTGTGTTACTATATATTTATTGCTAGAATAAAAAGTTGTTTTACTATGTATTTTCTGAAGAATATGAAGTCTGAAATTCAAATGCCTGTCAATTTTACTTCTGAAGGAACAAAAACAATTTTCAGCAGAGGCCCAGGGAGAAATACTGTAGACACATGTCTTTGTAAAATGGCAGGACACCAGAGCAAATCCACACAAACACAGGGATAAGATGCAGACTCCACACAGAAGGCACCCCAGCCAAGAATCAAACCAGAAAACCTATAGCTGTGAGGCAACAATACTGCCACTGCACCATCAAATATGTAAGGAATTAAACATTCAGAAACCTGAAGTCTGAAATTCAAATGCCTGTCAATTTTATTTAACATTTGTTAATCAGGACAGTCTGACTTGGAACAAAAAAACAATTTTCAGCAGAGGCCCAGGAAGAAATAATGCAGACATGTCTTTGTAACATGGGAGGACAAAAAAGCAAACCCACACAAACACAGGGAGAAGATACAGACCCCACAAAGACGGCACCCCAGCCAAGAATCAAACCTGAGAATCTGCAGCTGTGAGGCAACAATGCTACCACTGCACCATCAAATATCAAGCACTGCAACATTTACAAACCACAGATATTATGAGGAACAGATCAGATCAAATATGAGGCAAAAATCTGCATTTTTTTTTACAAATGGTGGTGGGTAGGGAATTCAGGTCTTTAACACCTGCATACAAGGTACAGGGTTCAAGCCTGAGCTATTCCCTACCAAACCACCATGAGTCTAACCACAAGTATATTGCACCTGGGGCATTTTCACATGCAGACACACAGACACGCACACACACACACACACACACACACACACACACACACACACACACACACACACCTTGCAGCAAACCACCATACATCCAAATCCCTGTCCACACACTTACCTGTAGTAGATCTTTCCCTGTAGCAAACCACCATAAATCCAAATCCCTGTCCGAGTAAGCTACGAAAACCTGCACAAATCCACACACCAGACCCTGCCTGTCATGAGATCTTCCCCCGACGAGACTGCAGCAAATTCCAGACTGCTGACGTTGCAGTCCGACCCCGATGCATTTTCCCAGCGAGTTCCAGGACAGTCTATGCAGTTTAAAACTGCATAGACTTCTGGGAGCTCCGTTCTTCATGTTTCCCAGTCAGGACTGCTGCTGAGACAATCTGCGCATGCTCTAGACTGTCTCAGCAGCAGTCCGGACTAGTGCGCATGCGCGAAAGTCCGCGATTTTTAAATTTTTTTTTTATTTTTATTTCTTTAATTTTTTTTATTTTACAGTTGAGGGGGCTGCAGTCCGGCAGTCCAATAGCACGGGCCTCCCCTGAGTGTGTAGTCTGTATGTGTGAATCGATGAATGTGTCCTTGTGTATGTGTGTGTGTGTGTCTCTCTGTGTGAATGTTTAAGTGGGTCTGTGAGAGTGACTGAATGAGGGTGTTTAAGTATTCAATGTACAGTAGTGTTAGAGTGTGTGTATGTGTGTGTGGGTGTGTGGGTGTGTGCGTGTGTGCATGTGTGTGTGCGTGTGTGCATGTGTGTGTGTGTGTGTGTGTGTGTGTGTGTGTGTGTGTGTGTGTGTGTGTGTGTGTGCGCATGTGTGTGTGTGCGCATGTGTGTGTGTCTCTGTGCTCAGATGTGCCCGTGTGTGTTTGTGTGTGTATTTGGATAAAGTATAAATGGGGGTTTGCGTCTGGGGTAGATGTGTGAGGATGCCGTACCTCTAAACTCCTCTTGATCAGCTTTCAGTTTCTGCAATAGTGGGATGGGGAACCCTAGACACCAGGATCATTCTTTCATATTACCCTAATCCACTTGAAACACTAATAAAAAACAGTTTTGCAGCATGGAATACATATTTTGGGAGTACTAGACACCAGGGACACTCGTTAATATTACCCTTATCTGTTTAAAAAGTCAATTGAAATCAGATTTTGCAGCATGAACTATGGACACAAAAAACTCTTGCATTATTGACTGACTGTAATGGTTCCTGGCATAAAGGAGCCATGTCAAGACTTCTGGACAAAGCAAGCTAGAACACTAGCTGACACCATTACACTTAAAAAGTTAATAGAGCAACAGATCTTGCGTCTGGATGTATTTAATGAACAATAATAAGAAGAATGAAACTCTAATATTGGGCATTATTGAATGACTATATTCATCATCATAATCAACCCCCCCCTTTTCCCATTTTTATTTCTACATGAGGTCAGGGTGTCTTGTCAACTATTTCTATTTCTTATGATTCAATGCCAGTTTCCTACCTTCTTCAGCACTCACACCTGACTGTCACAGGTCTTCCCTCCCCCAGTCCATCCACCTCTTGGCTGAATGCCCTTGTTTCCTTTTGCCTTCTTCCTCATTGTCCCAAATCTTCTTCACCAGACTATCTTCTGATTTCCTTGCACATATGCTCAAACCACCGTAATCTGTTCTCTTTGACCTTCTCTGCAATTGGAGCTACTTTGACTTCTGCTCTGATGTCCTCATTTCTTCATCTGCCGCACAGTGTGCATCCCACCACCCATTTCAGGCACTTCATCCCCATCACCTTTAGCTTCCTCAACTGCTGTGCTGTCACTGCCTAGATTTCTGTACCATACAGTAGTACTAGTTGCACTACTGTTTTCTGCGCTTCACTTTTCAACTTTATTGGCATCTTTCTGTCATACACTACCCTTGACAGTCAGTGCCAGTTGGCTATAGACCTTCAAATTCTAGTTTTGACCTCCTCATTCAGACTTTCATTCTCCTGAACCACTCCTTCATGCTACATGATGCTGTTAACCTGGTCCATGGTATTCCCTTCTATCTCAATTTTCATCATTTTCTGATGTCTCCCATTTGATGCCATTATAACTGTCTTATTCCAGGAAATTAAGGTGGGTGGGTTTGCCTTCTCCCCTAAAAAAAACAAAAAAAAAAACCCAAAAAAAAAAACAAATAGGAGTTTCACAGTTTATCTTCTCTAGAACAGTTTTCAACTCCATGGAAAGTGATGTACTTTTCTTTTTCTTACTCCATTCATATTTTTATTTGGATGAATGAATGAGAAACTGCAACTGCATCCTTGGTTTATCATCCATGTCCCTCATAGATAGGGGTATAAAGTAAACGTCCTAAGAGATCCTTGTTCTGTCTGCATTTAGGTTATTTGTACACACAATAAAACACCTAAAAACAACCACGGCAATGTAAGGCTAGACTCTTTAAGTCCTTACAGATTAATAGCCTAGTAAGTACCCATGAACCTTGAAACATATGGCAAGGACCCTTTGTGGTGGTATAGAAAAATAAACTAAGTTAACTTAGAGAACACCAAAGCAGATATATCACATATACATGTTAAACCAGGTAATTAAACTAAACCAACTGGGGGCAGTTTGGGAGAGGATGTAAGAACCAATATTATGGTATCAAAGAACTGCAATCCTTGCTGTTCAAATTGACAAAACTTTGTCTAAGATGCAGAAGCAAGAAGTGAAAGTTGTTTCTGAGAGATAAAGATTTTCTTTTTCTGTGCTATGTTTCTTACACTGTTTTGTATCCACTATACCTGTATAGTGGGTTGTTTGAGACTTTAGGGATATCACAGAGATGACTTGTTTATTGTTCATGTATATTAAACTCACATACCTTTTTCACCCTACAGCAGTGATAATCAACATTTTAGCTGCTTTAGCTGCCACTAGAATAATAGCGTCACTTCAGGGAAGACCGAAGGTGGTATTTATACTATATATTATTTTCCAGTTATTTATATCCTTTTCAGCAGACTACACAGTCTACCCAAAAGTGTTCATTTACATCCAAAATTAAAAGTAGGCCAGTCCACATGTGACATTTCTAAAGTTCTTCCTGTTCTGAAGTCTACATGGTTTACCTTTTCATCAAGCTGTGGGTTTTGAATTTATGTCATTTACATTTCTTGCATTATAAAGAAACACAATAGATTTGATGGATTTGTAAAATTGTTATTGAACTTTGTTCTTTACTTTTAACACCGCTGTCTCTCAATTATTCCATTTTAGCAACTTGCTTCTGTTGTCACATTTCTGATTTAATTCTGTGGCATAAATAATCCCTATATCATATCATACATTGCTTTACATTATATGCATTAACTCCTCAGTGTACTATTTTACACGGACCAGTAATAAGAAATGATGAGTGCTTTCTATGAAAATGTACAAAACACTTCATTACTGCATTTATCTAATGATTGCTGTTTGCATCTGCAATATTAAGTCAGTCATCCATGACTCGTTATTGTGTTTGACTTTGGTACATGAAATGCAATGAATTGTCACTTTTTGCATGAGTCATTTCCATATGAGAGTCTTTTAGAAAAGTATGAGTCATTATAAGAATTACAATGAATCTTTACAAAAATTATGTGTAGCTATTTTCAGATTATATTGCTGATAATTTAATGTTTTATGATTTCTTATAAAAATAACACCTACAGTATTATACTGCTCTGGTGCAAAATGCCTGTCTTACTTTTACAGCTATGCACACTGTATGAGCAATAATGCTACAGAGGTAGTGCTGACGTGTGTGTGTGTGTGTGTGTGTGTGTGTGTGTGTGTGTGTGTGTGTGTGTGTGTGTGTGTGTGTGTTTGCACGTGCGCGCGCGTGTCACATTCCACCATATAAGTGTTTTTTATGTTATCATTTTTGTCATGGTATATAATGTTACACAGATTATTTTAATAATGAATAATTGTTGCCTTTATCCTGTCTCTAATAAAACTGGATGCCCACTGAACCACATAACATGAAATTTCTAAGAATTCAGATACCTCATTGTTGCCTGATTGATTGAGGCTTATTCTGTTAAGGGTGAAAGATTCAGTAAACTGACAGTGCATAACAATACTTCTCTTGATGGCAGAAGGAAACAGCACGTCCTTCCCCCTGCACTTTTAAGTGTTTTAATATCCCACCTTTCTCTTTCCCTTTTCACTTGTCTCATGTCCTCATGATTGCCTCTGTGGATTCTTTCCTCACCACCAACTGTGATATTCCATCTGACAGGTCCATAATTCTTGTGGTAAAAAAAGTAAAAGCAAGAAAAATTAAAATAATTTCACTTACCACATAAAGCTCAGTTGAAGTAGCACAGCAAGAAAAAGAGCAGGAAACACTCTGATGCAGTCAATGTTGTGGAGTGATGGGCCAGTGAGTGCCTGTATGAAAGAGCAATGGATGATGCAGGATGCAGCTGAACAGAATATGTCACAGGAAGATGTTCTGGAACTTTCTGTAGAATGCCCACAGGAAACGAAGAACAAAGAATGTGCTGTCAGTTGAGAAGAAAATGATCTAAGAGAAGAGTTCCTTGATTTAATAGAGATAGATAGACATTAAGATCTATGAAAGACATAGATGACAGAAAGTTAATGTTGTTGTTGTTGTATCTTTCGGCTTTTCCCGGTTAGGGGTCGCCACAGCGGAACTCCTGTCCGCTAATGATTGGCAGTAGATTTTTACGTACCGAGTTGCCAGCTCTGATGCACAATCTTCAACGAAGGTACACCCATTCATGCATGTCTCCACACAGAAGACGCTTTAGCTGAGAATCGAACAGGACAACGTCATACTGTGAGGCGACAACGCTACCGCAGCACTACCACCGCAGTCAGTTATTAAGACCCAAAATGTTAGAAGTCTGATAAAACAAATGAATGGAGTAATGAAGGCTATTAACAGAAATCCATGTGATATAATAGAAGTAAATAGAGTATATTACTATGCAGCTAAATTAATAAGAGATAAAGTCTTATCACAGCAATATAGGGCAATAAGGGAAAGGAAGGGAAGAAATCAAATGCCATTGTGGAAGCTTTGAGTAGAGAAAACTATTAAGCAATTAAGACAAGAAATGTCACTGTTAGAAGAGTATCAGATCAACAACAATAGACATGATAAAAGCAATGTGCAGTATTAGAACAGATCAGGATCTATTGTACAGTATTGCAAATAATAAAGTAAAGATTTCAGCACAGGCAGAAAAAAAATAGAAGATATGCAAAAAACTGCAAAGGAAAGGTATGAAGTAAGCAATTCATTGTTTTATACAGAATTGGGAAGCAAAGCAAAACGGATAGAAACACCATCAAAAAAGAAGAAATAGACACATTTTGGGGAAATATCTAAGAAGACCCTGTGAAACATAATACAGATGATGAATGCATAGAAAAAGTAAAAGAAAAAGGGAGAATCTATCTATATCTATATTTATATCTACATCTATCTATCTATCTATCTATCTATCTATCTATCTATCTATCTATCTATCTATCTATCTATCTAAAATGGGATGAAGTAATGGTCAGAGAAACTGAAACAAAATAACATTAAGAAAGTTTCTAATTGGAAAACACCAGGCCCAGATGCAGTACTTAACTTCTGGCTAAAAGTATAAATATCTTTCCACAGAGATTAAGCGCTGAGTAAGAACTACTTATGTGTGCACCTCAAGCATACAATCTTCTTAAGAGTGAACTTGCACGCTATCCTAAAATCTATAGTCCAATAACTTGCCTTCTTACAATGTATAAACTATATACTTGAACTGATGCCAACAAAATTTATAGTCATTTAGAAGAAAACTCAATCATGGCAAAAGGACATAAGGGTAACAAAAGAAAGTCATATGGAACAAAGGATAATTTATTGTTAAATGAAGTTATAACGGAGAATTGTATAAAGGGGAGGAAGCTAAGTATTACATGGATAGATCATTTTGCAGCTAAACCATGATGAAGGACAAATTATTATCCCAGGAATAAAAATTCAAAGGGAGATATTTCACGGTGACTATTTGTTACTGTTGCACTTTTTGTCTTGTCCTTAACCCATTAAGATTTATAATTAACAGTTTAGGTCATGGTTACAATTTGGCTCCCAGAAAACAACAAAGTGTAAAGGCTTTTCAGCTTCCTTTTGTGGATGATATAAAACTATATAGCTCATCAGATGAGGAGCCGAAAGCACAACTGGAAATGGTCAAAATTTTCTCCGATGATGTAAGAATGGTATTTGTTCTTGATAAATGTGCAAAAATAGCAATTAAAGCAGGAAAGCTGCAGCACAAATAAAACATCAGTCTAGGACAGGAATGTGATATAAAGGAACTTGAGTAGGAGGGAATGTATAAATATTTGGGAATTCATGAAGGATCAACAATAGAACATGAACAAATGTGAGCAAAACTCAGCAAGGAATATTTTTGAAGACTAAAATTAAAACTGAAAACAGCCCTGATATTTTCTTATATTTTACTAACTTACAGTTTTGGGGTAATTAACTGTACACAAAAAGTATTGGATCAGTTAGACAGAAAAACAAGAAAAATGCTTCACACATGACATAAAAATCAATGTATACCAAGATTATATATTCCTTATTTTGAATGAGGTATGAGCTTCCTCGAAATTGATGACGTATATATAGATCTGCAGTCATATGAATGCATACATATCTACTGACCTCACATGATCAAAACATAGTGAAAGTTTTAAAACATGAAGAGAACAAGTCTAAGATGATTTCCCTTCTTAGTTTAGCAAAAGCATATTGGTGTCAACCGAGAATGGAAATCAAACCAAAAGAAGACAAAAATCAGACAGTAACTGTATCAAAAAACAAAACAAAGATGGATCAGATGAGATGCCAAAAAATGTGGAAAAGGCATAAATGTAGTTGCAAGTACAGACAACTAATGGAACAACCTCATGTTGATCAGGACTGGACACAGGAATGGTTAAGGAGAGATGAGGTTAAATCGAAAGATGAAAGGTTAATATTGGTGGCCCAAGATAGTGGACTATGTACATGCTGGCTTAGAAAGTCCATTGACTATGTGAGAGAAACAGTCAAATGCAGGTTCTGTAAAACAGAACTGGAAACAATCACATATCTTGTTGCTGGGTGTAATACACTAATGGCAGAGGGCCTGTGTACTGAAAGCCATATTATATAATGACCCCCCCCATTAATATTCCAAAATGTGCACACTGATTGGTCAGCATGCATGTTGTAAATCAGACTTACACTAATGAAAAAGGTCCTGTTGCCCGGACTTTTTCCATTATTATAAGTCTTTTTTTACAGCAACGGAGAAAGCAAGATCTCCGTTGCTTTTTACATACTGGAGATTCTCCGTTGCTTTTTTTAAAGCTGTCTCACTATGTTAAACTCCTTTAACATAGTGAAACACGTTGTAAAAAGCAACGGAGATCTTGCTTTCTCTGTTGCTTTTTTTAAAGCTGTCTCGCTATGTTAAATGGGTTTAACATAGCGAGACAGCTTTAAAAAAAGCAACGGAGATTCTCCGTTGTTTTTTTAAAGCTGTTTTGCTATGTTAAACTCCTTTAACATAGCGAGACAGTTTGAAAAAAGCAACAGAGATCTTGCTTTCTCCATTGCTTCTACCCACAGCTCTGATGTACTGCGTAAGCATACACATGCGCAGTACATCAGAACTGCCGCAGAATACCCGACAGCTGCGGAAGGGCAGCAATGAGGTATTATACAATGCCATTATTTAAGAAAAGTAATTATTTTTTTTCTTAAATAATGTTGTATAATAGCAATAACCCACTTCTGGGTGTGGGTAATGCTGAATTTACCCACGGTTGTCTTTGTTTGGCCACTTGGGCTTTGCCCTCGTGACCAAACCACACCAACTGTGGGTAAATCCAGCATTACCCACACCCAGGCGTGGGCTATTGCTATAATAATGCACAATACTGTTGCACTGGGGATTGTGCAATCATTACAATATTTAAATAGCTGAGAAGCATTAGAAACATGAGCCAGAAAGCATAACAGAGAATGATGAAGTTTATGTCACATGAGATCATTCATTACTAACCTTTTAAAAAATAGATGTGAGAAAAACAGATATAGTAGTGCATGAAAAGAAGAGAAAAGTAGCACTGATCATGGAAATTGCTAAACAAAGTGATTACAGTCTTACTTACAGAGGGACTCAAAGTTATAAAATGCCAGGATTTGCAGGCAGAGATGAGATCAATCTGGAAAAAGGATACCAAGACAGTTCCAATAATAGTAGAGATGGGTGGGTAAAAAGAAAAAAAAGTATTAGTCAGCTTTGCTTTTATTACATGTAATTCCATTTGCAGAAGGAAGGAGTCAGTTCACATTACATTGCAGGTGCTCGATCGAACATTTTTGACTAACATCAAAGGCTGAAACAATACTAATTTCAAGAACTTACATCATACTTTAACTTAGGAATGGGATCCATTCCCTCTTGTAGTCCATACTACATGCCCATAATCTAATCTTTAAAAGTAAAAGTGCTTTTTCAGTAGGCATAGGCAGTTTGCACCTGCAGCCTTGCAGCCTTCCTTCTTCCTCTGTCCTTCCTGTTTTAGAATTACGTTTCCCATCCTCTCTCCATAATCTGTTATGCTGATGCAGAGTCCTGTCTCTTCCTTCTCATGAGATGAATGGCAGCTCTTCAGCGAACAGCTCTTTAGCATTCTCTTTCTTCTCTCTTCTGTCTTCTTCTGATCATTTTCTAAAAAAAACTTCTCAATAATATGTTCATTACTCAATAAATGGTTTTCCCAAATCTGCATACATTACTCAATGTGTGGTCTGATGAAGGTCCCTGGAAGGGAAGCCAGCTTCTTTTTTTGGAGGATATACTCATTCCAGCTGTCTGTTTGTCCGGTGTTTGCTTCAGTTCTGGTTGAATACTGGTATTCTAATCATCACTTTTATTCTTTTAGGTATAAGTTTACTCTTGTCAGATAGTGCTTCATATATATTTCACATGTTTTTTATATGTGTAGCACTTTGTTTCACCTGTCTGTCCATCTGTTCATCGTTTTCCGCATCCTTTACCTTGCTGTTTCATCCCTCCCATCCTCCCTCCAGCTGTTACCTGTTGTCTTAGCCAGTCAAAATATGTAGCTCTATTTCAAATTACTTCAAGAAAGTTTTTCTTTTAGCCTGGTTACAATATCCTTTGAAGTAATTAGTTAGAAAGTTTGTGCAGTATTTGGGTTTTTGTAGGAATTTTGAGATGTTAGAAAAAAGCTGCCCAAGCGACCAAAATTGCTAATGCCATTTTCAAATTTTAATACCAATGACAGAAAATTCAATTGATCAGATCATTTTTACAAATTAGTATTAGATTTTTGGTAAATTCTGGTTACAATTTTTGGTATTTGTGGCTATTTCGTGATATTTTTATAGTATTTTTAGTTAGTTCTAATTTTAAGGTTGAGTTAAAATCTCCAGTGCATTTTAGTAGTCTTAGCAGGTAGTTTTTTTAGGCTTTTTTTTTTAGTAAGCACAGATTGGCACTGGACACTACATATGCTGCTGTGATAGGGTGATAGGGGGTGGGTTGCTTTTGTTTACAACATCAAGACATCTGATAGTATGATAGGGTGATAGGGCTTCTTCACAAGGACAAACTTTTACAACAAGGCTTTTACAAAAAAAAAAGTGGTGGGAAAGTTTTTCTTGTCTTTTTCTAAAGAAAAAGTAAAAATAAAAAGAAAAAAAAAAAAAGATTTTTTAACTTTTTTCTTTCAATTGAACAGTTAAATCTTTTTGATATTTTTTAAATTTTTATACTTTTTTCAAATTTTTAAATTTTTTGATTTTTAAAAAGGTTACATGCCACAAAACACCAAAAATACACAAATGTACACCAATCAAGTCTTTCCTATTCCTATACCTTTCCTAGAACTCCTCTGAACACTCAGCTCCTCTTTTTTTTTTTCATTCTTCAGTTCTTTTTCTTCCTCCTTGTAGGTCTTTTTTTTTTTTTTTTTACATTCTGCTTTTTTTGTACTCTTTACTTCACTTTTTTTTTTTTTCTTCTCTCTTTCTGTACTGTGACCCTTTTCATTTTTTCTCTTATTTCTCACGCCTTACCAAAGTTTCTCCTCTCTCTTTTATAATTCTCTGAATATTTTATCAGGTACATCATTTTATTTTTCTCTCTTCAGTAATTTTAGATTTTTTTAAAATTTTTTAATGATTTAAGATGCTTTTTTTTAGATTTTGTTTTATTTTTTTAATTGTCTTTTTTAGTATATAGTGCCATTACATTTTTTGGTAGATTTGTTGCGGCAGCTGACATTTGTTACTGACCAGCCATTTTCAGTTTAGTTTTTGTGTTTTTGTTATTTTTTTAAGTGTTTATTCTTACAAAATCTTTATGGCACACACAGCTGTGAAGAAACAAAGTTTTGCAGTTTTAAAAACAAAAAAAAAAAATGAAAAATAAATGCTCATCAATATTTAATTTTTTAATTTTTTGCTGGTATTTGTAATTTTCTAATACTGCTCTCAGAAGATTGCAAACTGACTTTCATAAATTTTTCATTTTTTTTTTTTTGTTTGACTCTGGTTTTTTTTTGTTTTTTTGTCTACTGTCTAAGGAGTTCTGCATTTGGATTTTCATTGTTATGCATTGCATTAGCATTTTTTTACATTTTCATATTCCATTTCCCGCATGTATAATGTCCATTCCATAAATGCCTGATTCATGAAGGTTTACATAACTATCCATATTCCCCTGCCCCATTTTATTTGTTAAAATCAAATATAAGAAATGTATTCAAGGCACAATAGGAAAAAGTTGTGCCCAATAGAAATTAAGTTCAAGACTTTTCTTTTGTGCATTGAACTTAATGGGAAATTTATAATATGGCAACTAGGGACTCTGATTGGTTAAGTTCAAGAACCTACTTTTCTTTTCTTGTGTTGTAAATCTCCTGTTATAATATGGCAACTAGGGACTCTATTGACCACTTTTCTCATCCTAGATGATAATTAATTTTATTTTTTTTTTCAGGCTGTTTTGCATGCTTAGTTACATTGCAACCCGAACTGAAACCCCAATGCATTCTGGGAAGGGTATATTGTTGCTAATTCAAACTGCTTTTTAGACAAGAATCTATCTGTAATCACACTCACTGTACTAGCAATTTCTTGCCTTCGTTGCCCTCTTTATTTTTTCATTTTGTTTCTCTATATGTGCTTAGGCTAGGATGAGCTTTCTGTCAGACCACCCTCAATATCCTGCATGAACTGGGGGAAGGGGGGGTGTTGTCAACCTACAGGCAATGATTAAAGACATTCTTTCACTTTTTTGACAATTTCTCTTATCAAAGCTAATAATAAAATAGTGATAATAATAATAATAATAATAATAATAATAATAATAATAATACAAGGAAAAGGTTCCATGTTTTTTTTTCATTTTCAGTCCAACACTTTAGTCTCCTTCTTTCTCTGGGGAAGCACTACTCAGTTCAGCACCACTATGGGTGGTTTAACTTCATTCTTTACCCTACTTCCATTCCTACCCACCCGGTATCAATTTATACTTAAATAGCCATACCATCAATTGCCTTTTTCCATTCCATCATCCTCTAACCAACATTCACTTTCACTTAGCTAGCTCCATCATTCAGTTAGTAAGCCTCACCCTGCAACTCCTTGTTTTCTTCCCTTATGTAAACCCCTTGCTTGCCTTTATCTCTTCCTCTCCATCCTATCTAACGTGTCCTGTGCATGCACACACTCAGACACACAGACATACACAGACACACACACACACACACACACACACACACACACACACACACACACACACACACACACACACACACACACACACACCTTACTTTGATTGAGTCTTCTTTTCCACTTTCTCTCCATGCCTTGATAATCTGAAAATATTTGTTTAGTCTTCTACACCCTTCATTTTTCTCTTCACCATACAGGCCCAATGGCAGCTTCTTTGATTTATCTCTCCTCTGCCTCTGAATCAACATGGCCTTGAAATTATTAAACCCAATTCCATATCACTTCAGCAATCCACTCATTAGTTACTGCAGACATTTCTCTTCCTGTATATCACCCCTTTTACTATTTTAGCATTCTTCTGTATCACCTTCTTACAATCTACCCTACCCACTCCTCCTAATTCAAGGGTAGTGATTAAGCACTTTTGAAAGGTGTACTGAACACAGGCCACAGGTTGTACTATCACTCCTTCTCCTAAGCTATAATACACACAGCTCTGGTGGGAGCTTAGCTATACCTCCCTATTCTTTCAAGCTATTACTTTTTCTCTATTATTATTTCTGTATGAGCAGAACTTTAATATCAGCTTAGTTGTACCTCCTTACTTTCCTTGCATCTTTAGGGAATTCTAGACCCTTCTGTATTACTCTAAGCACATTGTTGGCAGTGTAGCTGTGCTTCTTTACCCTTACAATTTCTCTAATAAAACAGCTCAGGATGCAGCCTAGATGTGACCCTATTTATTTGTTTACATTTTCATAATATTCCTTATCCTTCTGTATTACTCAGATTCAGCTCTGGTGGCAGCTTAATTGTGCTTTATTACCTCACTTTCCTTCTCATAGACTCAAACCCTTCTCTATGATGCTACTTTCACATATCTATTGGCAGCAGAGCTGTATTCCCTTACACTCCTTGTATTCCCTTACACTCCTTTCATCAATCAGTTATAAGCACAGCTACATATTTCTCATTTAGTCTTGAACAATAGCTTGTGCACCATTCAGTTATATGTCTTATAATGGCATTTAAACAAATGATCCTTTGTTCCTAATACTCTCTTTACTATTACAATTTCACTTCACCTTTTTGACTCTGTTCACTTATGAAATTAATACATTCAGATCAACCTCTAGAACTTAAATAATATAAATATCAGTCCACCATATTTTTATTAAAAATCCACTCTGCACCAACATATATTTCCAGAAAGCATCACCAAATACAGTATACCCCTTACAATAATATTCGACTCCACTAATCCTATTCACCCACTCTACCTGTGTATAAAAATCCTTTAAACAGTCAACATTCAAATACATGTACTTTCTAACCCTAAATCTGCCAGTTAAATTTATTTATTTATTGACATAAATTACAACACTGAATTAATTAAAATCAATGATTTAAAAACTGATTACATACACATTGGTAGCATCAATAATAAACAGACTAACTTTTAATCCTGGATACATTTTGACACTAAACATTAGACAACATTTAATAACTGACCTGTCAGAAACTTGGCTTAAAGATGACTTCTGCCCCTCTCAGTTCATAAATTCAGCTTACACTGTTTATAGTGGCAACAGACCAGACCTTAGAAATGAAGGTGGGCTGGAACTGCTGATTAAAATTATTAACTACATTGATATAATTCCTATCTCAAAATCAGGTATCAAAAATTATAAGAAGCCCATAACTGAATATCTGCTTATATTGCCCTTAGAGGGACATTTATTTATTGAATAGCATACATCTCACCACCCTCCTTGATACCATCCTTACAACATATCCTATTTGCAATGTATCCTACCAGCATTACTTGGCCCAGTTCTGGGTGACTTCAGTATTAATGCATGTGGCCCAACATCTACTCCTTTGACTAGGTTGATTATACAACAGGAGCTTGAAGAAATGGTCAAACAATCAATCAGACTAAATCCTCACACAAGCAACAACACAATATTAGACTTTATTTTAATTAACATAAAAATAGATGCCTAAAAATAAATATACTGTTCAATCAACTTAGTCTTTCAGAACAGTAAAAGACCATCCCAAATTGTGACATGATGCCCCATATCTAAAGCAAATAATCCATTGACTAGTCTCTCCTTCAGAACAACACAAACCAGTCTAGTCATTTAACTTACCTCCCTTCCAAATTATAGATGATTCAAAATACAGTCCTGCTCACCTCTAAAAGAAGACTTAGAAGGCAAAAATGCCATTGGGCTAACAACACAGCTAAAAAAACCTAAATGCCTGTTCAAGACAAAGCTTGACCTAAATGGAAACAAAACCACTTAGATAGTCTTCATCACACATTTCTGTAATCTAAAATGTCAGCTAGAATTATTATTAACTCTGTCAAAGCCAATTACTTCTGAAACAAGCAAAACATTATTCTGTCCTCTCCAATACATTTTTAGAAAGAACTAAAATTAATTAGCAATACTCCTGGCAGCTGATTTCCATCATTCAGCCGTGTCTCCACAAATAATAAGGACATTCCAACTTACTACAGGTACTGCCTCTTAAAATCAATCAGTAATATTGCTAACTCATTTCCTTCATATACTACACCCATTTCTTATTTAGATCATGATAACAGTGCTTATCTTTATCCTTTAGCTGCTTCTATTTTAAAGCGGATGACAATTAAAGAAATGTCAATGAATATATAAATATATAAACAATTAAATGACAGTTCAGAACCTTCTCAATCTTCTCACTATACCATCTCTTTCTAAAAATGTCATTGTCTATTATTGTTAAATGTTTCACTCACATCTACAAATTTATACACTAATAATAGCTAGTTAACCACTGGCCTATTTATTGACATAACAATTGCCTTTTAAACTGTTAGTAGCCCCCTTAAACACAACAACAACAAAAAAATATCAGGTTTAGAGGTAATATCATTCAGTGGTTTAGTTTAAAAATTATCTCAAAAACAGAATCTTCCAGGTGTGCACGATTAATTTTGTAAAAGTAGCAAGAATGGAGATGAGAAGACCACAGCATAAAACCAACAATTTATTTAAAATCCAGGGAATCAAACAGGTACTACCAGTAAGCGTTTTCACATCCAACAGATGCTTCTTCAGACTTCATTCAAACAGGGCATTCACTTCATTTAAATACATCATCAATTAAATCAATTACATAAACAATCAATCAATTACTAGCCTTAAAGGTATAATTCTATAAAACATACTAGATTTAAAATATATATATATATATCCAAACATGAATATAAAAATTAAAAATTACTTAAATCTTTTAGCAGCAAATAATGGCTTTATAGATGTTCATTCATTAATTCTTAATTTAAAATAAATTGTTGGTTTTATGCTGTGGTCTTCTCATCTCCATTCTTGCTACTTTTGCTTATTGTTCGATATTTTTGGAGAAGGTGAAGTTCATCCATAGTGGCTGCATTCGTTGTTCTTTTCATTTACGATTAATTTAGTGTCAGACACTGGAACATTAAATACTAGTGTCCCATGCATGTCCATTTTTAGGACCTTTGCTCTTTTTATTTTTTTTCAGTGGTTTAACACATGACCTGCCTGACCTGTTCTCCTTGACTCTAGCTCCACTGATAATCACCAAACAAAAGTGATAATCTCCAAGTTATGCAGCTAGACACACAACAGTAAGCTCCTTAACTCATTCCCTCCAGTATAGCTCTTTTGAGTGTGTACCTTTAGCTTCCACTGGGTGTGACTTGAGTCTTTAAGAATGAAGTTATCAACTCACAGTTCTAACAAATACTCTTTAACAGAGGTCAACTATCAATATAATTGTGTTTGCCATCTAGTATACTTCAATATAAAATATTTTGATACCTTTATGTAGCTTGGTTTTGAAATTATTAATGCAAACATGAACAGGCAATATTTGATGCCTTGAGGTGCAGTAGGAGGTAACTGCAGAAACGCCTGGAGGCGCACTCGGCTGTAATGAGCAATGTTGTGCTGTTTGCCCACACTCAGAAGTTTCAAGGTCTTTTCTATCCAGTATTACAATATAAAAAGGGTAATGCACTTATGTATGGTATTAATGAAAATATCTGGGCATCACTCTAGATTCCCACCTTATCTTTCAAAGACAAAAATGGTCTCTAGAGCACCTGGTCATTTAAAAGTATGTTATAAGTTCTCTAACTTCCTTTCTACACTTGCACATCATGCAGTATCTAGAGATGTTCTTATGCCTAAACTACAATATTGCCTGCCACTGCTAATATTCTATCCAAGCTGATACACACAAAAATGTGAATTACTGAAAACAAAATATATTTATCCTACTTGCAAATGCATCATGCCACTACTGCAACCTCCAATATGGAATTATGTAGCTTCCAGTTAACAGCAGTGCAACACTTCTGCTTATCAGTCAACTATTTTAAATAATTAATCAGGGCTATAATGCCCCTCTTAAAATAAAACTACTTTGAGAGATGAAAATTGCTCCTTTAGAGGCAATCATAATGGAGTAATTACACCTGATAGACCCCCTTTTAAAATAACAATAGGATAAAGGGCATTTAATAAATTACAATTTTTAACATGGAATCATCTTACATCTGTTAACAGAAAACAACCCACACTGCCCACTTTTAAGAATAAACTAATGAAACAATTGTTCAAAGATGCCACCTGTGCATGCTTTCAGGTCAGTGGTTGGCACTGCAATGAATTGAACGTGATTGCATTTCTCTCTGTATATTGTATGTCATTAATTATTACTCCCCCATGTTGGTTCATAAATTTGTTTTTTTATATTGTATTACTGCATGCTTTTTGACTCATATGGACTTTATTCTTTTTCCAGAAAAGTATACTGTTATATTTTATTGATGCATACTTTTAGACTGTTTGCTCACATTTTGTGTTTTAGCTCTGATTTATTTTAGCTTGTGTCATGGCTGAAAAAGGCATGTCGACCAGCCTATTTACTTAGCTCCCAAACTGAAATAAATAAATGAATAGTTCAATGAATGAATTAATTAATTATTAATAAGTGGCCCAGAGTATGTGCATTGGTATAGCATACGAATAACAGAACAATAACAATGGTGTAAAAATTACAGCCCAAATTATGTTTTTAGATAGGCTAGATGACACTGTACATTTTCATAAAGACAAATTTAAATATTTAATGGAGTACAGCCTTATTTCTTTGTTTATATATTTACTTAAGCATGTAGGCATATAACCATTTCTTAACCAGATAAATAGGCTGGTCATATGACCATTTTTAGCCATGAATCTGTCTCCATGAAGAGTGCAAAACAAAAGCATGAATAGTAACAGAATGCAGACAGTACGTTGCACAGGGTATACAAAAAGAAAATTGAATATAAAGTTAGTGCAAATGTAACAAAACATGATTAGGAGGTAAAATTTACAATGCAGTAAGGTAGACAGTACATATCACAAAATTTTACTTTGTATGGTAATGAAATAGAATAGATGGATTTCCATTCCAACAATTCTCATAGCAAGTATATTAAGTTATTGTGAAACATTCATGAAGCAATGCTGTGGAAATAAAGACTAGACTTCATTGTCAATTTAAATAAATATCCATTCTCTTTTTTTGTAGATGATTCATTTGCTACTGAGTTGTTGGAGTTAGTAATATTGGGCATGGATACATTGACTTCTCTATCAAATCATTTCTAACATATTTGAGCAAAATGGATTTGTATCATATTTGCAATGCTTCCTTCTGTTTCATTTTTACACATATTATTACATTTGGCTCAGAAAGCTGGCTAACAGCAACAGTAGCAGTTAGTAACCAAACATCCTTATTTTTTATGTCACTTCAAATATGAAATACAAGAACTGCAGAGAGAGGTAGCATGTTTGAAGTCTACATATGTCATGGAAAGTATATCAGCTATAAAAAGAAGCATGAGCAGCTTTTACGTTCTGCAAAAAAATGTGAGCTACTTCAAAATCTGTTTGGGTGTCTTGACTCAACTGTATTTACACCATTGGACAGGAGAAAATTTGGGCATGTTCGGCAACAACTTGGCTTTACCATTCTTACAACACATGGCTTGATGTAGAGGCAGCAGGCATAAGACGTATAAATGCAGCAACAAAAATGCACAACTACTAAATGAAGGAACTATGTTAACGTTTAACAATGTACATAGCTAAATACAGATATTTACAGCAGATATTTATCGCTGCAAATATTACATTCTATATGTTGACAATTTTACACCGTAGATGTAGACAACAAGAAAACATAAGGACAGAAGAAATGCCATGGTTTTACTTAAGAGAAAGGAAATCACACATTGCTCATTAAAGATCTGCTTTTAATAATAATGGAAAATTACTTTTGGAAGAGGCCTTATTGCCTTTTCACAATGTTTATGATGAGAAGTTAGAAAAAGTTAGTCAGAGGTATTATTTTCTGATGTGTGAGGTACTTGAAAAAGGATGGAGAAGGGAAAGACAGGATACATATTTAAGACAGGTATGCACATTACATAAACAAAGACAGAGAAAGTGAGTGAGAGAGAGAGAACAAAAGTAAACTATAATTATATTTATTAAAGCAACATATATACATTCACTTTAGAAGTTGTGCAGTGTGGCAGCTAATTTGTAGGAAAAATGATATTATGGACAAAAAGGAAAAGGCTGTAAGTGAAAATGGAAGGTGTCCTGCTTTTACCGTGAGTCTAACCTATGGAGATAATGAACCTTCGTTTCTGGGTCATAGACTGCAGTGCTCATCCCAGCTGCAAACTTCAATGACTAAAGTTAGACAATAATCCAAAATGTGCAATTTATGTAGTAAGGAAGTAAAAGGAAAACCCAAAGGTGTCTTAACTGTCTACTATTCGGTCTGCTGTTAAACAGGGAAATGCAGTGTGCAGCTCATACTTGATGAAGGTTGCATGAATCAGAAGTTATTTAGAAATTTCAGAATAATGTGTGAATGAACTGATACAGCTGAGATAATCAGATTGAGTCCATATCATATTTGTGCTATGTATATCCCATTGACAATAGCAGTGCATATGCCCCTACACAATAAGACATAGTAACTGGGCCAGGGAAGCACACTGCCACCTGCAGTAAACAGTGGGCAAGCCATATTCTTAGCAATTCACAGGAACAGCTGCCTATTTAGCTGTATCAGAATGATTTCCCCTTGAGGAAAGATATTTCTTATCTTCTATGTCTAGACAGGAAAATCTGTAAGCTTCATAAAGTTTTATATAAAGGAATAAGTGAGTTGAAAAAAAGCTGAGAAAAAGGTGGACAGAGAGTGAGAGAGTACCTAAAGATTTGGGTTGTGAAGTGGAAAATAGCTCCCTGCTGTATGTATAAGAATTTTTAAGTGAAAGAGAAGCTCCAATTGTTATTATTGCAAACATACTAAAAAACTGATATGATTTATTACAATACAAGGGCACAGAGAGAGGGGAAAAGAGTGGAGGCTATCAGCTCAAAAGCCTTTGAGAACTACCCACTGAATAAGGTACTATTTGATTTACCTACTATTACCATGTTGATTTCCAAACTACATTTTATGTTGGATAAATGAATCACATTTTAGTTTACTTTGTTACAAAGAAATAAAAATCATGTCTGTTGACACAATATGAAGTGCAAACCCCATGCATATAGATTGCAGTGCTGAGTTAATTCCATTTGGAATACTACATTGATAGAGTATGTTTGTAGGGGAAAAAATAATATTTTGTATAACTAACTTTCTAAACTATTTTATCTTCCTGTTTTTTCCACACAAGAAAAAGGAATGGAAATTTCCAGAATGAATTCAACTTCTTAAAGATATAAGAAATATCTGTTGAACTGTATGCAATGTTTCCTGAGTACTGAGTTCACAAAACCAGTGAACTCTTTAACCTTTGTGCTCATACCGGAAATTATTCTGACAAAATGAATTATCATGACAGCAAAAACTGGTTGTTTTGAGAAATTGAGCCTTTTTATCTATATGGGGATTTGGTCTGGAAACAAATCCTCATGACAGTGAGACTTAGTGAGCTCAACTACAGCTCTTCAGGGGAGATACGTAAAGCCTGACCAATAGCTGATCATTTTCCAACAATAGATATCCACAATAGTGCACCATCCAACCACCTCACTGGGGATCTGAGAACTCAGCCCACCTCTGAGGAAAATTAGAAAAGAGGATGATGTGGAGTTTTATTTATAGGCTTTAAAGTAATATGTGGCGATAGGAACTTGTTGTAAAAATGGAACATGCCAAAATATTTTCTTCTCATTTTACCAGCAACTCATTGAAGGCTTGCTTGCACCTGGAGGATGTTGATGAACATAAAATAAGAAGATGAAACAAGAAATAATGACAAAGGCTGGAGTCTCACCCAAAGTACGGTAACTTAAACTTCAGAAATGAACAATCAGTATGGGCAAACTGGTAAGGTTATACATTTCTGATTTAGTATGCATTTTGAAATGGTATCTAGAACCTGATATAAAGAAAGTAAGTGAATGTTTGAAAGCTTGGCTGTAAACAAATTTAAAAGAACATTCTTTAGCAATTGAATATAGTGGTTATTCCACAGCAACCCTAACTGTTCTCAACAGCTAGCTGTTTTTAGCAGTATCCTGTTGTTAACTGAAATTGCAAGCTCGAAGAAAGACTTGCATATGCCAATTGTTAATAATAATCCTTCACTCAAGTATGTATCCTTGCCAGAAAATAAGAAAACGTGTTGCCATCTGGGTTGGTTTCTTTTAAAGACCAATTACCACATAGTAAAAGCAACACTATATCTGTAAACCATTTATGCTAGACAACAAACTCTAGTTGAAACCATGACTACGGAATATGAAAATGCTGACTAGTTTGCTAGGAGAAACTGCTTTTTATTTGTTAAATGCAGTATTGTGATATAGGGAAAGAAATTCAAGGATTGCTCGACTCAGGGATCATGATCACAAAATTTAGATTACAATATGTGTGTGTGACCATAAAATGACTAAGAACAGAATATTAAAGCAATGTGTGCAAATGACATTCCAAAAGCTATGGAAGTTATGGAGGAAAACTATCAACCAGACGTACTGTTATAAATATATAGCTACAGTAAAGAAAATGAGTGTAGGACTAGAAGTCACAAAAGCAACTCCGATTTAGCTATGATGGAAGGGTTAAATAAATTTGATACGGAGTCCAACAAAAATAATTAAATAGTTAAAAAGTATTAAAATCAGTCAGTGTAGATTGTCAATGGAGATACATCTTACAAGATGACTCCAGTAGTTAAGTATTAAAGAGGTCAGTGTTGAAACTAACAAGAAAGAATAGGAAAAGACTGAGTGAAAGAGGACTAAAGCTAAAACTGTGGAAAATAGGACTGGAGAACTAGAAGAATCCTAAGCTTTTCCCTTGTCATATTAAAGCAGAGAACTCCTCTGAAACAGAAGTGTGACTCAAAGGGCAAAGCAAGTAATATAAATAATGAAATAAAGAAAGTGAAACTGCCTGTACCCCGGTGGAGAAAAATGTGCAGTTTTGGGAGTGGATTTTTATAGGAAAAACTAGACAAAGGGGAGAAACTTGTACCCATGTTTATAGTAGAAGAAGCAATGGCTTCTACCTCACGTCAGAATACTGATAAAAAAATTGACTTGGCAACCCTTCAGATAAGACATGCATATCTCAACAAGGTTCAGTGGACCTATACTCAATAAGTATTGCCAAACCGAATATAGAAAGAGTAGGCAGTGAGCCAAAGGAACAAAAACAGCCTCTTTTCATACTTATACTTTGAAGTAAGACACGTCCTACTCTACAAGGTTGTTAAAGGCAAAAAAAAAAAAAATGATGGTGTGGCAGTTATTAGTTTCAAGACATTTTAAAATACTTTTAACAAAGTGAGCACATAGCTATAATTTAAGTGGCCATTTAGAAACAGATACGAAAAAGGCTAAGATTTTAACCAGATTTTATTGGCCTGCTGTATGAAGGATATGGATATATTTTTAATCAGCTTGCCCAGAATGTCAAAGGTCATCACTCAATGTGAGATTTAAGAACCTATTGATATCTTCAGCCATCATAGATGTTCCTGTAAGTGAATAACAATGGACATTTTGGGTTCACTAGTAAAACTGAATAAGGGCCATTAATATATCTTGGTAATTATTAACTGTGCAACAACATTTCCTGAGACAGCACCCTTATGAAGAAGAAGAAGAAAAGCAAAGTCCATAATAAAATAAAACTAGCACTGACTTTTCCTTAAAGTAGAAATCCCCCAAGAAATTCTTAAAGATCAAAGTACCATGTTGTTGTTCAGAGCAATGCTTTAACTCTGACAGTTCTTTAAAGTAAAACAGCAAACTGATGGACAAGCTAAGCACTTCAATAAGATATTACATTTTATATTATGAAAGGCTATAGAGCATGATGGGAAACTGGACCTATCCCTTTCATATCTTCTGTTAGCTGTTTGAGAAGTACATGAAGCCTCAACTGGATTCACATAGTTTGAGCTGTTTTATGCCTAAGGCTTACAAGATATAGTAAATGAAACCTATACAGGAGAAATTGTCCCCCTTTAAAAGCATAAACAGAGCATTTTTGTTACTTGCTGGACAGGTTAAAAGCTACTTATAATAAAATAATACAAGCAAAGACCACAGGAAATGCAAAACAGGCATATAAGAAAAAAATGGCTTATGTCAGACAATTCAAAGCAGGAGATAAAGTATTTGTGCCAATGACCACTACTGAAAAGAAGTTCCTTGCAAAGTGGCATGGGTCATTTGAAAAAAGTAGTGAGAAGTATCAAATGAAGTAAATTATATGGAAAGATAAGCAGGAAAAATGAAAACAAAGTAATTATATCATATAAATATTCTGATACATTGGAGTGAAACTGAAGTTCCTGTAATAAGTGTGTTGGTAGGTGACATTAATGATTCTATAGCATATTTTTATGTCAGTATTGGGGCAATATAATCTAAGTCTCAGAACCAAGAAGAAAAGAAGTGTGTGTACTCAAGAATGAGAACATAGTCTCAGAGTTGCCTGGTATAACCAGTTTAATCCAGAACAACATTGTAAGTATGCAAGGTGAGAAAGTAATTGGAATATTAAGTACGAGAATCCCAACACTAAGCAGTTAATGAAAAGGTACAAAAGCAATTAAACTTGGGGTCATGAAAACAGATTTAGTGAAATAGCCCCATTGTACTGAACTCAAAGACAGATTGGTCTATAACATTTTGCAAAGACTTCAGAAAAATTAAACAGTTTTATAAACTTGTTCCATGTCCCAAACCTTAAATGGATTAACTGATTGAAAATTTGTAGGAGTCTAGTTTTCTTTCCACTTTAGACCCAATCAAAGGTTGTTGACAATTTCAGCCAGCTCCAGAAGATAACATAAAACATAATTTCTTCACCAGATAGACTCTTATATTACAGAGTCCTACCTTTTGTTTTCCATGGAAGACCTACATCATTCCAGAAGCTGATCAGCAAGATTCTTCGAGTCCATACCAGATGTGCAGCAGCGTACAAAGAAGATGCAGTAAAATGTTTTGAAGTTTAGGAAGGTGGCCTGCCTAAAGTTCAAGTGGTATTAAATTCCCTGTATCAAACTGGATTGACTGTTAATCCAGGCAAGTGCAAGCTAGGTACGGCAGCTATGTAATAAGATAAAGGAATGTGAAACCACTAGCTGAGAAACTTGAGTCAGTACAAAACCGACCCACTACAACCACTAAGAGCTACATTATGTATTTCTAGGCCAGGCCAGCTATTATCTTAAATTTACTAATAATTGTGCTATCATTGCTTGATCTATGACTGACCTGACAAAAAAGTAAGGATGCCTAGGATGTTAAGTGAACAACTGAATAAGAACAAGCCTTTAAGCAAACAAAAATATGCTGTATCCAGAACCAATACTAGTTTACTATTTTTTTTTTTTTTTGGTGTCTACAATTGCATACATTATATCTGTTTGTATTAACACTAAGTCCACTAGGTTTATAGCTCTCTCTCTCTCTCTCTCTCTCTCTCTCTCTATATATATATATATATATATACATACAGTATTTACGTGGTTTATTCATATTGATACATTCTAAAATTCAGAAGTTTTTAATCAGAATACTTTTTGAATTGCAAGATGACAAATTTAAAGTGTATTTATATTAATATTAATGGATTGAATAATAGTTGTGAAAGGGGCAGTTTAAATAAATATTTAAAACTACTTTCTTCCCTGGTCATATTCATCAAAGAAACATATTTCATAGCAAATGATATAGACAGACTAATAAACTTTATACTGTAACAGCTACTTCTCAATATAATCAGTAAAGAAAAGGTGTAGCTATTTTGTGGAAAAATTCTATAACTATACCAAATATATTAAATACATATAGTGATGATAAAGGAATGTTTTGCTTGGTGACTCTGGAAATTAATGGGAGGATATAGGATATACACTTTAATTAATATCAGTTGGATACCTGGTATAGGTGTTAAAACAGGCAAGCTTCAGGTTGATCAGACCATCCAACATTCAAAAGTTAGCCTAATTTTCTCAGAAGATTTTAATTGTATATTAAATGAGAAAGATACAACTAATATGGGGAATCTTAGAATATCAGCTACAGCCAAAGCTTTAATACATTTCATTAATTTATTTAATATCAAAGATATTAATGAACATTCAGTATGTGATTCAGTTTGTTTTACACATTTCTCAAAACAATATGGAACACAATCAACGATTGGTAGACCTTATGCCTCCAATGACCTTAATTACATGTCTTGATAAAGTTAAAGTAGTCTCATACCCACTTTCTGATCATAACACCATAACATTTGAATTATTTTTGCAACATAATATTCACATGAAAAGAATGTCAGCATATATAACCAATCAATAAGGAGATACAGACTAACACTGAATTTAATAATACTAAGGATATATCTAAAATCTATATATGGGATGCTCTAAAATATTATTTAAGTGGTAAAATTATAAATTGGTATTCCTTAAAGAAAAAAAAATAGGATAAGGATATACTTGAAATACAGGAAAAACTGATACACTAAAACTAGAAAGTCAAAATAACAATAATATCTCAATTACAGAAATTAATAAATTACAAAGCAAATATATAGACATCCTAAGTCATAAAATTAAAATAAATGTAGAAAAGATTAAACTAAAAAAAATAATCTATAAATCCAAAATCAATGTGTAAAATACCCACTAGAATAAAAATGATGACTAAAAAATCACATCAAAGAGTTATACTCAGATGATAAAAAGAAAAAAAGGCACTGCAATAAAAAATATCTTAAGGGAATTTAAAACTCATTTCAGTTAAATAATCAATTTCATCCAGGAATGGAGCCACAAGATGTAATTAAAACTTTTATTAGCAAATATACTAAGAATAAATTGATAAATGAACAATAGAAATTAATAGACCTATATTGATATCAGAACTCAAAAATCAAATTAATAAACCAAAACCTAACAAAGCTCCAGGCAATGAAGGCAAAATATTAGAACTTTATAAGTGTATGCCCAAGGAAGCTTTAAACATCTTACTCCATGTTTTTCAGTTAAACAAAGATTTATCTATAGTTCCTCCTACATGGAAATATAAGCTTATTATATAAGCTTATATATCCAATCTTGAAAACAGATAAGGACCCAATGGAATGTTCCTCTTACAGACCAATTCATTATTAAATGTTGAATACAAAATTTTCATGGCTATACTTGCTAGTAGAATTCAACAATTTCTTCCATATTTAATTATAATGATCAAACTGGATTTATAAAAAAATAGAAATACTTATGATAACATTAAAAGAATATTAACTGCAATTGATTATACTAATAACATAAAATATAATTTAACTTTAATAAGCTTAGACATTAAGAGTGCTTTTGACACAGTTAATTGGAAATATATATTATTGGTCTTAAAAGAATATAATTTTTAAAAGGCTTTTCTGCAGCTTATAAATATTCTTTATGAAAATTCCTTAGCTTATATAAAATAGGTTGCTATGTTTTGGAATCAGTTTTGATTACTAAAGGAACAAAGCAAGGCTGTCTGCTGTCGCCTTTTCTTTTTATTTTGCTTATGGAACCATTTGCAAATTACATCAGATCAAAATCAGATATTAAAGGAATACAAATAAACAGCAATCTAAAATTGAAATACTTTTGTTTGCTGATGATATACTTTTAACATTGAATGATAAAAAAAACAGTTAATTCCCTATTTGAGGCTACTGAAACTTTTCATTCTAAGTCTGGTCTTAAATGCAATGAAAACAAAACAAAAAAAAAATTAAATTCCAGTATGGATGACATGGAAGAAAGACTTTCTAAATATGTTGTAAAATATATTAAAATACAATATTTAGGAATAATTTTAACTAAAAACATTAAAATATAATAAATATAACTTATAGTAATAGTCTGGATAATATTCAAAATCTTATTAATAAATGGAATAAATTCCTATTTTCAATACAAGAGAGACTTTCAATAATAACAATGATAATATTACATATTGTATATAATACAGTCATTAGCTCTTCCTATCCCTAAACAATGTATAAGAGAATTTAATTCCTTAATTCTTAGATTTCTTTGGTATCCCATCAAACCTAGATTGGCCCTTAATCATCATTTAAGAAATTGGTCTTATGGTGGAATTGGATTACCTTATTTAGAATTATATTCCTCATCTACTATTATAAAGACAATTACTTTTTGGGCATGTAACAATTACACTGCTAAATGGAAAGACATACAAGAGAGTATTTGTTTAAAATCTAACCATCTAATATATGCACACCACAGTAAGATAACAATAATAACTTTATTTAGTTATTAAAAGATTATATCTTGAAAAATCAAAACCAACTAATTAAGTCATCTTATATCTCTATGATATTGATCAAGTTTAGAAATTATATACACCAAAATCCAAAATATAACACTTGGCTATTCTTAACATTCCCTATAACATATGCACAAAATAATATAAGCACATTCAATACAACTACACTGACTACATTTAAAGAAAAAAAGTCTAATATTTTGGTATCAGTTGATAGATAAAGAAAAGTTACATTCTCTAGATTTTATTTAAAAAAATTTATTTAAATAATGAAAGGAAGTTAGATATTCAAAATTGTAGATACTCAATAGAGAAAAAAGTAAACCATCAAAAAAGTTCCACATTTTATAGAACTACTAACTATTTTGCTGCATCAGAACATTGCAGAAAAAAAGGGCTTCTGTCTAAAATGTATAAGATTATTAAAATAATAGAGAATATTACAAATAAAATTATTGGGACTATTTTAAATCCATTAATAACTTTTATGATGAAGAAATTATATTATCATCCTCTAAACAAACCACTTCATCTTTAAAATGGAAACAATTTTTTTTTGGAAATGTATGCATAAAACATTCATAGCACTGCATAAAATAAAATCAATATTTAAAAAGAATGTCAGGTAATGGAGATGTAAGAAGAACATCAAAGCAGATTAGAAGTATATTATTTATGAATGTATTGTAATTAAACCATTTTGCAATGATGTCAATTCTTTTTTACAGGCCCTAATCAGTGGTAATTTTGCATTAAGTAAATCATTAATTTTAATCAATACCCCAATTCTTTCATGTGTTAAAAAAATAAATAACTGCCTTCTTTGGAATTCCTTGTCAATTGCAAGGAAAGTGATCACCAACAATTGGAAAAGGGAATCAACTCCATCAATAAAAGTATTTCTTAACATTGCAATCAAAGTTTTTCATCTAGAACTATTGTCAATCAAAGAAAGAACAACTAGAACCACCACTTCTTATAATTCGTGGACAAAACTCAAGCAACTGCTAAATAAGCAGAGATTGCTTAATTAGAAATGAAGACAATTACATAAACTAATTGGATTTCTCAACTTTTTACTTTAGTAGACACTTTTGTAAATAGTTGTTTTTGTTGTCTTTTATTGCATTGCTTGTTTTTCTTATTTATCTATTTAATTTCTATACATATTGTAATGTTACATTTTTTATTCACTTGTAAATCTTAATAAAATTATTTAGAAAAAAAGAACCAGTACTAATTATATAAAATTTTACTAAGCAATTCTTAGTGTGCATATATGCATCTGAGATAGGCATAGGCACAGTCTTGTCTTATGCTATAGATGAAGATAGGTACCCCATCTGTTACAAAAGTAGAAAACTCAGTAACAGTTAGGGAGGACATTTGACTATTGTGACAAAACATGTTGTATTGATTAATGACCAGAACCACTGTAATGGCTGTACTGACAAACATTTGCACCCCAAAATTGTTGCAGTGGGTTTTGACCCTTAGCCCTTTACCATCAAGGTCTACCTTCAATTTACCCAGTCATGAAAATAAGGATGGACTGTTACAGGTTTACAACACATATGTCAAATACTAGAAAGAGTAGTCCTGTGCTGGAGTGAGGGTGGTATGTTATAGTGACTGAACCAGGGAAGAATACTGCTGACTGCAGATGAACACCTGTCCGAGAGTCTAAAGCAGACAGTTGGTATGAAGTAAGCAGACAAACCATCTCCATAGCAATTAATAAGCAAGAGCTGCTTCTAGAGCAATATCAGAGCCACTGCTCATTGAGAGAGCCTATTTGCTATCCTCTATGCCTTGAGATGGCTACCTGGAGTCTTCTGAAGTTTTCATGTAAAGAAAGAAGACAGAATTAAGAAGAGGTTGGGAGCTCTGATGTGAAAGAGAATTTCCTACTTTGTGTGAGAGTTCTGAAGTGAAAACAAAATCCACTATGAGTCAGTACTGCAAACACACTGAAGCACAATACTTCCCAATTAAAAAAAAAAACTTCTCAAAACCCACTACTTAAATAACTGGCACTGCTCATGTTACTTCCTAGGTTAAGCCATATCACTGCACCATTGCTAGGATTCTGCTAAGGATAAAATGGCTATTCCCTGCTTCCCAGTCTAAACTTGTTTATCCAATGACAAGTCCTCTACAGTATTGGTGACTGATCAGCCAATGTTACGTTCTCAAGAGAACTAATAAAAAAAAAAAAAAAAAAAAAAGCATATATATATATATATATATATATATAAACTCTCAATTATTCATATTTGTATGGAAATGACTCACTATTAGTAATTTAGAAATTGTTAATCTCTACTATGTATGCTAGATTGTATTCTTAATATGTATGATAATGTTTTCTTATATGTTGCCATTTTGTCTCTTTTGTACTGTGTTGGTATTCAGAACTTTTTTCGCCTCTGCTGAAAATGGATCTGTGTCCAGTCAGACTTTCCCAATAAACAAATGTAAAATAAAATAAATAAAATTTGGTGTCCATGTGGCCCAAGAGGAATAATGCTCTTCCTGCACCACAGATGACCCACAGGTGCTAGAGGTGCTGCAGGAGGACAATACAAGTCAATGGCTGACATTCACTTGCCCAGCCTGTGGGGAGGAAAGAAGCATAGGGTCACTGTGGTAAAGCAGTTTTGTGCGCCTGGCAGGCACAGTGCTGCATAAGCAGTGTGTTACTTAACCAGGTGAGTGCACATGAGCAGAAGTGTGCATGGCCCTCTCAAGGGCAGTAATTGCAAAGATTTCAAGACCACTGTGAGGTGGCAGGAGTTAGGGTACATTCTCTGGCAGCAATATGATGCTTTACCAGTGTTCCTGATCTCCTCATTGGCTCCAGTGCAAGTTCTGAATACCTGGTGATTATGGAAGGAGCTGGAGGCAGCTGATGGTCAGTTGAGGGAGAAAAAAAAGCTAATCATGTTTGTTGATACATCTTGAAGCTTAAGCCTTTATAGACTGCAGTGTGGTTTTTCCACCCTACTAGGACTGAGCATGATAGCTCCTTTACCTGCATCCAGTTGGCACATTCGCTCTACAGTAATGGGACTCAGTGATTCCATGGCAAGTGAGAACTCTGTGGGCCTATTCATTCCTGCCAGAAATCTCCCATGAGCTGATCCACTCCTGGGGTGAGTCTAGTGGTAAGGACCGTGTCAACTTTGTTAGTCCTGTTGGGCAGCCTATTATCCCTTCTAGTGGAAAAAAATCCCTCTCCTATGGTGGCTCTTTGGAGCTTTTCTGTATCTGTCCTGTGAAGATAAAACACACCTTTGCACACTGTACTATCCTTGGTTCACAGTGCAACTACATGTGACAGTGTGAGCTCAATAGACTTGAGCTGCAAGTGATAGATACCTAGTGCTGCTACTATGTTTCATCCATGTGGGGTGTCAGATCCACATCCCATATGAAAAATGGGTGAGACAGCAGCAGTCACTCACATCCATCTTCCACAGCCAGACTCTGCAAGGTGCTTGAGCCACTGTTCAAATTCAGATTGCCTGTGACCTAATCAATTTTATACCTCTACACCTCAGATTAGCTCTAATCTCTGCTATTTTGATCAAATTCCACTTAAAATATTGCAGCTGATAGAGACATACCCTACAAAAATCAGTCTGTTACTCATATTAACAGGTAAAACACTGAAGTGAGGATTGTAAGAGAGGGCTGGAACACACAGAACACTCCAGTATTCAACAGTTTCCTCCCTATATAGACAAGACCCACTGAGATCCTACATATTATTTGAAGGGAGATCTTTGCATATTAGTTTAGCAATGCCAAATGGCATGTCCTTGGATTTAATGATGCATCAGGCAATATATGTTACTTGCTGTAGTCTTTCCTTACTGTTGTCTAGAGAAGAAAGATATATCAGAAAATCTCATCATTTGCAAATACACCTTCATTTGATGTCATGGCTAGTGAAAGGACTTCTTCTTCTCCTTCTTTCGGCTTTTCCCGGTTAGGGGTCGCCACAGCGGATCACCTGTCCACTCATGATTGGCAGTGGAGTTTTACAGTGTTGAGTTGCCAGCCCAGTGCCCAACCTTCCACAGTAGGCACACACACGCACACACTCACACCTAGGGCCAATTTAGAGTGTCCAATCCACCTGCAGCATTTCTTTGGGATGTGGGAGGAAACTGGTGCACCTGGAGGAAACCCACTCGACCACAGGGAGGACATGCAAACTCCACACAGAAGGCACCCCAGCCGAGGATCGAACCGGAGAACCTCTTGCTGAGAGGCGACAATGCTAACCACTGCACCACCATGGCCGTCCCATCCCTAGTGAAAGGACTATATTGGCTAAATGAGAGAAGCAATTATTATAATGAATGATATGGTTACCCTCAAAAGTCATTAATGCCTATTTTTCGGAGGATAAACAGTGTAGACCCTCAAAAGAGAAAAAGTTACAGCATGCATAAAGAACTTTCCTATGGTACTACGGGCTCAGCCTAAAACCTAATATTGATATACCGCAGAATATTGCTGAATAAAACACAGAGCACCAGGAAATAAAAGGAAAAACAATTTACATCCATTATTTCAAAAGAAGTTAGAGCTTGTTGCATAACATCCATGTATCAAGAAACACTAAATATCACTATAAGTAATATTTCCATTGACTTGTGAATGCTATGTGAGAGGATACAGTTATAGCAAAAGATATTCATCATATCTGAATGTGTGAAAAAATAGCTAATACTCAGTCCTGAAAGAACTACTGGAAAAAATAAAATCCAGCCTGAAGTTGCCACATGATCAGTAAGAGATACTTTGTGCATTATTCACTGTAAAATGCCTTTCCTCAATTGTCTGTTTCAGTATTTTAGTGATGATCATAGTGAGATAGCTTTTCATTTTGCATATAGACTTAATCTTTAAAAGCAAAGTGAGAAAAGGATTAAGAAAGGAAGGGAAAAAGAAAGGGGAATGTTTTCATTATTCCTATATAATGGGTTAAGGGAGAGAAGGTAGGACTTATTGCTTGGGGTTTGGGGCACATAAACCCAGACCTGCTTTCCCAAACATAAGTGCTACTAACGAGTAAGTAAAACATTACCTTAATGCAAATTTTGTATTAAGATTAAACCATGAGCAGGTTTGAGATACTTAGTATTAATCCCAGTAATTTTGATCAGGATAAAGTACCTCTCACCTTTTTTAAAATAAGGTTCAGTACACAGCGAATAGTCTGGGAACATGGTACTGAAGAAAGGTGGGATATTGATAAAATAAGAAACAGATAAGTGGAAAAATATTATTGCATAGAAGTTGAGCTAAAAAGGAAAGCCAGGTATTGCAGTTTTCAATCATGTGATGTTAAAATTAAGTAAACACATAGGAATGGAAGATTTGTTTGCATATTGCAATATCCCGGGAACTACCGCCCCATCAGTCTGATGAGCCTGATCTGCAAGGCCATGGAACATATTATCATGGAACTTATAAACAAAGACATTGGCAACCTTCAAACACTGGACCCCATGCAGTTTGGGCTTGTGAAGGGACAATCTTGTCTCCTGAACCTGACTGACTTCTTCAAATCAGTCTCCAGAGCCGTGAACAAGGGTAAGGTGGTCTACACAGCCTATCTGGACCTCGCCAAGGCCTTCAACACCATCCCCCACTCTGGAATCATAGATAAACTTACTAAGCTGGGCATTAATCCCTATGCCACTCGATGGGTTACCAAATGGCTTACTGACAGAACCCACACTGTAAAAGTAGCCAACTCCAAATCTAGCTCCAGACAAGTGACAAGTGGAGTACCACAGGGTTCAGTCCAGAGACCGCTCTTGTTTGGCATCTACTTCTCTGAAGTGCAGGCCAACACTAAGGGACTCTGGCTAACAAAGTTCGCAGATGACTGCCAACTGGAAGCCACTACTGAATCCCCAATTGATGTGGATATTCTACAGAAGGGCCTTAAAGAAACAGATGCTTGGTGCCAGAGCCATGGGCTCAAGTTCAATGCCAAGAAATGTATAGTTATCCCCTTTGGGAAAAAACATGTACCCATGAATTACCATATAGGTGGCAGTACACTAAACACCGAAAGTGTGATAAGAGACTTAGGGACACAGGTGGACAGTGCTCTCACCTTCGATAACCACATCGCCACAACAGGCTGATAGCCTAGTACCAACCTATGAACCTAAACCTATGAACCTATTTCTGGAGACATCTTGCCTACATTTTTTTATATTTCTAGTTCTGTACTATCAATTACTCTCCGTAGGAGAGCAAAATATAATACCATTGTCTTCCACACCCCTGTAGTCAAAGAAAATAATCTGAATTCTCTAGAAAATGCACAGACAAAATTATTTAGGAAAAGTAAAGCATTCACTTTGAAGTAACTAGAATAAAGGAAATTCTTAAACACTGAGGACTCCTGAGTACAAAGAGGATTTTTACCTGCTGAACAATTAATTTACTATTTTGTGGCTTGACATTTGCCAGTTAATTGGATTTTATACAAGTCAGCAATTAATACTATGCTTCATAGAATTTAATAACATTTCTGATATGACTGCAGCTATGTGAGTGTGACTTTTTTCATCAATAGTCAGTTAGTGAACAGTAACACTACCCACAAATGAAGGCACACTTAAAAAAATGTAATGAAATAAATACGTGAAATAAAACAATTATCTGTTTGTATTTCCTTTTAACTTGGCATAAAATGGGATTGAAGCTGAATGTATGAATGCAAAAATTTTTGTAGAATCTGTGTTTTCTGTAAGGAAAAAATATAGGATTGATATATTCAAAAACAAAGGGGACATTTTTAGAAAGATTGGTTTGAAGAATTGCTTGGGGGATATTGCACAGACAAAAAAACCTAAATGTATGCCATACTTGGAAGCATTACAGAGGATTACATAGTCTGCAGAAATACATTTTGCACATTATAATTAACTTGCCTGCATTAATTAAATGCTATATAAAATCAGAAGAGTCATGACTCACAAAAGACACTGCATTTTTAATTTACCAGAACACACAGAGGAGGAGAAGATTTAGAGACCTGGACCTTACTGTGTTCTGGCAGTTCACATAAAAATGCATGGAAAATGCTAGCACCAGACTAAAAGACAATTGTACAGTGTGATTAAATAAGCAAAATGTTACGATACACCATATAAATGATCTACATGTCAGGCAATAGAGCACTAAAGCAAGTGAGATACAGATGTAGAGGATACCAAGACTGTCAACATGGACTACAATACATCTTAGCTGCACAGTTGCACTAGTGAGAGAGAATCCTCTGTGCTTACATAGGAAGACAGCTTGAGAGCCTATCAATATTACAGACATATTATGTATCATAACAGATTTCTATCATATCATCATACCACCATTCTAGAACTTTCTACTGTTGTTCTAGCTTCATGAGTACTCTGATATACACTGATACATATCTATATGTATTTATATATTATTATGCAGCACACACATACAAACACACACACACACACACACACACACACACACACACACACACACACACACACACACACACACAGATAAATGGATGGAGACATAGATAGCTACAGATATAGATATACAGACACACACACATACACATAAAACACATACATAGTATATGCATATGCAAGAAACGCACAACTTACATCAGATTCCCATCATGCAACCCATGCTGACAGCAGTGCAGATCAACAGATGCCTGTAAAATGGGAAGAATATGTACTTTTTGTATATCTATTGTAATATGATGAGGCCCAACTAAGAAATATTTAAATATCAATATGTAAGACTGGGTAATAAGCATAAGGCACTTTAATAAGTTATTGGATTCCATTAATGATTCCTATATGCCAGCTTAGTAGTAACAGACAACATCTGCAGGCTGCATGATATGTAATACAGTACTGCTCAAATAATAAGGTTGTTTCAGGCTATGGATGTCATTTTATACTATATAATCTCTTGAGCATTTTGTGTCACATTGATATGAAGAGCATTAACCATAATACATTTTGCATTCCCTATATCACTGCCCCCATAGTTTTACTGGTGTTGATATATTGTGCATAAAATCTTTATTACTCACTGTTTTACATAGCATTATATTCCTCACAAGTAGTCGCAGTACTGTAAATGTTCCTTGAGCACAAGGAGCATGCTGTAAGGCTGTTCACCTTGTCTAACTGCTCAGCTCCTCTTCAAGTATTTACATTTCTATTATGTAAGTACATGTTGTAGTGCTGTATCTCAGTCTCCTCCCCTGAGCTAATGTTGTATACATTTGGGATGCATATGCTACTATGATGTGAGTGGAGTGTAGATATCTGTGTGTCATGTGCAGACAGTAACCGCCATGGGTGCTGATACATTGTCACATTATCTGTAGGGTACGCAATGCCACTCTACTATTTATCTGATCATTCTGCAGTTCCTTTATAATCTTAGCACACACACACACACACACACACACACACACACACACACACACACACACACACACACACACACACACACACACACACACACATACACACACACACACACACTCATCTCCCCATCATTGACAGGTAATCAGCTTCTGAACCAGTTACCGGCAGAAACACAGCCATTTTGTCATATTGTAAATTTGATGCACAAAGGTCAAGTCTGCAAAACAACTTCTATCCAATCATCTTCATAGATAATATCTTTTTGCTTTTTGACTTATGGAAAGGTCTGTTCTCTCACCATTTCATCTTGCAAAATGCACAGTTTGACAAAGCTATTGAGAAACTATTGCAACAATAATTTTATTTAAGGTAATCTGAATATCATTTTTTTTACTATTCCTTTGTAAGATCAACAACAGAAAATATTCCCTAGGCAGCAGTTTGACATTAATGGGACAATGAAAATCAATGCAGTGTTGCAGAAAAGGGAAAAAAATAAAACATTTGTTTTCAGGTCAGCAAATGCTCTTTAATAAACATAGATTTACACACAACTTTTAGCTTTTAGTGTAATGGAGCAGAACTTTTCTTTTGTTCCACATACAAAGTATGTCCTAGACTCAAACCAGCTGTTTCATCTTTAAACTTTCCACAGATCCTTAAAGCCAGTCTCAGTATCAAACAAGACAACAAACAGTCCCACATCAGTCATAGTCAAACTCTTTTCATCTTAAGATAAAGAACTTATATTAAAAACAGCCTGGTCTAATTCCCGATCAAATCTGGAGAGCACATAATCCAGTTTGATAATGATTATTCACCTGGGGTGATGGCCAAAAGAAAAGAGTGTTAACCACTAATAAAAGAACTTAAAAATGGCAACTCAAAGAACATCTGCTTTTTCCAGCAAGAATTAAAATCATCTTCAGTGATGGCCCAAAAATATTTGACTCAATAGAAACAGCGATGACTCATCTATCAACTAATAAAGTCTTAGATAAGATAGAAGAAATTGATTGGAGTTATTTTGGTTTGAAATGCCATGCTGAGAAAAATGAATGGAAAACAAATGACAAGAATGAAAAGATGCGCACACCTCCCGACTGGTAGCCCAAAATAATACATCTGAGATACTTCAGGTCCAGCTAACATTGGGTAAGACAGCAATTCAGGTCGTAGCCTGCTATAGGTCCCCAACCATGTCCCAAGACTCACACTCCATGTTCCTAAACATCCTGGAGAATATTAAGATCTAACCTAACACTATCATACTGGTCGATTTCAACTACCCCTCCATTAACTGGGAAAACTACTCATGTACCAATACACTTGCTCAACATTTCCTGGAATTCATTAATTCCAATGCCCTGGACCAGCACAATCTTACCCCTACAAGAGGTAGCAATATCCTTGACCTGGTCATTACTAACATGGGCGACCGTTGCTCTACACCAATAGTCAACTCCTCCCTGGTTAGCTCTGACCACAAACTAATCACCTTGGAAATCCACATCCCTCCCACTTCCCCACCCCCGCCCACAAAGGTAGCCACCATGACAAACTTCTCCAAAGCTAACTTTGGGCTCCTAAAAACAGAGGTGGCTAACTTCACTGCACCCATGCAAATGAAGATCAGTTGCATGACCACCAAATCATACACCAATGCACTGTATGAACAAGTACACAAATGCATGGATCTCGCCATACTCAATAGAACCAAGACACTCTCCTTCAAAAAAAAAAAAGGAAGACAATCTGGTGGTCCCCTGCCATAAACAAACTCTACAACAAAAGGAGGAAACTGATGCAGAATAAGGTGAAATCCCAAGACTAGAAAAACTCCCTTATCAGCCTCAACAAAAAGTTGAGATCCCTCATCAAATCCTCTAAAGCTGGCTATGAACATAGAATTGCAGCGGATAATAAAGGCAACCACAAGACTTTCTATAGTTATGTAAAGAATCTCCACGGCAATACCCAGATTTGCTCTGAGCTACTGCACAATGGTACCTCCTATACCGAGCCAACGATATTGCCAGTATACTGGCCAACAGATTAAGTGCCAACTTTACCCCCCCCCAAGAGACCAGTCACAATACCAATAGATTGCCAGGCACCCAGTATTACTGCTGCACAGATTAAAACAGCACTGTCCAAGGCCAAGAATACAGCTTCTATGGGACCTGACAATATCTCTGGCTTTGATCTACATGAACTACAGAGTGAACTGGCACCTCAACTGTGTGCCCTGTTCAATCACAACCTCACCTCAGGCTTTGTCCCTACCGAATGGCGCAGTCATCCCTCTCCACAAAGGAGGAGCGATTACAGACCCTGGGATCTATCACTCCATTAGCCTGATGAGTCTGATATGCAAAGCTATGGTATGCACCATCATGGACCTAATAAACAAGGATATAGGGAATCTCCAAACTCTGGATCCCACACAGTTTGGTTTTGCGAAGGATAGATCATGCCTGCTCAACTTGGTCAACTTCTTTGAGTCAGTCACTAGAACTGTGGATGAAGGCATGGGGGTTAATACAGCCTACCTTGATCTGGCCAAGGCCTTTGATGCCATTCCCCAATCAGGAATCATAGAAAAACTCACTAATCTAGGCATTAACCCCTATATCACTAGATGGGTTGTAAACTGGATCACAGGTAAAACCCACAGCATGAAAGTAGCTGACTCCAAGTCAGACTGCTGACCAGTCATGAGAGGAGTCCCACAGGATTCGGTCTTGGGTCCTGTCCTGTTTGGTATCTACTTCTTTGAAGTCCAGGCCAACACGAAGGGACTCTGGCTGACAAAGTTTGCAGAAGATTGCAAGTTGGGAGCTATTATTAGCTCCCCAAGTGATGTTGACATCCTACAGAAAGACCTCACTGAGATCAACGACTGGCGTCAGAACAATGACCTTAAGCTCAATGCCAAAAAATGTGTCATTACCCCCTTTGGAAAAAACCCAGTTACCATGAATTACCACATTGATGGTAGCCCACTGAACAGAGAAGATGATATAAGAGATCTGGGAACACAGGTTGACAGCAACCTCTCTTTTGACCACCACATTACCACTGTGGTCAGAAAGTCCTTCTATGTGGCACATCTCATTACTAAGGGTTTTGCATCCAGGAAGAAAGAGGTCATTGTCTCCCTCTACTCTACCCTCATTAGGCCAGTCATTGAGTAAAATGGTCCATTTGGCATGTACCTCACTAAACACCTGCAACAACTGGAGGGGCCGCAAAAGTACCTCACCAAGAGGATCCTAGGCCTTAAACATTTGTCCTATATGGACAGACTAAAAAAACTCCAACTATTTTCTGCCTCATATCACCTACTTAGAGGTGATCTCTGCTTGAATTACAAAGCCATGTTTGACCCAGCTCTGTTAGAAATGCTACATCTGAAGAAATCCCAATCCCTCCACACCACATGCTCCAGAGACCTCAACCTCATTACCACAATCAATAGAACATGCTGGAGGGACAGGTTCATAACCCAGAGACTGCCCATGCTATGTAATAGACTTCCATACATGTCAAGCAGAGCACCTCACTGGCACTCTTTAAGAGAAATCTTGATGAGTGGATGGGAAATAGAAAATTCACCCCTGGGATCACTCCAGTGGCTTTACTCAACAGAGGCACTGGGAACTAAGGTTGGGTGGCACAATGCCAGGGTAATCCTATGGGCTAAGCTTATAAAGGATCCAGGGCCATTAGCCTAGTACACACCTATGAACCTATAAGAAGAAGAAGAAGCTGAGAGACAAATAAAGATGAAAATCTAAAGATGTTTAAATAAATATTAGAGTAGAAGTACTCATTCAAATGTTTAACTAGTTAGACAGATCCAGATTTTATAAGAAAAACACCATGGAATATAAAAATGAATTGGGTAACATATACTGTTTGGAAACAATCTCATTTAGAAGATAAATACCTTTTATTATTTATACTAATAGGTTCATAGGCAGGTACTAGGCTATCAGCTTGAGGGCCTACGTAAGCCTAGCCAACAAGGTTCCCTGGCTTACGCCATCCAAGAAAGTTATTTTCCTGTGCCACTGTCGAGCAGAGACACAGAACTGATCCCCGGGGTATATTTCCTATTTCCAATCCACTCATCAAGATTTTTCTTGAAGAGTGCTAATGAAGAACTTTGCTTGACATAGATGAGCAGCCTGTTCCAGAGTATGGGAAGTCTCTGGGACAGGAAACTATCCCTCCAGCATGTCCTGTTTATTGTGGTTACAAGGTTTAGGTCCCTAGACCATGTAGCTCGGAGGGAGTGGGATTTCTTTAGGTGTAGCATGTCCAATAGCTCTGTGTTTGACATAGCTTTATATGTTAGGCAGAGATCACCTCGGAGTAAGTGATATGCTACAGAGTAAAGCTGGAGTTTCTTGAGACGGTCAGTGTAAGGCATCTGTTTGAGGCCAGTAATGCTCTTTGTGAGGTACTTCTATGGCCTTTCCAACTGCTGCAGATGTCTTGTGAGGTACATTCCAAAAGGGGCATTGTACACTATAATGGGTCTAATGAGTGTCAAGTAGAGGGAAACAATGACCTCTTTTTTCCTGGATGAGAACCCTTTTATGATGAGGTGTACCATGTGGAAGGACTTCCTGACTACTATGGCGATGTGACTATCAAAGGCAGAATACTGTCCACCTGTGTGTTATCTGACCCTCTCAAGGATTACTTGCATTAAATTAGACCCTCTTAGTAAAAAAGTCTGCATATCATTGCTGGAGCCTTCCTGTGTCCTGAAAGAGTGCTCTTCAAAAAATCTGGACATATGCAGAGCTGAGTATATTTTTCTGGCACTTCAGAGTTGTGTATTGGTAATTGTTGTTTGACTAATTTTATATCATTGCTGGCTGACTTCAGAGTTGTGCACTGTTATTCTTGCTTCACTGTATAGTTTTTCACATCTCTGCTGTAGGTGTTTTTCCCCCCTCCCCCTATTTCTCTGTGTCTTAAGTTGGTATAACTGGTTTTACATCCTGTGTGTTATCTGACCATCTCAAGGATTACTTGCATAAAATTAGACCCTCTTAGTAAAAAAGTCTGCATATCATTGCTGGAGCCTTCCTGTGTCCAGAAAGAGTGCTCTTCAAACTATCAGGAGATATACAGAGCTGAGTATATTATTCTGGCACTTCAGAGTTGCGTACTGGAAATTGTTGTTTGACTACTTTTATGTCATTGCTGGCTGACTTCAGAGTTGTGCACTGTTATTTTTGCTTCATTGTATAGTTTTTCAGATCTCTGCTGAAGGTGTTGGTTTTCCCATACCCACCCTTCCTATTCCTGTGTTGTTTAAATTTGGAGGTTTTTGCAGTTGCCCTGTAGATTTGATCTGGGACACTCACCCCAGTCCCATCTCTTTACCTCATTCTACTTAATACCTTCTGCATTGTTTTTAGTCATTTTTAATTTAATTGCATTTTTAAACTGTTTGGTCTAACATTGCTACATACTCAAGTGTGCTAGCTTTTACTGCATTTGAATTGTTTTGACTGCTGTTTTAGCTACTTTTCTGTGTATATATATATATATATATATATATATATATATATATATATATATATATATATATATATATGTATATATATAAATACCTTTCCTGTAACTAGTGTAGTCCAGATTCAGATTTGATGTATCCAGGACTGCATGTAAGCTTCTGAACCCCCCCAAGCTTTCTGTGTTGGGGGGAAGCCTTCTAGCTTATCAGTGGGAGTGGTAAGCACTAGGTAACCTATCTACCACATAAGGAGTGGTTCTGGCCCAGAAATTGTAGTTACTGGCCGTTGGGCAGTTTTTCCATTTCTCTCAACTTTCTGATTTAAAAGCCCACATTTGCACTTGTTTCCTCCCTTTCCTGTAACTAGTTTAGTCCAGATACAGATTCTTACTTTTAGCACTTGAATTTGCTTATTCGTGATCAGCACTTGTTCAGAACTTGTAAGCACTAAATAACCTACTAATTACTACAGCACTCAACCTTCCTCATTACCTAGAGGAAAACAGTTTTGGTACTTACTTTCCTAACTTGCTTAGAGAAAAACAGCTCTTGTACTCACTTTCCTCACTTATCTAGAGGAAAATAGTTTTTTTTATTCAGGCATGTCCAAGGATCAGCACCCAGTGTTCTCTCCTGTCTATCTGATGAATATGGGCACCGTGGGGCAATGTAGAAATTGCCTCATGTACACAGACAACCCTCTCCTCCTACCACCCAACACTACAACTTGTGAGAGATGCACTTATCTAGCCAAACTGGAGGTAAAGCTCTCTCCAATCAAGACTGAACTTGACAGTCAAGAGGAGAAGGTCAACACTTGCACCACACCACACTCATCACATAGTCTCACTAAATCTACACCACCAAAATCCACACATAAAAACACAAAAACATTCATGGAGGCTCTCAATAATAATCTTCTCAAACAACTGAGACCTCCAAAGCAGAAATGCAAGCAACCTCCACCCCCCAACACAACCCAAATGACACATAGCCCGCAGACTCAGTGTGCCACTCAACCACAGCCAATAAGGCAAAACAACGTACCCAACACACTAGTCATAGGCGACTCTATAGTCAGGCACACTGATGTCCCACTCACCAGGCTAAACAAGGAGAAGGTTACTGTCAGGTGCCTGTCGGGTGCCTGGATCCGCCACATAACCCATGCACTCAGGTCTCTCCTTTGATAATCACATCGCCACAGTAATCAGGAAATCCTTCTATGTGGCACACCTCATCACAAAAGGTTTTTCATCCAGAAAAAAAGAGGTCATTGTTCCCCTCTACTCATCACTCATTAGACCCATTATAGAGTACAATGCCCCTTTTGGTATGTACCTCACAAGACATCTACAATAACTGGAAAGGTCACAGAAATACCTCACAAAGAGGATTACCGGCCTCAAACAGATGCCCTACGCAGACCGTCTCAAAAAACTCCAGCTTTACTCTGTCACATATCACCTACTCAGAGGTGATCTCTGCCTAACATACAAAGCTATGTCAAACCCAGAGCTGTTGGACATGCTCCACTTAAACAAATCCCAATCCCTCTGAGCTACACGGTCTAGGGACCTAAACCTTGTCACCACAATAAACATAACATGCTGGAGGGATAGATTCCTGTCTCAGAGACTTCCCATACTCTGGAATAAACTACCTATCTATATCAAACAAAGCTCCTCATTAGCACTCTTCAAGAAAAATCTTGATGATTGGATGGGAAATAGGAAATTCACCCCAGGGATCATCTCTGTGGCTCTGCTCGACAGTGGCACAGGAAAATAATTTTCTTGGGTGACAAAAGCCAGGGTACCTTTTTGGCTGGGCTTGTATAGGCCCCAGGGCCGATAGCCTAGTACCTACCTATGAACCTATGAACCTATGAACCTACGAACCTGGGTTCCAAGGTCTCTTATCACACATTTGGTGTTAAGTAGACTGCTGTCTATGTGGTATTCATGTGTACAGAGTTTTTACCAAATTTATTTTATTTTATTTTTCATTTGTTAACCGGGATAGTCTGACTGGACACAGGTCCATTTTAAGTGGAGACCCGGGGAGAAAAGCTCCACATATGGATAGTTACATAAGAGTTAAACAGTAGCAGTTTTATACAGTCACATATAGATACCAATACAGAATTATAGAATTATATGCATACTTGGAATGCATACATACATTCTTAAACTTAACTTTGTAGTTTTCTTGTTCGATCTTTGACATTTTTAGTGGTACAAGGCTGAAAAAGGTAGCATGTCATTCAGTAGTACAATACATATGAGTATGAGACTAAGTCTGAAACATTGACTATTTTACAGATAGCCAGGTAGTGAAGACCAAAGGGGATGACAATGCACTTTTTGGCATTGAGCCTGAGGCCATGGCTCTGACACCAAGTATCTGTCTCAGCAAGGCCCTTCTGTAGGATTTCCACATCATTTTGGACTTGACTATAGTTCCTAGCTTGCAGTCATCTACAAAACTCGTTAGCCAGAGGCCTTCTGTGTTAGCCTGTACTTCAGAGAAGTAGATACCAAACAGTAGAGGTCCCAGGACTGAACGCTTTGGTACTCCACTTGTCACTGCTTTGAGGTCAGATTTGGAGTCTGCAACTTTTACAGTGTGGGTTCTGTCAGTGAGCCAGTTGGCAATCCATCTTGTGATCTAGGGATTTATACCTAGTTTAATGAGTTTAGCTATAATGCCAGAATGGGGGATGGTGTTGAAAGCCTTGGCGAGGTCAAGATAGCTGTGTGAACCACCTTACCCTCATCTATGGCTTTGGTGACTGCCTCAAAGAAGTCGATCAGGTCCAGGAGGCATGATTTGCCTTTCACAAACCCGAACTGTGTGGGATCCAGAGTTTGGAGGTTACCAATGTCTTTGTTTATGAGTTCCATGATGATGTGTTTCATGGCCTTGCAGACCAGGCTTGTCAGGCTAATAGGGTGATAGTTCCCGGATAAGTGGTGGCTCCCCCTTTGTGGAGTGGGATAACTGTTGCTGTACGCCATTCAGTGGACACAAAGCCTGATGTGAGGCTATGATTGAACATGGTGCTTAGGTGGGGAGCCAATTCATTCTGAAGTTCATGTAAAATGCAGCCTGGGATGTTGTCTGATCCCATGGATGCTGTGTTTTTGGCTTTAGAGAGTGCAGCTTTTACCTGCGTAGTCGTGATTACAGGGACTCTGCATTCTTCCTGTATAGATATGGGCCCTTTAGGGGGTGAGGTAATGCAGTATTAAACATCTAAAATAAGGCAAATATCAAAGAACTGCTTTAATAACTAGATCAAGTATTACTGCTTTAATAACTAGATCAAGTATTACTAACTTGCTACGTCTTAACATATGAAAAATGAAATTACCATACATGCATTTAGACTTTAGTAGTTTAATAACACAATGCTATACTGCATTAACTCTGGTATGAATGACATGTAAAATGTATTTTATTATTTATGCTAATGCAGTATTAAACATCTAAAATAAGAAAAATATCAAAGAACTGCTTTAATAACTAGATCAAGTATTACTAGCTTGCTATGTCTTAACATATAAAAAATAGAATTACCATACATGCTTTCAGGCTTTAATAGTTTAATAACACAATGCCACAATGCTATACTTCTTTTGACTCTGGTATAAATGACAAGGTAAATGCCTTTTATTATTTATACTAATGCGATGTTAATCATATAAAATAAGACAAATATCAATGTACTGCTTTAATATCTAGAACAAGTAGTACTAACTTGCCATGTCTTAACATATGAAATATGGAATTCCCATAAATGCTTTCAGGCTTTACTAGTTTGACAAAACAATGTTATACTGCTTTTGAAAATAAACACAAACCCAAAAGGGTAAAATACTTGTAAAAAAATAATAAAATAAAAACACATATATATATATATATATATATATATATATATATATATATACTGCTTTTGACTCTAGTGTGAATGGTCTAGGAAACATAAAATTATATAATTTAAAAAAAACATATGCTTATGATTTGTTCCTTTGTAAATTATGTGCTTATTGTTAAAAGAGTGCTATTAATATTTAAAATGTTGTTTGGGGCACTTTTCTGTGGTGCAGTGGTTCTGGTTGTCATTTGAAATGTATTAGAAGAAACTGAAAGTAAAAAAATGGTCTCTGAGCTCATGGCCTGTTCTAGAACTCTAAAAGCTTCACTTAGAGTTCTTTGCTTTCCAGCCAAAGCTATGAGCTGGTAAAATATGTTTTTAATCCATCTTGAGGTATTACAATAAAAAAGCTGTTAGAATCCATTAGAGTCATTTGCATATTCATAAACAACCAAAAACAAAAGTACTTGATTACAGAGAGTGACTAGCACTTGAAGCAAAGCAGTATGGGGCTTAACTTAAACCAAAAGGCTCTTAAAGTGACAAGTACTTATTTTCACCAAAAGCATTATTGAGTATGTACATATACATAATATAGATTTAATGATTCTAAAAGGAAATAAGAGAAGTTACCACTAAAGTGCTATAATATATGGAAAGAAAATGACATCATGAACAAGATAGAAGCAACTGATTTAAATAATTAATGCAAACTCCTATGTATGCATACTAGGACACATAGATATAAAAGAAAGTATGACTACTTATAACAACAAAAGTAATACTCAATTAACAGCTAAGAAACCATTAAATAAACAAATATATATCTACACAAATTTATTCAGTAAGAAGCTGAACCAGATGTAACAAAGAACTAGTATGATAGGATATAAATGTCATGAAAGCATTACAAGAATCAACATACTTAACAAGACTGGTAAATAAGAAATGACACTCATATGTGATAAACATGAACAAGTCTGATGTCAGTCCACAGTTAGTCATTAACGATGAAGATGAATAGACCAAGTTCAATTGTTAAACAAGACATACAGTAATATTAATATGTTTAGTATACTAAGAGCAGTTCAGATATTATTTATAAAATGCTTAGGATTCTCTTGTGCATCATAGAGAAAAACAATGTACAAGAAAACTTAAAAGTAAGAGATTACATGAATCAGACGAAGCCTTAATAAATTCATATTAGTTGATGTTACTATGTAAAGTATAAAATAACACACAAATTGAATATAACTTATCTATTAAACAGGAACATTATGAATACAAACAGACCTAAATCTAAAGATGTAAAGAATTCAACTCAACAGATGAATGTACTATATAAAAGTGTTATTTATTTTATATATAGAGATTACATTAGAAGCCAAACTGATATTATATATTAAAATCTACAGTTTATAACAACAATAACAATGTTTTCATTAACCTGACTGGATGTTGAAATAAATGAAAATTTCATAAAGCTCTGTTATCTTAATAATAGGGAATATGAACCTACTTGGAATGTGTACACCTAGGGTTTGTAACAAATACTAACCATCATCTTAGTTGTATATTAAATCTGGCATAAAGAAACTCTAAAAATAAAATGGTTACTTAGAAATATGCATGTGGGCAAAAAGATATATATGTATACAATGGTGATAAATGAAGCAAGAAGTGCATTGATAATAAAGCTCTGCCTAAATAAAATGTTGAAACTATACAATAGATACTGTTACACTGAAAACAGATGTTGGTTAAAAGACATTAAATAATACAATGAGATAAAATCTAAACTGAAAAAATGTGCACAGACTGGGATAAATATGCCATTGGAAAAGCAAAATTCAAATGTAAAACAAAACAACCAATGGCATAACACACTAGCTGAAGATAACTTGTTTTATTACCAAACAAATAAAATAGGTAAATACTTTCACTTTTGCTGCATCAGACCGTATGATAAAATATAAGATGTATATACTAGAACAATGTTGTATTTAAAGTTGGTTACACCATTTTATTTAACTACGGACAGTACTATCATATAGCAATCTATGTAATAATGTTTAATTGAATATTATACAGTTCAATAGTTGAAGTTTGCTAGCACACAAGCAATAAGAATTGGATGTTTTTAGTTATATTTGTTGTTGGGAAAGCTGAGGGAAGATACTGAATAGGGATAAGAGGGGGTCGCTTGAATGGTAAACCTATTCAAGGATTGGGATGTTTTGTCCCAAGAAGGGAATGATTTGTTGTTTATATTTTGAAAACCACTTTTAACGCAGACAGTTTTTATTTGTATCTTTTAAATGGATGTCTATGCAATGCATTTATAACATATATGAAATGAATGGTAAAGAGTTTTTAGCACACATACAAGGTTATGTACAAACACAAAAACAGGACAATGGTTAAATATAAAGGTATAGTTAGTCCAACTGTAAAATGCCTTTCTATCAATTTTATTGGCTTAAATAACAGCTGTAAAAGAGGAAGCTTACAAAGATATCTTAAGCTATATAAAATGCAAGTAGTATTTTTACAAGAAATACATCATATACAGCAAGACATTAATAAGATTAATATGCATAATTACACGTTACTAACAAGTTCAGAATATAATAAAAAGCTAAGAGGTGTAGCGATATTATGGAGAAAGACTACCTTGATGCCCAGGCTCATAAATACAGTCAATGATGACTCAGGAATGTTTTTAGTGTCAGTATTAATAAATGGTTTGGCTTATACCCTGGTAAACAACTACTGGTGTCAGGGCAGCCAAACAACATTTAGAGAACATAATGCAACATTCCAAAGGTAATACAATAATTGCAGGAGATATTAATTGTATAATGAAAGAAGAGGACACAAATGCTAAAAACACATAAGAAATCTCTACTATCAAAATTATTTACAAAGTTTACTGACCCATATAACTTAATGGAAATTAACTCATATGCTGAACAAGATTCATTGATATTCACACATTACTCACATAGACATAGCACCTTACAAAAGATCTTACCACAAAAATAAGCAAAGTCAAAACAATCATCTGCCCCTTCTCAGAAAATAATGCAATAACTTTTGTAATAGATTTTAATTTTAAGAGAAAAGTTACATTCATAAGAATTCCAGCCTATATAGCAAACCTTAAAGAGTTTAAACAATACTATACTGCAGAGATGAAAACATTTCTAGATTTAAATCTCACAGACGAGGTAGCAGACATATATACATATAGGATGCAATGAAAGCATATTTATATGGGAAGGTGGTAGCCTGGTATAAAATCAAACAAAAGCACTGGAATAAAGAACTGGCAGAACTACAAACTAAAACAGACAAAATTAAATTAGATATTCATAAAGGCAACTTAGCTTCAGAAAAATAATTAGAATACCTCAACAAAACATAGAGATATTGAACCATAAAACAATGATTAATTTAGAGACGGTCAAACTATGTGCTTACTCTATGAATCCAAAAAATCAAGAGAAAAGCTAAGAGGACAAAAAGAGTGATAAAGGCAAATCAGATAAAAGAAATATACAATATAGACAAAAAAGAAATATATCAGAATTGAAGGAATTCTAGAAGTCTTTAGAGTGTATTTTAATAAACTCAATAATCAAGAAAATAAAGTAAAGTCAAGTGAAGGACTTAGAAAATTCCTTAAGGAAAATATAAGACTAAGACTCTCAGATGAACACAGAAAAATAATTGATAAAGATATAACTATGACAGAAATTAAAGTGCAAATCAAGAAACTAAAATTAAACAAAGCCTCAGGTAATGATAATATGACACCAGAGATGTTTAAACTACTATCTAATAATGCATTAAATCTGTTACTAAGTGTGTTCACATCAGTTAAAGAAGGTAATAAATGCCTTCCATCTTGGAAATACACTCAAGTATCACCAACTTTGAAACAAGATAAAAATACCCATAAGTTTATTAAATATAGATTATAAAATAGTTGACAGTTTATGCAAACAGAATAAAACAAAGATTGCCGTTATTAATAGAGAAAGATCAAACATGATTCATTAAAAACAGAAATACATATGGCAATATAAAGAGAATTTTGTCCCTTATTGATTTCATGAATAAAACAAAAAAGAAAATGAATGTCATTTGCTTAGATGTTAACAGTGCATTTGATTCTTTGAATTGGGATTACCTTTGGCTTGCACTGGTGAATATGGATTTTTGAAAAATTTTTACCTCACTAATAAGGTCTCCTTATGATAAATCTTCTGTGTACATAAACATAGGATCCTGTTTTTTTGGAGCCCATTACCATTACAAAAAGTACAAAACAGGGTTGTCCACTTTCTCCTTTGTTATTCGCATTAGTAATAGAACCATTAGCAAATTTCATATGTGCAAACCCAAACATTCAAGGAATTCAACTAGATACTGACCTTGAGTTAAAGATTCAACTATTTGCAGACATTTTATTGACTTTAAAAGAATGTAATAACACACAAAAAGGACTATGTCATGCAACAAAACAGTTTAAGAAGATTTCTGGACCATCATTTAATGAAAATAAAACCAATATGTTGCAAATAAATATGAACAAAGAAGCATTAAATAAAAAATATCATAAATAGCTATCTAAAATGATACAATCAAATACTTGGGAGTTAAAATTACAAATGACAGAGATACAACAATGCAACTAAACTATAAAGAGATTTTGGATAATGTCAAAAACTCATATAAAAATGGAAAAAGCTATTCCCCGGGATTCATGAACCTTGCGCCAGGCGCCAGCATAGCGTCGGCATTATAAAGCCAAATATGGCCACCGAGCGATTCAGGTATGAAGCAATCCCACGTGCACTACCGGCGTGCGCCGGACCTGCGCCGCCCCCGGCGTAGGTATGCTAATCACACTGTGTGTGGTATTGCACCATGCAAATGAAGGCAAATAGCGATTCATGAAGTGGGGCATGCGTAGCATAAGGGCACGGCAATGTAAACCGAAAAAAACGGTTTACATTTACCCAAACATGACCAAGGAGTAACGGAAGGCTGTCAACGTCAGGTATCATACAGGTGCAATATGCCAAAGGCGAAAGGCACCAAGAATGTCCAAAGAAAACATGCACAAACTGTAAATAATGACAAAAATGTCATGTACGTAGAAACCACAGCAGAACCCCCGGATATGTGTACAGAAAGTGCAAAGCAATGAAATAATATGACAATGTCCTAAAAGAGCTGTATAATACACATCAGCTGTACAGCCACCACACACCATAGTATGTATGGAAAGCCTCAACCCCAGCGCAAGGGTTGTCAAGGAGTGGTGGCAGTGTTCGGCACCGTAACCATGTATTAGCAGTCAATGCCATGCAAATGAGGCAGATAATAGTGAATCGCAAAGCTGGCGCTGGTGTAAGGATGGAGCAAACGGCGCAGCGGTACTACACCGAGGAGTGGCCTACACGAGATACATGTCAATCGCAGAGGGGTGTGCCACTGTAGGAGGAAGCATATTGGAGGCCAGCAAACCTGGGCTGTACAATGCAAATCACAGCAGCAGGACCGGCGTGTGAGGAAATAGATGCGCTGAGAGTACATAATGCGCGCACAGATGCATGTGCACGAGGATGACTATGTTCCCCAACCCAGTCATGTGACGGCCTCCCCATCAACAACCACGGATATAGGAAGGTAATGCGGAGAATATGAGGAAATGCGGAAGCAGTGTAATTGGAGCCGTAATGAGCAATCAACACCAATCAATCCAGGAAGGGCAAACGGCAGCCGACAACTCTGTATGCAGACTCCTGCATAACGGGAAAGGGGAGGCATATGAATGCAAAGATAGTAGGGGATGTAGTAGAAATGCAAAGAACAAAGAACCGAAATAGCACAGCCAAGTACAGAGGTAGCATAACTGCGGCTGCAGATAAAATGCATCATATGCCATGTGCCTGCAGGATGCAGTAATGTAAGATGCAAAGCTAAGCCAATACAGGCAACTGTAATGTAACACTAAAGGCAATACCGTTGCAGTTGCAACCGTAAAACACCGAAAATAATCCATGGATACGGCTGCACAGACACACCCAATGACATCACCGGTATACAGCACAACAGTATAAAGTGTGAATGCACACAACACACAGCGATTTCCCAAACGCCGCACCGTAGGGTGTAAACACACGGGGAACTTTTAATATGTATATGGTGGGTGCCGCCGTGGCCGTGATGCATAAGTATGTGGCAGAGACAGACGGAGTTGCGGAGGACGGTGCCGACAACTACCGTAGGCCTCACAGGAGAAGGAGAGTGTTCAGACCAAGGGTGACCTACCAGGGGCTGCAAGACCTGGAGATAGTAGAGCGCTACAGGGTGGACAGGGACACATTACAGCAAATAGTGGAGCTGTGCCGGCCATGCCTGAGAACAAGAGACAACAGAGGGGAGCCCATCCCAGTGGACACAAAGGTATGTGTGAGCTTGCGAATACTGGATACAGGTACCTTTCAAAGGCCAACCGGGGATATAATGGGTATCTCACAGGCATCAGCATCTAGGGTACTACACCAGTTCCTGGATGCCATGTTACGACATGCCCATGAGTATATAAACTTCCCCAGATCTCAGGAGGAGTTGGCTAGCAATATGCGCCGCTTCCACCGTGTGGCACAATACCCGGAGGTACTGGGTGCGATCGACTGTACGCACATAGAAATCAAGTCACCACCCGGGAGCAGGGTAGACGCTACATAAACCGCAAGGGACACCCTCCATCAATTGCCAGGTCGTGTGCAATGCGCAGGGCATTATCATGGATGTGTGTGCTGGCAGCCCTGGAAGCTTCCACGACTCCCATATCTGGCATGCTTCACAGCTGTATCAGGTATTCGCCAGGGGGGACATCACACAAGGTCACCTTGTGGGGGATGCTGGCTATGCACTGGAGCCGTGGCTGATGACACCCATCAGAAATGCACACACACACATGCAAGAACACCATAATGAGGCACACGCACAAACCAGAATAATCATAGAGCGTGTGTTTGGGATGTTGAAATCACGGTTCCGGTGCTTGGATACATCCGGTGGAGCCTTGCAGTACTCTCCAGGCACATGTGCCCACATATTCATAGTATGTTGTATGCTACACAATATGATTCTGCGGAAACAGCTGCTGCAGGGACATAATGGTGTAGGGCCACCAAGCCCGCCACAACTGCCAAGGCAAGCACAGGCACAGGGCGTTCAGCACCATGAACACGCTGTGCCAGCCCCAGTAGGTAGACGGAGGTGTACCCAATATGCCTACGCCCTGGCAAAGAGGGAATGCATAGCACATACTTTGACAGTGTAGGCCCCATGGACTGACACCTCCTTACCTGCACACACAGTGAAATGGACGCCACACAAACATGTCCGCCCGTAATGTGTACCGTATGGCCGGACCTATGTGTGACTCCAACAAAGGCACCGCCCAAACACTGCACACCCAATAGCCAGCAGAGCATGGAACACCAACACCTCACCGCACGCCGGTTCTACAGCACACGGCGTAGCCGTATGCTGCCACTATCGCCGCAAGTCGACCACATATGTACTTATGTGCATACACAGATACGGAAATAGATATCAGTACACATGTAGAAATATATGTACGCATACACAGATATAAAGTACAACAGGTTAATATGGAACCCAGGGATGCAAGTTCACAGATAAGTAAGACGCGAAATCTCCACATAGTAAACATAGTGACCGACAACCCGATCATCCGGGAGGGTGGGCAGAGCAGGTAACGCCAGCCATGGAAATGTCAACCTGCATCAATACATATCCGCGTGTCGGGATGATCACCAGTCCACGGTACAGTAACGAGATATGCGTGTCATATCCATAGGATATGAGTGCGGAGATACACGCCACCGCGGCGCGCCAACGTAGGTATTGTGTGCAACCGTCGGTGCGACGGCAAGCATACCAGTGAAGTGTACGTCATTATGAGGAACGTACCTCATTTGGGGTCTAAAACAGTTCATGTTCCTCGCAGTTCCTCAAAGTTCCACATTGAAAATGTCTGTCAAACATCCATTGTTAGGAATGTATTTAAATGACATCCTGGTAAATAGAAATTAATCATAGTAATTCATTAAAGGTTCTTCATTGTAAGTAAATCAGCATATTTTAACCATCCTATGACCTACTTAGCTGAAGTTGTTACTATGCCATTAGTATGTGTTCCACATTATGCCCATTTGTTCCACATTACTAATGTGTGTGTTCCTCATTTTGGAAATAGAAGGTTGAGAGCCATGGCGGCAATATGTGTATGTGTGAGGTGAGGTTGTCGTGTGTTCCGCTGTGTGTGTGTAATGTGTGTGCCACTGTAAAATGTGTATGTAGGTGACATGTCACAGGCGGAGTGTAATAACATGCGTAGGCATACAGTACAGGAACCATAGGCGTATGTACAGCAGTACCCACAAAGTAGTACTGACATCTCCTCAGTGGCTATGCACATGGCGACGTAAAACGATGCAAAGGGAAATGTCCCAGAATGTACCACAGGGCCATAGCCAACAGGAGATGCAAAGGACGCATGTACAAACCATGACCGTATGTATGGCGGCCATAAGGTAGACTCAACACGATACATCGGCAACGTTACACAGCATCAGGCATGTACGGCGAAAATACGAATGTGCTATCCCGGCACCGATCGTGAACACTTATGGTCCCTTAAATACCGCTGTGTGTTCCACGACCGTTAAGTAAGCAAGCGGCACACGAATAGGAGACTACCGGTAGCATACAGGCCGTCCCAAGTATAGGACCACAATCACCGTAACTATCAGTGACAAAATGCCAATGGATAGTAGGCACGGACGAACATCCGCAGATATATAACCGATGTGAAGGAGGAATACGTGCAGGAAGCACACATGCAGGTGATACCGACACCACACGACATCAACAAAACAAACATTCCCAGAACAACAGACAGGTAACCTGCAGCTCCCCAAGCAGGGATGGAGCACACACACAAGCATATCTTGTATGTATAAATGCAAGACCCACACCCCGTACCCGTCACCCACATCCGCAGATATACCTCATCGCACATATCAAAGGGATAACAGCTAAAACCATAGCAAAAACATACAGGCAGTCAATGACAGCGGCATACCCGCAACAAGCCGCGTGGGAAACACTAGCAGCAGCTGATGCATCCTTGCATCCATTGTGTACAGGAATATAACAGCTATGTTACACATCTGAATGCACAATGCCATCGACAGACGCCACCAGGACACGGACACCCACATGTCAAACAGAATACCATACCCAACACACACAATCCACGGCTAACACCACAGCGTAATGTACCTGACACCACACATAGCGTATGCAGTCACACAAACATTATACAATACATACCATCCCCACGAAGGTAGTGCAAATAACTAACGGCCACATGAGGAATGAACCATGGCCTAGTTTCCCGGGTAACGTACGAATGGAGGAGGATCACCGGTGATATGCGCATAAGTACACACCGAGGAACAGCTATTGGCGTGATGAACCCACATGCCTCAGGTGACGATGAATAAAAGGAAGACTCCCTGGATATTCAAACCGTATGTTCACAACGAACACAAACGCTATCGAAAGAATATACTGAGAGGAAGATATTGATGAATACAGAAGCGAAGGCCAGAAAGGTATGTCGAACCCACGAGATGTACTGATGTGTAACGCATGATACGTATGACTAATCTGCACTGTATGTGAACGATGTGTGTAAGTAAAGATACCTGTCCATTAGGCAGAGAGTGGTGAAAGGTGGTCATGTAATGCTAAGCCGCGGAGCATACCAACGACTGTGGACAACGTGTGCACAGCAGTGGGACAACATGTACACAGACGTGATAACCCAAGGTCCGCCATAGGGATTCCAAACACAGAACAATGCCACCACCCACGCCGATGCTGTCAGTGGATATCGAACAATGAAGCCCCACAGCAGGGGATAGGCCATGTATGTATAGTGTCACAGCACACATGTGCATGGGCATATACCGTCGATGTCATACAGAATGTGCGCACGACGTGCACGTATCCCACGCAGTAGGGGTGACTATGTCAATTATGTGTAATGCAAAGCTGTCATGATGGATATGTTCAGAAATCATAGATAGTATCACAGGCATAGCATGCATGATGGAGGGATGGCCTAATGTTATGTACATAAACAAGATATGTATGGCCTGCACATATGGGACAATGTAGTAGCAGAATAGGTACCCGAAATGGAGGGAACAGCAAGTAACCATGTCCAAACGTTCCGTAGCAGGTGCAATGTGTGCCACAATGATGTCCGGCAGGGCCGTGTGTAAACACATGTGCAATGTACACAGTAGTGTCACCCCCCCCATGGTAGTGTCCACTGAACGGCAGAAGTGGATGTCAACTGTATGTCTATACAGTACTTCGGCTGTGGTGGTACCATGGGTCTGTGTCACCCTACCAGCAAGGGAGCTATCACATGACTAGTGACACAGTGTGCCCCTGTGGGATGTGCACTGGACCTATGTCCCACAGCACGGTGTGTGTCCAGTCTGTGGATGTCACACAGATGCCCGGGCTGAGCAATGTGGCATGTGTGCACACATGCAGGACTGCACCTCCCACCCTGCCCACTGCAAACGCCATGTAGGAGTACTACATGCATCAGTACTGCGGAGAACATGGCCCATGGCAGAGTAGATTACACCCCTGTGTTAGTGGTATGCAGGTGAGTACAGATGTGTTACATGACTGTCATTTGCATATGTAAACTGTCTGAGCCGGGTAGAGATCACAGCATGACTATACTGAGACATGTAACGTTGTATCCATTGTGTAAGGTACACCACACATGTGTTATTGTAACACTGCCCGCATGTACATGTGTGTATGGCACAGGTACAAGGGCACCCAAGGTATCAGCTAGACATACGGTCCAGAAATGCGTGGTCCTGCACATGTGTACCCATGCCATGGTGGAATATGGCAACCACAGCACCATGTGGGGCATGTGTGTACATCAACCATGTACAACGTGATATGCATGTATAGGGACAGTATCCATGTGATACACACTGCATGACTGCCACTATGCAAAGGTGATGTGTATGCACTATGTGTGATGTAACTGATGCAATGATATCTACATGATATATCTGCCACACTGACACCTGTATGGTTGTTAGCAATATGAGTAGGATGAGCTAGAATGCTGCCAGGTATGTAGATGTGGTATATGTAGGCATGGACAATACTGTGTGACAGCAGGTAGTGTACGATGCAAATACTGAGCATGAGGGGCCACATGTCTGAGGACTGTGCAATGTCACACGTCCCTGACTTGTTGTAGTTAGCATGATATGCCTGCACCACTGTGTGACCTGTACAGGAGGCACATGGCGTAACATCCCGAGACATAGGGTACGATGTGATGCTGGATGTGTACATTGGCAATAGCATAAAGTGGAATGGCGCTGAAGGGCAAAGAGCGGATCATGTCTGATGTGATACCCTCTGTACCACCCCAACCATCCATGCAATAGTATGACAGGTGGCCAGCATGGGATGTGGTGTGCTGTGGCACACATAAGCCCAACAAGGGTGCCAGTAAAGGCATGCAGGTAGTCAATGAGTGTGTGAAGCATGTATGTCAAGATGTGGCCCAGTGCCATACTGAATGGCCCAGTCATGGGTGTAAAAATGCAGCCCCATACGTGCAATGCAGTACCACCCATGTGTAGTGTGATAGATGTGGTAGTGTGGTGGTCAGGGTACACAACGTACATGAATGGGCTAGCAGTCAATGCAGTGTGCTGCTGCAGAGACATGTAACAGCCAGGTTGGTGGGATACAACAACTACGGCGATTGGAGGTGACATTGGGACTGTGTTCCCGGACATAACATGTGCATGGCAGTACTATGTATGTGTCCACAGGGTTAATACAATGTCCAGCCAAGGATTGGAACCCTGTAGTGAGTGAGAGTGTGTATTGTTGGTAGGTACCCCATTGGCAGGCACGATGCCAGCAACATCTGTGTTGGCAATGCCTGCATGACTGTGGTATGCTTCATTGAATGTGGATGTAGTCAAACAGCAGAGACATACCACCACACTTCGTGAGGGCCCACACTGCAATGTCTGGCAGTCATGTGCAGGTAGCTAGCTGTGGAGTATGTGATGCACCATGAGGACACACCATGACTGTCAAGTGACACACCACACACAGGTGAACATAACTACCGTGCAACAGCCTGCACATGTGCCCATACAGCATGTGTGCATGGAACAGGAATACCACTGTGGCGTCTGTGAAAAGGCCAGTACCACCATGTCTCTGTGTGGAATAGCATGGTCCCTACCAGTGTGTAAATGTAGCAGAAGTGCACTATGATCAGTGTTGGCATAGGCACGTAGACTGTCCATCGTACGGGGTGCCATGCCATCAACTACCTCTGTCAGTGGATGTCAGTAATACCGGCTGTAGAGTGTATGTACCATGCATGCTGCTATGGTTGTGTGTTTAGGGTGTGGCTAGCAGGGATGAGAAGCATGGATGTTCAGCAAACAGAGGGGGGATGTGTGTAGGCATAGCACACAGACACATGGAGGTTTGGTGCATGCCGAGGGTAGTGTAGGTATGGTATGTGTCATGTAATGTGTCACCCAGCTATGCGTACTGCATGGCTAAGCATGTGTGGGTACATGGGAGTCCATACTAGGGACCCGTGTTGCTGTCAATACATAGCAGTAGCAACTGTCCTAGGTGCAATGTACAGTATGCCAACACGACCAGCATGTAACCTGTGGTGTACAGTGTATTCACTGTCGCATGTCACAATGTGCGTAGCGGTCACGAACATGGGTATCTGAACATGGATTACCTATGATGCAATGTGTCTTGGGAATATACAGTATGTGTGTAAATCACTGTGTGGTGTGGGAACCACCCACCCGTGTGTGTTGCAGTCCAGGTATGTGCCTGGGAGGTATGATCTGTGTACAATCTGGACTGGCAGGTGTGCCGTGTAGGGCATGGAGGCAGGTCCCAGGCACTGCAGATAAATGACATGTGTGCTGTACTGTGTGTGCAGTGCTTGTGTACAGCACAGTGGAGGGTGTAAGCATTGTCACACATCACTGCATGCTGTGCCTACCTGTGACAGCCCTGCCGGAGACAGACATGTGACACCGCTGCACAGGCAGCATAGCATGTGAAGATGTACATGTGGGCTGCACACCTTAGGCAGATGTCCACAGGTCATGTGTGCCACGGTAGTGTGGTTGAACACGGCTATCAGACTGGACAAACACTACATGCCTGCATAACTACAGTATGACCATAGTCAACAGTCCCAGTGACAGAGTAGGCCAATGTACACTATCCCTGCGTGCAGACCACTGGCTACTGGACACCTGGCTAGACACACACCTGGAGGGTTAATTCACCATTGAGCCATCACATGTCCCAGTCCATGTGGGCCGTACAATGTCATCACAGGGTGGTCACAATAGCAGGTGGCAAGGCAGACACGGTGTACCAGGTGATGTGTCATGTGTGCATATGTCGACTAGCACAGCCGTTCACATGTCTGCAACATACTGGTGCACGATGTATACTGTTACATGATGTATGGAACTGCATTGTCACCCACTACAGGGCCATCTGACACAGGTGTGTTGTGACAGGTGTAACCCATGTTTGCACAGGATACACACCGCTGTTGTAGGCAGCCATGCTGGTGGCTACCAGTGATATATGCAGTGGTCATACAGACATACCGTACACAGTGTTCATGCAGGAATGTCCATTGTCGTGGACGATGTGCTGTTATGTGAATGTAGGTGTGTGTTGTGAATGTTACACATCCAGAAGACACCATCTGGTGTAGTCATGGTTGTCAACACCAGTACACACATCCACAGCAGTCAGAACCCAGTCCTGACAATGTGTGTCAGTCACCCTCGTACTGTGTGACATATGTGCACATGGCGGAACACCTCCCACTGTCATGTAAGCTGGCTACATGATGGCTGGAATGTGCTGTAGAAATGTACAATGCTGGTAGCCCAATGAAGTACCTGGAATCAGACACAGTACGCTATGTCAGCCATGTAAACCATGCACAACAATGACCGCCCAACAGAGACAAACAATGCATTGACACATGGAACATGTGCACATGACAACCCCAATGAGTTATGTTGCACATATTGATGTACAATTGTCATCTATGTCCATAGCATGGATGCAGACACACATACTCCACAGGTAGTACCATGTGATGTAGGTAGGGGCATTGCTCATGTACATGTCACAGTAGCTGTACAGACACATGTCCTGCATAGCCGTCATGTAGGGGTAGCTGTGGTATGTGACTGCTGGACATGCCCGTACAAATGACCATGTCCCACAGGAGATGTGTTATGTGTGTACCACATGTGACGTGCTGACAACAAGCTGTGATGTGTACGGCTGCCAGTGTACCTGTGTGACATTGTCTGTGATGGGTGCAAAGGCATATAGTATCGTATTGCATGCCCACAAGCCCCACATAGGTGCATAGCCTGAACATACAATACAAGGAGTGTGTGGGATGATAGCAACCCACAGGAGGAGATGGGTATGGACGGCAGCCCACAACCACATGTGTGTGTACGGTGTTCACGGCCACGACACATGAGCATCTGAGAGGCTAGTGTTACAGCTGTACAGGGTTGCATGCATATATGTTCAGCAACATCCCTGTGTGTCCCACCACTGGCCCGTGGACCGATGGACACCAACCAAATGTGCATATATGAGATGTGCACAGCACATCACAGATGCCTACTGTAGAACAGGCTTACCGTGTAGACATGTGCACAGTAGGTCTGCGCCAGCTGCAGTCAAACATGTAATGTGCTGAACCACACCAATAGTCCAGGCCATGCCACAGATGGACGTGCATGCATCTGTGTATGTATGGCTGTGAATGTCTCCGGCATAGCAATATAGCTGTGTCACCGTTGTGAACAACAATATGAATGGGTTATATGTGTGAGGGGTGCGTCATACACGTATGGTTTGATCGACGATACCATCAGTGACCCTGCTATGTGAACATCCCTGTCCCCATACATGGATACCTATGCTGTGCCCAACACCACATTCACAGAGGGAGGGATGGCGGTGTGTAGTGCAGCAGCAGACATGGGGGTGGCAGCAGGCACTGGATGTACACATATGTGGTACCCACATCAGTGCAGGCAACCATCCATGTGCACAGGATAGCGGTGTGTGTCCACATACAGCACTGTGTTGATCAATATCCCAGCACATAGCACCTGCCTGGGTTACAGTGTATGCATGGATGTGTGATACCTGCATGCACCAGACACACCCTCAGCAAGCAGCGTGCAGCATACCTTGCTTGAGGCCAGTGTCCACACCATGGCGATAGACATGTTGAATGTCCATATACACATAGCAATGACATATGGAATGGACAGCCACCCTGCCAATATCGTAAACCCCAGGTGGATCACAACCCAGTGCCATGTATGTGGCATACCCTGCCATACCATGCAGACCTGCCCAGCAAGGCTGCATGAGCTATCACAGTCCTACATGGTGCAATGGACAAAAGGCACTCTCACTATCAACCATACACAGCAGTAATGTGGCGGTGATGCACCCTGTGGTGTCACAGGTGCTGTGTGATGCTCTGGACAATGTGTGTGTGTACATGCTATGCATGGCCTGTCCTGCTAATGTGTCATGGTTACACATTGCCCTATGTCTATCACATGTGCAACACAGGTGAGCTGTGGCAAGTTGTCCAACACCCGTACAGTGCTGTGTGGATGTACATGGCACAACACATGCATGTGCAGGTGTCCATGTGTATGTGTACAGTGCCACTGCTGACGTTCACAATGGCTACAGACGTGATGTGTACTGACATATACACAGCGTCCAGGTGAACAGCAGCACCGGCGTCACATGGGGACCTATGCCAGTGATATGGACACAGGTGCAGCCAGGTACACATGTCCACAGCTGGCTAACATCTACATGGTGCGTGTACAGTGTGATGGGGTGGCAAACAGATATGATGTGACACCCACTGCTCAATGGTGTGAAGCCAACACATCGGCTGTGTCACTGCCACGATGCCTTTCACAGATTACTGTGCAGATGTCGTACTTGTCATAGCAATGTATTTCCAACAGTATGCCAGCACAGCAGTGTAAATGTGACCTGCCACCATCATTATGTCTTACAGATAATGCCACGTTCCCGGCTTCCCGCTTTCAGTCGACAGGAGGAGGAGGTGATCATCCCATACCTCCATACTAATCATGACGTCTTATTCAGTCATGTGCCACAGCAGGCACAGGAACGACAGGAGATGTGGGAGGAGATGTGCAGGAGGGTGAACAGCCTGGGCAGATACAACCGCACTTATCAGCAGATCCGCAGGCACTGCACAGACCTGATCCGGCATGCAAGACAGCGTGCCGCTGCAATCGCCAGACAACAACGTGGGACAGGTGGTGGGCCACCAACCCAGCCCCCACTCACAGCCACGGAGGAGTTCCTGGCCAGTCTGGGGACACCCACGGAACAACACACAGAAACCCATGCGTCCATCGTGGAGGTGGGTGTCTCCCGAACTATGAGCTTGGAGCTGCATGGTAAGTCAGGGATGCATGTTTGTATGATAAGTGACGTGGGGGTGGGTGTCATAGTACAACACATAATATAGCAATACATGCCAGGTATATGGCCACACAGGACGCATACTACAGTATGCTATGTTGTGTTAGCAGACATGTGCATAGCACATGTTAACTCACAGATGCATGATGTGACATGCACACTGCTGACTGTGGCGATAGTAATGGATAATGTGTATACCTTTGTGTCATCCCTTTACAGGTACGTCTGGCGTGCCGCAAACACAAGGGTCTGTTGCAGGTAAGTCTGTTGCTAGTCAAAGGCATGATATGGTGTATTGATATTCCCCATGTGTCCAGGCATGACATGCACACCTGTGTGTGCCCCAGTCACGGTATACAGGTTGCACCACCCGACACACACACCCATGTACAGTAGATACCCGTTAGCGTGAGTGGCATGACACCACACGACCTATTGGTGTGTCACGTGCATTCAGCTATGCATACAATGGTGTAGGTGTTCCACAATGGCTGCATGTGTAGTATGCATCGGTATGCCTCTGCAGTATGCACACAGTACCACATAGTGAGCTGTGATCTTGCCAGAGCACAGGTGTTACCAATGTGACCTATGCCCCTGCATCGGTGCACACGTTGTGACATGGCACATGCCATGTCCCATGCACGTGGATGTCTGGCTGCAACAGTTTCACACCATGACATGACCTATGCACGACATAGCAGACATCCACACTGTCTGCATATCTGTAGGGAATGTGACACCTTACACTAGTATGGTTGTATGTCACATGGGCCACCACAGGGCCATGTGCACGATGTCCACCACACACAATTGTCAATGACCCAGACAGACAAGGCCATGGTCGATACCTACAGGCATGTTGCCACACAGTACATCCACAGTGGGTAGTCACCGTTGCACCCTGTACACACATAGTGGGCTCATCACTGTAGTGGCCCCTGGACATCCGATGTAGTACACCACTGACATGGAATGCCTCTCCACAGCTACTACAGGTGCCTCCAATATCCACCACATACGTGCTGCTGAGCGGATGAACCGACTTACAGACATGGCAATGTAATGCGTCCAGGTCACGCATCACACAGAAACATAACTGTGTCCTGCTACTGTGCAGTGGCACAGTGCCCGCCTCCACACTGTACAGCTATGTACACAGCTCACACCAACCGCACCTGCACAGACATCCCTGTTACCCATACATTGTATCTGTAGACTGTACACATAACACTGCACCATGACAGCCATTGTGATGTGCTGCATGCAGTGGGACACCATCGCCACATGTCCACATGATACCACACATGTATGCGGTGTACATGACATAGTGTCGGCAGACATGTGTACTGTCAACACACCCGTGGCCACACGGTGTATCACGGCGATGCATGCAAACTACCATGAATGTGTGTACTGCATGCCTACTAAAAGACACCTGCCTGTTGTACTGTTCCCACCAGGGCAGTGTGCATACTGCCACTAGGAATGTCTGGTCTACATTCACTGGTCTGTGGTGTGTGAATGCTGCATGCCACCTGCATTATCACATGCATGATGTCTGTGTGTGTGTGTGTGTGTGTGTGTGTGTGTGTGTGTGTGTGTGTGTATTGTAACTGACGGTATGCCTTTGTATTGACAGGTGCTGTAGGTGAGTTCCCCTCCTGCGGTCCAGCTGATGCTAGTGTCCCCACAGATACTAGTGGTGATGACCATGTGCATGAGGCACAGGCAGGGTCGTCACAGGCACACACTGTGCCATTGGAGAACATCACACTTATGTCCCCTTCATCCCTGAACACGGTTCGGATCCCGACACATACCCCAACACCGTTGCCCATAGATGACAGTCAGTCAGCGTCTGTTGGCACCGAGCAGGAATGTGTGGTGGCTGCAGAAGGTGTGGGTACACAATGTTGCCAGTGTAATGACTGGTGCAGTGCCACGCAGGCATGTGGCAGGTGCTGCTCGTAGGGGGAGCACCGCTAGACATACACCTGCCGTACAGGGTGCAGCAGCTGGTATAACCAGACGCATGTTTCAGACTGTAATGGCGGCGCAGGCACGTGCCGAATGGCAGAACCAGGAAGGGCAGAGGCTGCAGAGGTCTGCAATCCGTTCCTTGAATGACAACATCCAGGCATTGGCGAATGCCCAACAGCATCTTGCCGATGTTCTGGATAGGAGATTGGGTGAGATGGCTGGTATCCTCGACCGAGGCATGGCCATCCTTGAGCGTGGGCTGTCCGTGCAGGAACACCAGGTAGGGGTGAGGCATAGGGCACGTGGGCGTGGGCCAGCAACACCACCTGGTGCAGGTCAGCGTGCATGCCACCTCCCATGCCCACCCACCCAGTGCTGGTAGCAGCAGCAGTGCAGCTGCTACTACACCGACCACACCAGGACAGAGCAGGCCATGGGCGTGGCCCTGGACGGCCCGGCGTGGGCACGCTTCCAGCGGACATGTGACATCGGAGAGTGGACTGTCTGTACCTACACCCGGTCGTGCCCGTGCGACCCCAGGCAGGCACGGGTCACGTCGCGGCAGGCAGACACAGTGAGCCGTAACACCTGCACTGTACAGTCTGGGGCTGCCAAGCATACCCCGTGTAGGCATCACAGATGACTGAACTGTGTACACACAAACCCACACACAGCAAACACGACTGTAGGGCTCCACCACACCCACATGCAATGTACACAGTCATGCCCAGTCAATGCACAGGCCCTTACACACACACATGATGTCATCCATTGGTACAGCCTATGCCTGTGGCACACATATCACCCTGTGCATATGATGAAGTCTCTGCCGCATAACTGTGAGCTACACCATCAGTGCATGGTTATACAAACATATTCTGATGCACAGGGTGGACAAGATAGTGAGAGGTGTATGTGATACCTGTGTCCGCATAGAACGTGATGTGTATGTTGTGGTGTGTGTGTATGGCTGGTGACAGGTGTGTATGTGATGTGGGTTGTGCACTGACATCATGCAGCAGACATACCATGCAGGACAGGTGCAGCATTCATTGATCTGTGTACACAGTATGTGTGGTGGTTACATGTGTAGCACCATGTTGGTTCAGTTAACCCGTATGACAATGATGGTGTACTTGCATGTGCCTACTGGGAGCACTGTAATTAGTTCCCCACGCATAGTCATGGGGTACCCACAGGCATGTCTGGCAACATCAGCATAGCACAGGTACCCGCACTCGGCATGGACCCCTACATAGGAACATAGGCGCACATGTACATAACAGGGTATGTGCCCTACGACATGTGTGGACCTAGCATGACTGTGTGTGGCTGCTAACACCCCTCAGGATGGGGATGCCACATCCATCAGTCCCCAGTCCCTTGTCCAGCACTGACACACAGATGATGCCTGGCGCATAACTATAGCCACACATCCACACTTCATTATTACTCCTGGACGAAGGCAGTCAGTGCCTTTCCTTCACATGGGCTGGCACTCCTCTACGTGTTGTAGGGGGTGTCCGGCCGTTGACCCTGTTCCCCCAGCACGTCACACTCATCTTTGTGGTGATGTGTGTGACAGTCGCTTCTGTGCCCGTGTTTGCCTGGAGCCTAGGAAGTGGAATATGCCCATGTCACCCAGGTCAGACATGGCCGTGTATGCCAGGCACAGATCACCACAGAGCAGATGTGCTGTGAAGGTTTACAGCCGGAGTCCCCTTGTTCGTGCAGCTTGTGACACATGTCCTAGCACTGTCATCCCCGCCTTGTGTAACGTTTGCAGTCCTCCTGAGTGCTGCAGGCATCAGGTTAGCTACAGGCCAGGTGTGCCAATGTACGCAGTCATTGCTCTGGTGTGTGATGTGTACAGGGGTACAATGAACACCCCTGATGTCGATGCGATTCCTTCCAGACCAGGAGGCCACAGTGGAATGTCTTCACACCCACATTGCCATTGTGTGTGTTGACAGATGTTAACGACAGGTGTCGTAGCCATTTCCATGAACATGTCCACCATCTGGAATGGCTTACCACCTACATGTGACATTGGGCCGAACATGTCCTTCACACTGGGTAGGTCTGCACCTTCTCTGGCATGTAGTAGCAGGCCATGGCTCTGGCACCAGTTATCCATGTCTATGACGCCCTAGGTGGATGTCCGTGTCACATGGGGTGTTGGGTATGGTGGCCGGTGCGTAGTCATCTGCATACCTTGTCTGCCACAATCCCCCTATGATTGCATGCACATTGGAAGGTCGAATGCCATATGGCAGGAGTGTGACAAGGCACCAGGAACACCAACCCTGTGTGGTGTGACTTCCAACCTTTCTGAGAAGCATCGGGTGACATATGTCCCCACATGTATGCTGGCGAGCCTTTCCATGAGTCCCATGTGTAGTGTGCTCTGAACGCTCCCACCAGGTCATGGTACTGTGTGCAAACCCACGTATCCCCATCAATGGCCTTGGTGACCACTCCAGACAGGACGAGCAGGTTCGGGAGGCAGGATCCGCCCTTGACTATGTTGTTGTGGGTATGTTCCGGTATTGGCTGTACACCGCTGTCTGTATCCATGGGCACCTGTATGGACCTCCCACAGCTTTGCAGACAAGGCTTGTCAAGCGGATAGGGTGTGGCTGTCTACAGTCCATAAGAGCACTACCCTGGCATAGTGGGACCACAGATGCCATATGCCATCCATTGTGGACATAGCCCATAGTAAGGCTAACATGACACAGTGGCCGCATGTGTGGGCCGAGGCCCTCAATGAGGATGGGTAGCACACAGCCAGGGACACCATCGGTGCCCATTGGTGCTGTGTCAACCGCCATAGAGATATGGGATCACTCCAGGCCATATGAGATGTTTGGGAGGCTACACTCTGGTGGGATGGATATGTCCCTCTTGGGGGTGGGATGTATGCATGGAACATGTCCGCTGGTTTGCAGACAATGTCTGTGGGTGCAGTGACCGTTGTACCATTCTGGACCATTTCCAGCCAAGTCTGTGTGGTCCCAACCATGTCCTTACCACAGTTAAGGAAGGCCCTATGGTTGTCTCATGTGCCCTCTGCAGTACCACTCCCAAGCCGGCCGTGGATGATTGTATGTGTGGCCGTATGGTGACGCCCGGTATGAATGGGAGATGGTTTCCTGGTATTGACATTGCTCTGTCATGTATTAGCTCCAACTGTTGATGTACAGCTAGTCAGTGGCTGGGGTCCACCACACCATGTGCCTACCTGTGGTGGACAAGGTCCTGATGTTATCATGTTTGCCTGTTGCAGACATGCATGTGGGTGCTCAGAGAATGCATTCGATAGGCGGTTGCCGGTCTGGCCTGGGTTCAACACTGGCATGGAGGACTTGTAGGGTACCACACCGGTCGTATGATGTGTGTGGTTTGTTGTGGAGAGGTCATCACTTAGGTCCCCATGGCGGTGTTGGTTACAGGATGTGGATGACCAGTGGATCCACTATACGGTCTGGCATCACCATTGAGGGCTGTACATCCTGTGTGGGGCATATCCTCACCATGTGTGATGGGCAGAACTGTCAGACATCCCCCACTAGTATGTATGGTGCATGGCTGTTTAACAGTGGCCAGGTGTGAGAACACCTGTGACCGGTGGCGTAGTGTGTTGTGCCATGGCTAATGTTCCCAGTCTATGTATGGGTGGTTCATGTCACCCAATACGGTGCTGTTGTGAGAGCATGCCCACTCACCAGTGTCCTCAGGACATCTGTGCAGGTAGCCTGTGTTTGGGAGGGTTGTCTGTAGCATGCAACAAACTGTAGGCCAGTCCTACACATGGTTAATTGCACCTAGATATTCCCCGCTGCAACGGCCATGTCTGTGGCATGGCCGGGTTGCTGTTGTGTGGCTGGACACACACGACGGTCCACATTCCGCCACCCATGCCATCGCACCATGTGTATGCATGTCTGCTCTGTGCCGACTCTAAGTGTCTGAGCATGCCCAGTAGGCAGCTGTGTAGATAGACACACAGCACAGTGCACACCGCGGCCGACTGCAGTTATACCCCGGGTGCATGCCTGTATCCCCTTCGCAACGGCCACGTCTGTGGCATGGCCAGGTTTCTGTTGTGTGGCTGGACACACACGACGGTCCACATTCCGCCACCCATGCCGTCGCACCATGTGTATGCATGTCTGCTCTGTGCCGAGTCTAAGTGTCTGAGCATGCCCAGTAGGCAGTGATGTACTGATCAGTAGTTACTTGGTATTCCCGACTGCAGCACTAACGTGTTACTGTACGGCGACCTTGGGATGGTAACAGGCTGCGTGACTGCGCACTCTGACCTAACTCCCGATCGGGCGCATTGCCTCTGCAAATGATACCACCCACGTAGGGGTATGCCTCCTGACAACGCTCTGCTCAGTAAACTCGGTAGCGCGTTCTGTAAATGCTTCATACTGTAGTGTGTTCATGTAGATAGGCGTAGGTTCGTCTCCCGTCCCTTCCGTGTGTGTGTGTGTGTCTCTGTGTGTGTGTGTTTCCAGCTGCCTCTGCGAATTAACATGCTTTTAGGCGCTCCGCAACACAAATCTTGGCTATTGCCAACTATTGTCTTGCGGGTGACGTCACCAGCCTACAAGTATGCCTCTGACAGCGCTCACTTCAGTAAACTCGGTAGCGCGTTCTGTAAATGCTTCATACTGTAGTGAGTTCATGTAGATAGGCGTAAGTTCGTCTCCCATCCCTTCCGTGTGTGTGTGTGTGTGTGTGTGTGTGTGTGTGTGTGTGTTTCCAGCTGCCTCTGCGAATGAACATGCTTTTAGATGCTCCGCAACACATACCTTGGCTATTGCCAACTATTGTCTTGCGGGTGACGTCACCAGCCTACAAGTATGCCTCTGACATCGCTCTCTTCAGTAAACTCAGTAGCGCATTCTGTAAATGCTTCATACTGTAGTGAGTTCATGTAGATAGGCGTAGGTTCGTCTCCCGTCTCTTCCGTGTGTGTGTGTGTGTTTCCAGCTGCCTCTGCGAATGAACATGCTTTTAGACGCTCCGCAACACATACCTTGGCTATTGCCAACTATTGTCTTGCGGGTGACGTCACCAGCCTACAAGTATGCCTCTGACATCGCTCTCTTCAGTAAACTCGGTAGCGCATTCTGTAAATGCTTCATACTGTAGTAAGTTCATGTAGATAGGCGTAGGTTCGTCTCCCATCCCTTCCGTGTGTGTGTGTGTGTGTGTATGTGTTTCCAGCTGCCTCTGCGAATGAACATGCTTTTAGGCGCTCCGCAACACATACCTTGGCTATTGCCAACTATTGTCTTGCGGGTGATGTCACCAGCCTACAAGTATGCCTCTGACAGCGCTCTGTTCAGTAAACTTGGTAGCGCGTTCTGTAAATGCTTCATACTGTAGTGAGTTCATGTAGATAGGCGTAGGTTCGTCTCCTGTCCCTTCCGTGTGTGTGTGTGTGTGTGTGTGTGTTTCCAGCTGCCTCTGCGAATGAACATGCTTTTAGACGCTCCGCAACACATACCTTGGCTATTGCCAACTATTGTCTTGCGGGTGATGTCACCAGCCTACAAGTATGCCTCTGACAGCGCTCTGTTCAGTAAACTCGGTAGCGCGTTCTGTAAATGCTTCATACTGTAGTGAGTTCATGTAGATAGGCATAGGTTCGTCTCCCGTCCCTTCCGTGTGTGTGTGTGTTTCCGTTGCTTTCACAACTTCTTCTGAAAAAGCAAATTCTTAAACTGTTCACAATCAACAATGTGATATTTAAAATCTTGTTAAGACTCACATTGTTGATTGTGAACATTCTTAGACTTTGCTTTTTTCTGCAGACGTTGTGGAAACAACGAAAACGTTGCATGTTTTAATAAACTGTTTAAATGTTACGAAGACTTGTGTTGTGTCGAACTACGGGGACTATTCTTGCCGCAGGTTGCTGGTTTGTTTGTGTTTCATAGTACAATATCATGTAATACGTGTGTTCATAGTATGCTTTCTGTGATGTTGACATGTGTGTGTTTCGTTAGCAGTGTCTGTGCTTTCTATGCTGTGGCTACATGTTCATTGTTCGCATAGAAAGTGACAAATGGAAGTGTAAGGGTGGACATTTAAAGCTTGGATACTTCCATGTTATGTGTAAGTCTCACGGGGCCTACGGGTGATAGCGCATACATGTCTATGAAGTACCTTTGGATACCATATGCGACGTGTCGTGGACGAAATGTTTAAGTTGACTGTTCCATCTACCTATGTGTGACATGGTTTGTGGCCATAGGGTGCCAGCAAGTCTTTCCTGTTCATTGGGTGTTTGCCATGGTCTATTGACATCAATCCTATTAATTCACCGAAGGATGTCTTTCATTGGTGGGAACGCCATAGTTTGACCATCGTATGTCATTCCCAGCAGACATTGAGATTGTGCCATTGGTATGTTTACACAGGTCACCCATCTGTTCCACTGTATGGAAGCGTGTGATCCCCATTGATGTGCTGGCAGATTGAGTGCTGTGTACGCCGGTATCTGCCCAGCGGTCTGGCTTTGTATGGGGAGTGTCTACTGTAGTCCCTATCTGTATTTCCTGGGTTATGCCTTGCAACAGCTGTGGGATTCCCCCAGGTTTGCAGCTATGGGTGCCATCTTGGCTGTACGTTTGTCCATCCATGGGAACTGCCTACTGGACACTAGTATAGGGCTGTAAACATTTCACAGCTGCATTCTCCATTTCCAGTGGATGATCGGCATTATTATTGCGGAGTAACGCATATGCCATGGCCACGTCCCGCACACGGGGCGGGACAACGAATCATCTGCCAATCCACACCGACACCTATTTTTGCATACCCACGATCCCATGTCTGCAACCCTTGACAGTACCCCTTGCACACCCTTCATGTGTGCGGAAATGGGATGTGAGCATGCGTGTATGGACGCAGCAGCCTGGGGAGTCCTATTCATATGTCCTGCATTTCATGGACGGTTGTCATCACCCTTGAAGACGCTTGTGGTGCATATATCTACCTGTGCCGTAGTCACGGCTGTCACCTCTTCTGGTTCACACTATGCTGCCCACACTTACTTAAGGAGAAATTTTTGGGTCCTGCAATGGACACCGATGTGCATATGTAAAGTGTAGAACATGTTGGACTGTGTCCATTCGCCAGTGGGTTTGACTCGCGCCGTATGTTCCCCAGTCCCGGATGTCTGTCTGCCTACCCATATTATGTAGTGCTACGGAACCCGTGTCCTTCCACAATTTACCCATATGGTGTTACTGTAGTACTGCAGGTTGGCAACTGCTTTAAGTAATCCTCAGAGGTACCATTGTGAACTATCCGCCACTGTATTGTCATTATAACACAGCCGGTACATGTAGAACCTATTTATTCATGACAGTATGTTATTTATGTGTGGGAATGCCATATTTTAACCATAGTATGACCTTCCTAGTTGACGTTGTTGGTGTGCCATTAATATGTGTTCCACAGGTCGCCCGTATGTTCCGCCGTGTGGAAGCGGGTGATCCCCACATACTTGCTAGCACCTTGGCTGCTGTGTACACCGGGATTCGCACGGCAGGATGGATGTCTACGGGGTGTGTCTACTGTTGTTTCCATCTGTATTTCCTGTGTTATGCCTTACTACGGCTGTGTGATTGCACCAGGTTTGCTATTATGGGTGCCATCTTGTCCGTACGTTTGTCCATCCTTGGGAAATGCCTACTGGACACTGGTGTAGGGCTGTACCCATTTCACAGCTGCATGTAGCATTCTCCGGTGGATGATTGTCAGTATTGGTGGGTGGTAAGGCATGTTCTGTACCCACATCCCTCCCACGGGCGGGACAATGGATCATCTGCCAATCATCTCCAACACCCATTTCTGCATACCCACGATCCCATGGCTGCAACCCTCGACAGTACCCATAGCAAATCCTCCATGTGTGCTGGAATGGGATGTGGACGCACATCTGTGGACTCGACAATCTGTGGATTTCTGTGCATATGTCCCGCATTTCATGGACAGTTGTCATCAACCTTGAACACGCTGGCGGTGCATATATGTAGCTGTGCCGTAGTCACGGCTGTAGTTCATCTTGGTCTTCCGCTTGCACCCAGTTGGCGTTGCAAAGGAGAAATTTGTGGGTCCTACAATGGACACAAATGTGCATATGTAAAATGTAGAACATGTTGGGCTGTGTCCATCTGGCCAGTGGTTGTGACCGCTGCTGTATGTCTCGCACTCGCGGATGTCTGTTTGACTACACATATTATGTTGTGCTCTGAAACCCATGTTCTACTACGATTAACCCAAATGGTATTGATGTAATGCTGCAGGTTGGCAAGTGCTTTAAGTAATCCTCAGAAGGCCCAGTAGGACATATACGCCACTGTATTGTCAATATAAAACAGACAGAACATGCATACCCTATTTATTCATTGAAGCATGTTTGTTATATGCGGGAACGCTAGTGTTGAAACATCGTATGACCTTCGTAGTTGAGGTTGTTAGTATGCCATTAGTATGTGTTCCACAGGTCGCCCATTTGTTCCGCAGTATGGGCGAGTGATCCTCATGTTGTTGCTGGCAGATCGAGTGCTGTATGCGGTATTCGCGGCGGTCTGACTTTGTATGGGGAGTGTCTACTGTAGTCCCTAATGTATTTCCTGTGTTATGCCTTACGCAGCTGTGTAATTCCACCAGGTGTCCAGTTATAGGTGCCATCTTGGTCGTACACTTGTCCATCCATGGGAATTGCCTACTGGACACTGATGTAGGGCTGAACACATTTTACACCTGCTTTTAGCATTACCCAGTGGATGCTTTGCATCCTTAGTGGGGACTAAGGCACATGCTATACCCACAGCCCTCCCACGGGCGGGACAACGGATTATCTGCCAAGCAACACCGAGCCCCATTTTGCATACCCAGGATCCCATGGCTGCAAACCCCACGGTGCGCATTACACATCCTTCATGTGTGCGGGACTGGGATGTGGGCGCACTTCTATGGACACGACAATCTGGGGATTTCTGTTCATATGTCCTGCATTTCATGGACAGGTATCATCAACCTTAAACACGCTGGTGGTGCATGTCTAGCTGTGCCGTAGTCACGGCTGACACTCTGTCTGGCGATCTGGCGAGTGAAGGTGTAAACGCAACTATTTTGGAGTCCTACAATGGACACCGATGTGCATATGTAAAGTGTAGAACGTGTTGGACTGTCACCATCTGGCCAGTGGTTTTGACTGCCGCTGTATGTTCCCCAATCGTGGATGTCTGCTTGACTACCCATATTATGTATTACTTGGCCTATCTATATCCACGTGCCAGTAAGCGGAAATACAGCAAACCTTGCGTCCTGCCCATCTTCATAAATGACATTATTGAACATATATCGGCCAAAACAGACAATGACAAAAACGATAGACTCCACAGTCAAACGATACTGAGCTCTTTCACCTACTAACATGGGGCATCGTCGGAGCACGAAATGCATTACATAGTTGTCCCTTATACACTTCCTTCAGAGTCAGTTTAAAGTCAAATAATCAATAAACCTGCTCATAGTTAAGTGGACAGTGCTACAAGTCTTGATTATAACGTGACATATACAAATCAGTGTTGCATACATTACTTCATGGAAACAATAATACGACAACAATGTGTTAATATAAATACAATATTGGTCAATACAATCAGTATCTTGAAACATAGTTGATAATTGTTGTGAGTAAACCTTAGAATGTAGTGTGTTGATCAGGATATTTTATATCAATGTGTATAATTGTAGCATTACGATTCCAAAGCATGGAATCAGTAAGTACTATTTAAGCATATATTTTACAATTATGAATGTAAATGAGTGGAGGACACATCCTTAACCTTCCCTGCTTCCAGTGGATCACACACGCACACACTCGCATTTCTAATTGTGGGTTACGCGCGAAGCACATGCATATCCGTATTCTGTTTATATATGTTTACTGGGTCTGTGTGGTTACGTGTTTTGTGTTAGTTGTGACTATTCGGTAACATATGACTGATCCGGTTGACGGACGTGTGCAGAACGCACTTACAACTTTATACATGTAACAGTCTTTGCAGCATGGGCGCGTTTACACGTTCACATCTATATGTTCCATAGTCGTAATTCAAACGTGACTGCATTCACGTTTGCCAGTTACTGTGACCACTACACGTTAGCTGTTCGGTGTCATTAATATGCATACCCATGGTACTTAAGTACATTTACATATCCCCCGCACTCACGCACGTCACAGGCATCCATTCTCCTGCTGGGAAAGGTGCGTTACTGCATGTTAAACATTCCTTATTCCACCTCGCTCATGGCCCAGGATGCATATGTCATGACCGCAGGGATGTTCAGATGACAGGTGCTTATATCTCCTACACATACAGGCCTTCGATTGTCAGGGTGTTGCTGTGGTGCTTTGGGTTTGGTCTTGTCCGCCCAGTGTACGGAACTGCCCTGACCGTGTACGAATGTTAGATGAGTCACATGGGCACGTTTTGTCCGTGTCTATGGTACCATGTCACCCCAATTATTCATAACCGTGCGCCGATTGGCCGGTGTACCCGTTGTAGATCTTGTTATACTAATTGCACACGGTCTGGTCGAACGGACCTATTTCCATTACTAACCCTCGGTATGTATGACCTGTGTCGCAATATTACATGGGTTTACCATTGCGTGGCGGCTTTCACTGAGCCACAGACATGTCCGTTGCTTGGTTTGGGCCGGTTCCGCTGTGCTACACACATTTAACATGGCGGAACAGGTTGAACAGCTCAGCCACAGGGACATCGGGTTCTCCGTCGCTGTTTAGTATTGAATCGCTATGTGGAGTTTGTTTCACAAAGCGAGACAATGTCGACATTGGTAACGGACATCTCGCGCAGTACGTCCGCACTGCCACGGGTGACATATGTCTGCGTTTGGGCGGCGGACAGGCATTATGCTGTGCCATTATGTCTGGGAATATATGGTTTCTTGCCATAGATGATATGCCATACTAGCAATGACCCGCGTCTGGGTGTGGGTACTGCTGTATTACCCACGGGAAGAGTGGCCTTAGGTTAAGTGGTGCCCTAGGCAGAAGTTGCCACCGCAACATCACCCGCTACCCCCCTCCTGGTCTACCTACACCAAACAATGTCTGGAAGGTGCCCGGTAGAGCAACGCCCTAGACGGCTGCCTACTTGGCCTATGCCTAAGGCCGGCTATGTGTGTGGTCCCTCGGGCATCGGACTGAGCAGCCACGTCTGCCGTGGGTATGTCCAGCATTACCCACATCCAGCCGTGGTGTATTGCCATGATGTTCCATGTGTACAGTGGTGCGGTTACCATACATATGCCTTTCTCAAAAGCCGATTTCACACTTCTGAACACTACTGTGGTCTCCTTTAAGGCCCCTGAGCCAGTGGTGAACATCACTCAAACCGCTGAATCACGTACATATGCCTTCCACCAGCACCTACAGGACTGCATGGATCAGGCAATCCCATACAAAACTGAGACTCTTTGTACCACAGACAAGCATGCAGTCTGGTGGACCCCAGCCATGAACAAGCTCTACAACGACAGGAGGTAGATACTACAAGTTAAAGCGGAATACTTGTAAGGTAACACACCCTTGCTCATTATATGTGAAGAACTACAAGCTGTCATGAAATCATCCAGGGAAATTCAACAGAGAAATTAACAAGGACTCAACAGACATTCATAAGTCCTTCTTTAGCTATGTTGGACACCTGGGAGGACACTCCCAGATATGCTCAAACCGGGTTCACAATGATGTGAAGATGACTGAACCTACACACATTGCCAGCATACTGGCTGACATGTTCAGTGCTAACATTTCCCCCCCCCCCACATGGAGAGTTATCTATACCTGAGACTTGTAGATCCTGGAACATCTGTAACGCACAGGTGGGAAATGCTGTCTCCAAGGCAGTCAACACAGCATCCATGGGACCAGATGGTGTCCCAGCTGTGTACTCCATGAACTCTATGGGGAATTAAACCCACACTTAGGACAGCTGTTTAATCTTAGCCTCACCTCAGGATACGTACCCGAGTAGTAGCACAAGGCGACTGTAGTCACACTTCACATAGATGGTGCCTCCACTGACCCTGGTTATTACCATCCCATTAGCTTGACAAGCCTTATCTGCAAAGCCATGGAGAGGGATCATAATGGAACTCATAGATAAAGACATAGGGGACTCGCATACTTTGGATACAACCCAGTTTAGCTTGGTCAAAGTCAGATCATGCCTTTTACACGTGTTTGACTTTGTAGGATCAGTCACCAAGGCCATTGATGAGGGTAAAGCAGTCCATACAGCCTACCTCAACCTGGCAAAGGCCTTGACACAATACCCCCTCGGGTATCAGTGATAAACCCGTCATCTTGAACGATATCCATACATCGAAATATGGGTTGCAAACTGGCTAAGTCACAGAACACACATGGTCATAGTTGCTGGCGGCATGTCATACTCACAGCCAGTCAAGCGGTGTCCCATGGGGCTCAGTCCTGGGTCCACTATTTTTCAGCATCTACGTTTCCAAAGTACAAGCAAACACAGGGGGGTTATGGGTGACAATGTTTGCAAATGACTGCAAACTGGGTGCCATAGTCAGACACACATCTGACACAGATATCCTTCAGGAGTGCCTCACAGATGTGGATAAGTGGTGCCAGAGACATGGCCTACAGCTAAATGCCAGGAAATGCATAGTCATACCCTTCGGGAAGAACAAGGTTACCCCTAGCTACCATATAGGTGGCAATCCACTGAGCACAGAGGGAGTTACCAGGGATCTGGGGACCCGGGTTGTTGTTAACCGTTCGTTAGACACACACGTTGCTAACGTAGTTAGGTAGACCTTCCACATTGCCCACATCATCATGAAGGGATTCACATCTAGATCAGGGGAGGTCATTGTCCCCTTGTACTCATCACTCATTAGACCTATGATTGGGTACAATGCCCCGTTCAGAATGTATCTGACCCGACACCTGCAGCAGCTGGAAAGGCACCAACAGTTCATCGACAAACAGATGCAGGGTCTCAGGAATATGTGTTATACTGACCAACTGAAAGAATTCCAGATGTATACAGTTGCATACCACTTGCCCAGAGGTGACCTGTGCCTGGCATACAAGGCCATGTCGAACCCAGATCTGATGAGTATGCTTCACCTAAAGAAGTTAGATCCCTCAGAACCACAAGGGCAGGTGATGTACACCTTGACACTGTCATTAATAGAACGTGTTGGTGGGACAGATTCATCACCCAGACACTCACTATGCTGTGGAACAACATCCCAGTACATGTGAGGGCAGGCACCTCGCTGGCCTTGTGTTAGTATTTTGACATGGATGTCTGAATTGATTTATTTAAGTAACCTTCTAAATGAATATTTACATTACCACATTGTGAATCTTTACATTTCGTTGGTCTATTTTACATTAGTCATAATCATACGGTTTATCTGTGTATATTATGGTTCATTTATATTACTAGGTGTCTGCAGTTCTTTTAATATATTGGCACAATCCGTAGAACATATATATGTAGCTTACACAGTCAGACATTTGGAAAACATTATGTTGGTTCATCTTTCATATATATACATATATTTCTATTTCTCTATGAAGAATGTACCTTCAAGCAATGTCTGATGTCCTCACTGTGTGGAATCTGTAACCCAAGTAAAGTTTGTTTGCTTGTTTGCCTTTAAGGCATGTAATTAATACCTAGCACATCTAATTTACTGACCAATTAAGGGTTTTACATGTAGTAGGTTGGACTGCATTGTATGTATTCTGAATAAGTCTGCTTATGAAGCAGACGAAAAGAGCTTCAATAAACTATGGTGACTGCATTTAATTCCTGGTGTGCTCTGAGTGGTCACTGACGGTGTCTACAGTACCTCGTCTTTGCTTTGGACTTCATCGGCTGGTTGTCTGTGTTTGTTGTATGGGGAATGTCAAGTGTAGTCCCTATGTGTATTACTTGTGTAATGCCTTACTACGGCAGTGTAATTCCACCGGGTTTGCAGTTATGGGTGCCATCTTAGTCATACGCTTGTCCATCCATGTGAATTGCCTACTGGACACTGGTATACGGCTGTACACATTTCACACCTGCATTTTGCAGTCTCCGGTAGATGGTTTGCATTATTAGCGGAGAGTAAGGCAGGTGCTACGCACACATCCCTCCCACGGGGCGGGACAAAGGATTGCCTGCGAAACAACACCGAGCCCAGAGTCTACATACCCAGAATCCCTTGACTGCAACAATCGACAGTACCCATTACACATCCTTCATGTGTGCGGGACTGTGATGTGGACGCAGTTCTATGGACCCGGTACCCTGGGTATTTCTGTGCATCTGTGCTGCATTACATGGACAGCTATCAGCAACATTAAACACGCTTGCGGTGCATATGTGTACCTGTGACGACAATGAGTTCAGGTATGCATTGAAATAAGACATCATTCTTTTCGTTAGTCAATTTTTGGGTCCTACAATGGACACCACTGTGCATATGTAAAGTGTAGAGCTTGTCGGACTGTGTCCTTTTGAGCAGTGGGTTTCACTGATGCTGTGTGTTCAGCAATCGCGGATGTCTGCTTGACTACCCATACTGTGTAGTGCTACAGGAACCATGTCTTCCGACACCAGAACCCAATGGTGTACATCCAATGTTGCAGGTTAACAACCACTTTCATACCCAGAGGTCACGATTGGGAGGTATTGCCACTTTATTATCGGAACAACACCTCCAGACTGTGTACATCACGGGAACTTTAGGCCAGTCTTACTGGCCATTTGCAATTGTAATTAGCACACACGTGTCAATACATGTATGATAAGACATATTGTCATGCAGAAGTTAATCTATGTTATTTGGACATTGGCTTCTGCTATTGGCATCAGTTGCTGTGAGTGTTGCCAGTTACCATACACATTGCTTGCTCAGAGGCAGACTACACAATTCTGCACACTACTGTGGTCTCCTTTAAGGACCCTGAGCCAGTGGTCGACAGTACTGCAGCCACTGCATCAATCACATTTGCCATCTACCAGTACCTACAGGACTGCATGAACCAGGCATTCACTTACCCAACTGTGGTTCATTGTACCAATGCCAAGCATCCAGTGTGGTGTACCCCAGCCATACACAGGATGTACAACACGAGGAGGTGGCTACTACAAGGTGGAGCAGACACCTTGTGAGGTATGACACCCTTGGTCATCATATGTGTAGAGTTACACACTGTCGTGCCATGGTCCAGGGCACATTCCACAGATATACCTACATGGACCTGGCTGACAATCATACCACCTTCAGTTGCTATGCTCAACACCTGGGAGGTCACTCCCACATATGCTCTGACTGGGTTCACAAAGAGGTGGAGTTTACTCAACATACACACATTGCCAACAAACAGGCTGACAAGTCCAGTAAGGACATCTCCACACCCTCCCCACACATGAGGAGATGTCTGTACCAGCGGTTTGTGGTCACCAAATGTTCTGTGACACACAGGTGGGACATGCTCTCTCCAGGGTAGTGGACATAGCATCCATGAGACCAGCTGGTGACCCCACTGTGTACTCCACTATCTCATTGAGGTATTAGACCCACAGTTAGGACAGCTATTTCTTTGTAGCCTCACCTCAGGTAAGGTACCCAGGTTGTGTCGCATGGCAACTGTAGTCCCACGTCACAGGGCCAATGCCTCCACTGAGCCTGGTTATTACTGTCCCATTACCATGAGGAGACCTATCTGCAAAGACATGGGGAGGGATCATACTGCGGCTCGTATATGACTGCATAGGGGACATACATACTTTGCATCCAACACGGTTTGTCTTGTTCAGGGCGGTTCATGCCTTTAAAGCATGGGTGACATTTTCGGGACAGTCACCGAGGCCATTGATGGGGCTGTTGCAGTCCATACAGCCTACCTTGACCTGGCAAAGGCCTTCATCACATTACCCCCCTCAGGTATCGTTGATAAACCCATTGGCTGGGATGTGAACATGTACATCACAGAATGTGTTGGAAACTGTCTATGTGACACAACCCACACGGTCATAGTTGCTGGCAGCGTGTCAGACCTACTGCCTGTCGCAAGTGGTGTCCCATGGGGCCCTTCCGTGGGTCCACTCCTGTCATACATCTACATTTCCACGGTACAGGCACACACAGGGGTTTTGTGGGCAACATTGTTTGTAGATGACTGCAAAACAGGTGCCATAGTGGGACGGACATCTGACACAGATATCCTTCGAAGGGGCCTCCCAGATATGCATATCTGCTGTCAGGGACATGTCCCACAGCTAAATGCTAAGTAATGCAACATCATACCTGTGGAGAACTACTAGGTCACCCCTGTCCAGCATATAGGTGGCTGTCCACTCAGCACAGGGGTGATTACCAGGGATCAGGGGACAGAGTTTGTCAGTCACCATTCATTCAACACACACGTTGCTATCGTGGTTGTGTGGGACTTCTACATTACCCACCTGTTTGTGCAGGGATTCACATCTACATCAGGCTAGGTCATTGTCTCCTTGTACCCATTACGTGTTACACCTATGATTTACTACATTGCCCCATTCAGACTGTATCTGACCATACACCTACAGCAGCTGGGAAGCCCTCATAGGTTAATTGTTGTACAGATGCAGGATGACATCATTTTGTGTAATGCTGCCCCACTTGTAGGACCCCTGCCACATTACGTCACATACCTGCTGTTTAGTGTTGACCTGTGCCTGACATACAAGGCCATGTCAACCCATATGTCATGTGTATGCTTCACCTACTGTATCTGCATCCCTCAGAACCACTAGGGCAGGTGACATTTACCTTATCACGGTCATTAATGGGATGTGTTGGAGTGACACATATATCACCCAGACACTCATAATGCTGTGGATCTACATCACAGTACATGTGAGACAGAGATCCTTCCTAGCCTTGTTCGCGGGTGTGTTGTCCATTGGATGGAGAATTGCAGGTATAGGCCAGGGATTACATCATTATCCCTGCTTGACGGAGGTACAGCACTATCATGGGTATTTTATCTGAAGCACAGAAGGTTGGCAAAGTCATCCTAACTATGGTGTAGTGTTATGGCTGAACCTGGGAAGATGGCCTACCCTGTACCTATGGACGTATGAACCTATATTCATAGTTTGTCACATTTACAATTGTCTATTCCCTATACTCTTTCTCCAGTGTATATTTCTGTGGCACATGATTGTCCTCTGTATTACATGCAGGTATGCTGTGTACAGTGCACATACGTCACAGTTGATGACAGTGTATCTGTGTCCCTAACACTGTGATACCGAGGACTACCACACATCCTTCACAACATTACATGCATATGTCCATTCTATTCTTCTTTGGCCTATGGGGAGGTGTTAAGGCAAACATTACACAAGTCCCTGTTTGTGCATGCTTCATGTTGGTGTTTGACCAGGCTCCGTTGCAGTCGTGTGTTGGACAGTAGTGTTTCTGTGTGTTTGCCATGTGTTTTTATTGCCGGTACATCTGTGGGAGGTGTGGTTGGCACATGTTCCTCTTTGCAGGGACACCCATCCTGGGGTTTGTGTCATGCATCTGCACTTGGCACATGCCATATGTCCTGTACTATTCCCACAGTCGTGTATGCCTTCATGCACTACTACTGCGTGTTACTGGCTGTTTGTATGTGGTACACATGGACATTGTGATGGTTGGTTTGACCTATTCCCATGCTAGACCGTACACATCTGTCAATTAAGTTGTTTAAATCAAACTGTAACACTCATTCGTATTTTCAAACTGACAGTCAATAACACAGGAAGCTGAGATTAATAACGTTTTACTACTGTGCAGCAGGAGGCAAAGAACTATGCAGTAAATGTTTAGACATTTGTTTTACTCTATACATGTTACAGCTGTATGAGCATTGGGTATACTATCATCTTTTGCACACATTAATGATGTGGTCAGTCACAAGGCATTTACATCGCTAGAGTCCACAACGTTGTATTCCTACAACAGTGCTCAGGTAATGCTTATTAAATGTTTTCCCATGGGAATAACACAGCCTTGCAAGGCACCTTGTCAATTACAGTGTCCTTCTGTGATTGTAGCTGTTTCAAGGACCCTAGACTGTTCCGATACTGTAGTCGGTTAATTTCTTAATACGTTGCTTTGTCTCTCTGGTAAGGAGTTGTACTGTTATCTTCGATAGAGCTCACAAGGCCATCCTCCTCAGGGGAAGGGGTGATGTTATGCATGTACATACATTTATTGTTCTGTAACCCAGCAGATAATTAATGCTGACAGACATAAGCCTGCTGTACTGGTTACTGCCAGGTTCAGAATTCCATCACACTACAGCTTAGCTTCACCAATTACATGCAGGCTTAGTTCTACTGCCATATTGTACGGTACAATTCAATGCATTATCTAGTATTTCGAGTCTAAACTGGCACTTCATATGTGTTTCTATATATATTTTTCGAACAACATCCATCCGGCCATATGCATGTTGTTCCGTCCTTTACCTTGACCGTGTGTATTTGGCCGTCGCAACGCTACTCTCCACATGTGATGTCCCACCTTCCCCTTCTTTGCCTGTAGCACCCTGTTAGGAAGTCCTGTTTGGTGGGCACGTGTTCTGCTATATGTGATCGACTTCACTGCATAGCTAATCATCGATGCGGTGGTTCAACAACCCGACTTGTCCACATGTGTACAGTTATGTGCACCGTGTCGTATGCAAACCTATATGGTTTCGACGGGTACATACCACATGCAGGATGTACACATTCTGCAGACACATTCACATGCAGCCATTTACATATCTGTACCTGAGGTGGGTTGGTGACATGTGGAGTACGTATTTGCCCGCGTGGCATTGCCTAACACAAACATCTTACCACATTTCAGGTATGCACATTGTGTGTGGGTGTATAGCTGCACACGGATGCTAGCGGGTTAGGGTGCACAGGTGTACATGGGTGGGACTGACATGTACAATGAGGCTATTGTGTATTACATCTGAATGCATGGGTTCTGCTTCTGGATATTACACTTCAACATACGCCATCCAGTGTATGCGACAGAGACGTTGCTGGGTGTGGGATATGTTGCTATGCACATGTTTGCCTGTGTTTAAGGTATCTTGATTCCTTACTGTTGTTATGTCAACACAGCTACCCGGCTATGTACTCTCACTACTGCTTGTGACCATTATGGTTGGCACCTTTTCCAATGCCCATAGTGGGGCATGTTATGTGGAAACTTCGAATTTGCAGGACTACACATACCCACGGCAAGTGCAGTTGACAGAACTTCACTTGTTTGCCATACTATAAGCTTATTCTGTAAGCATTTAGGTTCCTTATTCATTTTCTTCTGCCATGTATGTGTTTCATATACAAATGTATTATGTTTTATACTACTATTACATGTATATTGCAGGAATATTTTTGGCAGGGGATCTGAGGTCATTTTCCATTTTTCCGATTGTTGCAGGGACACAACTGTCCAATCAGGGACTGTCCATGGCACATTGGGACAGCTGGTAACCCTGGTGACCATGCCCATGTCGCTACTGGGGTTGCCACCTTTTCCAGTTTCCAAGCTGGGATATTTCCGGGACTCACATCTGACTTTACAGGCCAACACATACACATGGTCACTATATAGCATAGGACTTCACTTGTTTGCCTAAATAAAAGCTTATTGTTGTGGCAGTTTGCTTGCTTATTCTGTTTCTTGTGACATTTAGGTATTTCAGTTACAGAAATAATCAATTCATGCTACCATTACATTACATACGGGATATCATTATGTCCTTCAATCTTAGCACATTTGCCATTTTTAATACATTTTTTCGGGACACAACTGCCCATAGAGAGACTGCCCCACCCAGAGTGGAATAGGTGGTGACCTTAGTCGCTGCTCCTATGTCGGTGCGGCGCTGACATGCTGCTGTACACCTTCTCTGAGTGTAACCACTGACGGTGCATTGCGGGACAAACGCGGTCTTATGCGTATCCTTTGCTCCTTGGATGGGTACACTTAAGCCTTCGTGGCTTGTATTTGCTTCTCCATTTATTTGGGATGGGTACTATGTTGCATACTCTACGTGCGTTTCATTCTGCACGGGACCTGGCTGCTGCCATTACTATTATGGGCGGACCGTGGCTGTCAGCACATTAGGTTGCTCACCTCATGCCGGCTTAGACACGCCTCCAGACGCATCCTACCTGGGCTCGCTCACGTACACTACGCACGTGTCTGTGGTTGCGGTGCACTCTCATTAATATGCATATGGCGCTACTGCGCCGGCTATTCACTGCACCGCCGGCGCAGACCTTACGCCGGCCTTGCGCCGAGCTTCATGAATCCCGGGGATTGTTTTACCATGGAGGAAAGACTGTATATAATTGAAATGATTATATTCCTGAAAATTCTGTATGTTATACAGGCTTGCTAACTCCCTCCACCTAGATCATATTTAAAACAATTTGAAGGGTTAATAATGAAATTCTTATGGTACTCTAAAAAACCTAGAGTTGCCTTAAGACATCATTTTGACAAATAGGAAGAAAGTGAAATAGGCTTACTAGATTTAGAAGAATATATACAATTGTCAGCTTTAAAAACAGTTTCTCTGTGGTTAAAACTGAAAAAACACTCATGATACAATAAATAAACATATGGAAATACTACTGAATAGCTTACTTTGGTTACTGAAGGCATTTATGGCAACAGGGAAACACAAAAATATAAATTCTAAATACATTATCAATACCCTAAAGTCTTTTATGCACTTTGTAAACAAAAATCCGGATATAAAAGCATGGTCTTTTTTTCATATTCCCAATAGCATATACACAAAATAATATTATAACTCAGGACTCAGTAGCAGTTAAAACACTTAGTAAGAATGGTCTAATTTGCTGGCATCAGTTGATAAATATTAATAAAGTACTAATGATAGAGCAAATTATTAGTGAGTTCAACCTTGAAAAAAACATGTGGTTAACACTGGAGGAATTAAGACAAATGAGGTTTGGCAACAAACCAGGTTGTCCTGGGACATCTTTAAGAGGGGTTAGATTGATATATTAGTGGGAGTTAAGTGGGTTGGGGTGTTGAAAGGGTTAAATGGAGGGAGGGATGATTGGGAGGAAATGAGGTAAGGGTGGGGAGACCTTTGTTCATGATTTTACTTTGCATAGCACAGAGAAATTCACTAAGACTTTTGTCAGAGGTCGAGTGTGGAATTTTCTTCAGACTGCCTTTGCTTATGATTGGGTTGTTGTTATGGTGAAACAAAAGTGAGTGACAGTTGAGGGGGGTGGGCGACTGTTAAAGCTATTAGTGCATGTGAGCAGGAAGCCATCCCAGCTGGTGAGGGGGGAGGTTTTCCAACTGTCAGGCACCTTTGTTTCATTATCTTGGTCTTGTGCAGTAAATAGTAGTTTTTCCAATTGAACTTCACTAGTGGCCTGTGTTTCTCTTGACAGTGAAGCCACCGAGCTTTCTTCAGCCAGGCATGAGGCAATGGTGTTAGTTTTGTTCCCCTTTTCTTTTTCAAGCGAGTCCTAAAGCTTTAGTTCTATGCTGTGTAGCCCTCAGTATCCCACATCTTAAGTTATAACAGTAAAGTAGAGAGACACATCCCAGTTGCACTTTGACTTCATATTCTTACGTGGGTCCCCTGTTAATATTTAAAAATGTAAGCATCTTTCTATGCTTTCATCATATATAATGATCAAATAAAGGACAAAATTAATAATAATAAAAAAAAAAAAAAAAAAGAAGAAAGTTTGTCCAGATCTCTCACCCTCTATAATAGGTTGAGAGGCACATACCTCTCAACTGTACAGATCTTCTCAGAAGGTCTAGATTTTGTCTCATAGGTTGTCCGTTTTCATAAAATTGTGTTTTTCCAGCAATCATTCAAGATTTAAGTCACAAAATGATGACAGATGTCTGGGTTCAGACTTCATACTCGAGAAAATTCATGCTAAGGCAAAAACCTAGTATTGTCACTTTGTAAAGCTGTAAGAGTAATATTTAAACATTGTCCCTAGTTTTGAGCCATTGTGCCCCCATGACTTATAGCTTGGGCCAGATTTCTTGCTCTAACAGGTTGAAAGGTGTGGTCATACAGACTCTTGTTGCTTTATTTTGGGTGGGTGATAAAGTTTAGTATGCAGTCCATTTTTGAACATGTGAGGAGAATGGATTAAGGCTGCATGACCTGTGGGGTGGATGGGGGGTTCAGTTCTGGGTTAAATAACTGTCAAATGTTTTATTCATAATTTCAGTTATTGGAGTATCTATTGAGGCATGCATCTGTATAACCTGTCACGGTCAGTACACTCCCAACCTGAGATACCATTTCTGATTAGCTAATGTTTTTCAACAATATTAATTTTGTTGCATATGGTGTCTGATATACAGGGTTTTTAAGGAGTCATTCTTTTACTTGGTCTAGGATTCCTCTTGTAAACGAATGCAGGGTTATGAGGGAGCTGAAAGCCGCCCTGGCACTTTCTCCCTAATTTATTGTTTGGTCTTCTATTGCAGGGTGATTCAGGGGAGGGGGATGTTACCCATAGGGTTTGGGAAGGTGTGTGGTTGGTCAAAATTAGCTATCCCCATTGGGATTTGTCACAGTTAAGTTACGATGTTTGGGAGAAATTTGTGGTTACCCATCCACTCATCAAGGTTGCGTTTGAAGTGGGCAACAGCATACTATGTTTGATGGGTATGGGGTGTCTATTTCAGAGATGGGGTAGTCTCCAGGAGATAAACCTGTCTCCTAAGCAGTTGCTGTTAATGTCATATATGAGATTTAAGCCTTCTGGTACTATGAGAGGAGTTAGACTTATGGATCTGGAGCATCTCTGTTAGAGAAGGGTCTGAGATTGCCTTGTAGATGTGTCGTAGATCACCTCTGAGCAATTTGTATGATATTGAGTAGAGTGATAGTGATTTGAGCATATTCACTCCAGGGCCCCATTTTGAGAGCCTTATTATAGCCAAGTAGCCTTAGTTACCACAGAAGGTCAGGATGTGATCGGATGAGATTTTTGGTAACCTTGACTGGGTCATCACCGTAGGCTATTGTAACATTAGGACATATTATTTATGATGGGGTTACGTTGTATAAATAGGAAAGTTAAGAGTACATGATATCTAGAAGCTTTGCAATTTTCATAACAGCAAGGTGCTTAATTTGTTTTCTTTTGCAGATGGAGGTACAGAATTTCTGGCAGAGATGGCAAAGGACACAGTTTGTATCAGCCTAAGGAAGTGGATTGGATGGAGGATGCCCCTGTTGGAGGTTCTGGACATTGGCTTGGAAAGCATTGAGGTTGCAGGTAACGACATGATTCCACGTGCTCATTCAGGTGAGTAAGTTTGGTTTAAGATTACTGTGGCTTCAGGGATGCTCAAGGCAATTTAAGGGCATGGTATAGCAGGTGTTTAGCTAGTAGTAAAGGGAATTTTGGGGTTGAACCTAGGTAAGATGGATTTAACAGCTGAGGTTGGGTTGGTTTTGGGATCGTCGGGTAATGAGGTTTCCGGTAATTTTAACATGGCAAGTAGCAGTTAGGCATGTCAGATTTGAGTGGAGTTTTGGGGTGCATTTACAGTTATCTATGCAGGTCATGGTGTTGGTAGAGGGTCCATGCTCTGATCTGGTGATGGAAAGTTGTTATGGTTCATAGGGCATGGTAGTTATTGGTGATGTTACAGACTAGGTTAGGGTTTAGAAGGAGCACCACAAGAACCATTTATTTATGCTTTAGGGAGTTTGTTAGGTAGGGTGGCTGGAAACATTGCAGGTATGAGAGTGCTTTTCAATATATTGTGGGAGCAGGGTGCTTTGTTACATGGGTGATAGAGGGTTTAAGCAAGGCATGTTTTGGAGTTGTGCAAAAGTTGGCCAGGCTCTATTTCTTTTACTTGTGACTAGGGTTTAGCTAAGAGGGGCTTTGGCTGGTACTGATTTGGGGGGGTGTTTAAGGTTATGCAAATGTTAACTGTTTCTAGCAATCAGCACCTTAATCAGGAGCATAGTATTGTGCTATCATGGCTTTGGTGGGTTTTCAGTGGTTTGATGGGCTTGTTTGGGTTGAGTGGGTAGAGGGACAGACATTGAATACTCTAAGATGGGTTTTCTTTGACTGGGTACAGATTTGAGTTCAAGGGGTTATAGTTGCTGTGGCATTTGCTATGACTATAGGTTGTAATTCTGGAAAGGTTGAGCCATGGTTAGTGGCTTGAAGGAAAAGGACTAAACGGAATGTATTCTCCTGGAGTGGAGGTTCTGGTGTCGTACAGTGGGGTCACGGGTAATCCTACTTTATTTAGTTTCATTAAGATGTGTTTCAGTGTTGGTATGTCAAGGCATGGGGTTGATGATGGGGTTCTAATGTACTTTTCAGATGATGGGTACACCGAATGATGTTTGGTTTAACCTTTCCCTTTATGGGAGGTAGGTGGTTGAACAATTTTGGGTAGAAGGGAGGGAGAACAGTCTGGTCAGGCTGGTTGGCGGAGAAGATGGACAGGCTTGCCCTCTTCTGTTCTCCCTCTGTTGTCTGGATGTTCATTTCAAGGATTTGGGGAAAGGAAATTGAGCAGCTGGAGGAAGTTTGCTGAATAGATAAGCAAGCTGAGGTAAGGATGCTGCTTATTTAGTGGAAGGTAGTTCGATGACTGGTATATGAAGTGAGATGGGGAAGCTGCTTCATAAGTAAAGTAATCAAGTAACGGTATGGACGCTACTTACTGGGTCACAATGAGTAAGGTCATGTTGTCCTGAATAATTTGGTTAGATGGGTATCTCAATAAATAGGATATGAAGTGAGTCTTGGACTCTGCTTCATAAGTAAAGTAAGCGAGCAGAGGTTTGGACACTGCTTACTGGGGCAGGATGAGCTGGTACGCTGTCCTGATTAACATTACAAGGATGTTTATGCTGTGTTTACTATCAACTATACTATGTCCAGTTGTAATTAATAAATTTGGTGATCAAAGCTATGTTATGGAAGTTTTAATAAAAGTCATCAAATGTCATTTGGTGTGATGTGTTTATTAAATGGGACCAGGACAAACAGTTTTAAACCAACAGGCAATAATGCAGAAGTCTGTTAGGGAAAAGGTTCCTAAGTTCATAGAGCAGTTAATAATGCTGATGGAATTTCCCACAAATGGGAAAGGAATTTTATCAGTATTAGTTAAAGAAACAAGAGTTCATAATAAAATATATGGAAATACTATGAAACAGTTAATGGTAAAATGTCAAATTATAAAGATAAAAACTAATTCTTATATTTCCAAAACTAACATTTTTATCACTATATTGGCAACTTTTCACATGGAAATTTTACATAGAACACATTTAACACCACACAAATTAGAACTTATATATAATAAAGAAAATAGATGTTGGAGGTATAAAATCACAATCAGTAGCCAATTGTCAACACGTTCTATACATGCCATTTACTTAAACAATGTTGGAAAAGTATTAACTATTTGTTACAGGCACTGTTCACTGATGATTTCCAACTTACAAAATCTCTAGTTTTGTTTTATACACCTGTGCCGCCTTGTGTTCCAAGCCAAAATTATGTAATTTTGTGGACTGTCCTTGCTATTACAAGGAAAAATATTACACAGAACTGGAAAGTTGTAACTCCTTCCAATTTTAAACATTTCAAGAACATAGTTTTATCAGTCTCACAGTTGGAATTGAAAACAATCAAGAAAAGAACAGAATGACCTACTTCCTTAAGTATTGCCTGGCAGAAAGTAAATCAAGTGCTGGACATAGAAAACTGTAATAAATTATAATCTTATTCAAAGATACATTCAAGAAAACAAAGTTTTTCAAGTATAGACATCATATGTAAATAGTTGGTTTTGTAATGTTTGATTTTGGGAATTGTTTCTCTACTTTAATTTTTGACTATGTAATTATTTCTTTGATATACATACTGTATATATGTTTATGTTTCTGAAAAGCAATAAAAATTTATTCAGTAAAAAACTTTCCACTGAAAGGATAGTTTTTGATTGGTTCCATCCTTCCAACTCATTTTACTCTTGTTCTTTGATCCTGGAATCAGAAAGACAAGGATCTACCATCTTGTTAAATTAGCAATCCTTAACACTCTACTTTGTGAATGTTCACTATTTATTCCCTTTACTTCCTGCATAGCGTTGTCGCCTCACAGTAAGACGCTGTCCAGTTTGATTCTCAGCTAGAGCATCATCTGCATGGAGACATGTGTGAATGGGCGTACCTTTGTTGAAGGTTGTGCGTCAGGGTTGGTAACTCGGCACGTAAAAATCAACTACCAATCATTAGCGGACTGGAGTTCCGCTGTGGTGACCCCTAACCAGGAAAAGCCGAAAGACACAAACAAACAAACTTTCCTGCATGCCAAATCAGCTGCAGCTAATATTTAGGTCACATGATCCCCCAACGGCAACGTGTTTTCCTTGTTCACCAGCTCTAGTAACTATCAATAACCACACTTTGTTTAGTATGCATTACCAAGCGTATAGAGAATTTCTCATTTGGTTGATTACTCTAGTAATATTATACATTAAACTAGTGCAATTCTGGGTGCAATCTAGTGGCAGTGTAGCACTGATAATTCTAATTTAAAGGATCTCTTAATTTTCTGACCTTTAGCCCAATCTAAGGTGCACACTTGCAATATGCTAGTATAACCCCTCATCCATTTAGGTTATTACATGGGCTTTTTATAAGTATTATTCTTAGTTAAGGTGCCTTCTGGTATTTAAGCTGCACAATTCACCAAAATAATAGCTTATCTTACTTATCCTTCATCTGCACACGCGCACACACACACACACACACACACACACACACACACACACACACACACACACACACACACACACACACACACACACACACATGCACACGTGTGTGCACAAACTCTCACACCACTAGGGGCAATTTGATTCCTTTCAAATTCAACTGTCCTGAATATAGGGACTGAAATGACAGACCCTGGAAAAATCCTACACAGACTCAGACTGAGGGACAATATGCAAATTCAGTTTTTATCAAGTAGTGCTGTGAAATACAGACTGCCTTTAATGGAAATTACCTCAGAAATGTTATAATTCAGTGCTGGTTTTGGTAACCATTTAACTTTATTGCAAACAACATGACAGCATAGCATAAACAATGTTAACATTTCAGTATTTCTTAATTGAGCACACTCATTTGTCAGAGTACATTTTAATACAACTGTTTGTTTCTGTTAAATGAGTAATGTCACACATTTGCATTAAAAAGACCTCTTCTGTCACAGATGTGTAAATTATATATATGTATACATAGAACAGGAAACTACATATTTGAAATAACATCTTTTAACACTTTGGATTAAATTTGTGAATGAGAATGCATTTAATATAGACAATGAAGTAACATACAAAGCTTGTAAAAAAGTGTAATTACAGGAGTAAATGTCCTAGTGACAACAATTATGACTGGTATCATTGTGGAACTCGTATTTCTCCCTCTGTCTGATACTTGCAACAGAGCATGCTGGATCAGGAGCACTCAGCAGCAATTCTGTTTTGAAGACTTGCCTCATTCAGTCTGACATCATGAAGAAACAAACTTGCACTTTATTTCTTGCCTCAGGCACTCATTTGAGGCAGAATAGTCTCTGGTACAGAAGCAAATTTGTTAGCCATGAATCTAGTTACTCTCATTTCAGTTAGAATTGATTGATTTACTGGAACACTGTGTTTTGGTTGACACTCATCAAAACTGACAGTATATGTCATATGTTGTCTTAAAATATGCCATCATCTTTAGTTTGTACCATGTAAGAATGTCGTTTTGTGGTTTTCTGTACTGGTATATCAGTAGTGTCTCACTTTTTCTTCCTCTTTAACTTTAAGTGATGAGCTTGGCCAGTCAATAGGGGAAGAGATGACATTGGTAGTAAGATCATTTACATGAAGCCTTAGGTTTTGTTCATTTCTCTTTACTGTTTGGTATATTCTTACCCTTAGTTTAAGTTTTGAGTCCTAGACTGGGACATCAGATGGTATTCATCTTACAAGCATTCTTTATGAAGGACTCACTTCAGTAGACTAGCTCAGTAAACCATAAGAACCTTCTGCCAATCCACTTGACTTAATATTCTTATGGATACTTTGATCACTCAGCTTAATCATTTGATTGAGGATAGTGAGGAATGACATAGTATGGGTGAAACAGTCACTGACCCCACATTTTTGAAATTCACTGGACACAAATTGCATACCATTCTCTCTGGTCCGGATTCAATAAACTCCATGTAGGTTCCTCGCAGAGCCTACATGGAGTGTTTTTCTGTATGCGATACTGCTCATTGTGTGGCATTGCACAGCATAGCACCATAAATATTAATGATGTGTGGTGTGTGTAAGCAAAGATTCACGACTCGCACCATTGTTGCTGGCCACAAAACCTGTAGTCTGAATGCAGATCGTACCACCAAACCTTTTAGTGCAAGAAATCTGGACAAACACCAAACTAATGGGGGACAAAGGGCCAAAACTAGGGACAGATTTACTATATTGTTCTGATAACTGTAGAAAGTAGGTAGAATAACAGGATTAGTGTTAGCATGCATTTTCTGAAGGATATGAAGTACAAAACTGAAATGTATGTCAATCTTCAGTGATCTCCCAATAAACAACATATTTTACAAGGAACTGCCCAAAAGTATGATGTAAACATCTGGATGTTCTGCAAAAATCTGGACTGTCTCCCTTTTTTTTTTTTTTGAGGCCAGTGTTAGCATGATGTGCCACGTGGCACAAATGTGTTTGGCTGTGCTCATCTGGTTTTCACAAAGTGTAGCAGAACACAGACTGAAGGAATGGACAACCCAGGTTGCAGACAAGACCCAGACAGCCACAAACATAAAATGGATACATTCAATTAATACTATTGGCTATTGCACAAACACTGTAAGCAGCATTGTGCTACAATCAACAGTGACAACTTTACAATAACTACTAAGATAGGGCATATCATGTCACTAATCCCATGGCAGCAGGTGTTAAGTGTAGGTGTGGAGTGCAGATGGTCTGGGGTTCTAGTACAAGGTGTGCAAATTTTGTTTTACTGTTGTGAGATTGCAGATTCTAGCAATGAAGCGCAACATGCACAACTGTTTTCTCAACATTCTTGTGGTAAAAGCTGTAAGTGAAGGAAAACTGTAGACATGATTCATTTGACTAGCTCATTTACACAAGTGCCTCTGTACCAAATAATCTTGAAATTGCAGTGCTTGCTACTGTTGGACATCACTTAATATCTCACAAACGCAGTGTCCAGCAGTATGCACTCTCATGCACCAAGTCTGCGTGATGGCAAGTGATGTACAATGTTTTCAAATGTTACAAAACCAAAATGTGTGCACTGCCAGTAAGGGCAAAATGTGCAATAGGTGGGAAAACATTGGGATATGAAATGCAGTTGGCAGGAAATGCTCATTCTTCATTGAGCTTGATCTATGGCAGGCATGTCAGGATTTGCTGGTTAGGGTGTGCTCTTTCAGGTACAGTGGTGGGGTGTCCAGGAGTCCAAAGATTTTGTTGGACTCCTTGTTAAGGAGCATGGGCCCCAATTGCTGCAGTAAGGACTATTCAGGGTCAGAATACAAATCTGAAGCCTGGAATAGTATTGCCAGGGCTTTGAGAAGTGCTACAGGTATCTCCCACACTGGTGAGTAATGCAGACATCACTTTGATAACCTCTGGAGGAGGAGGAAGCAGGATACCCTTGACCATTGTATTGGGGAATTTGGTACAGGGGGACACCCCACAGATATGCAAGTATCAATTTCAATGAGTAATTGTAAGAGTTAAAAGCTGAATATAATCAAGACTGGTATTCATAATGGTATTCTGTTCTGTTTTTTCCATAGCTGCTATGGAGTGAGCCTCAAATGTTAGGTTCCATCCATGCTGTGTGTTTGTTAGGGATGTGAGAAGCATGTGTACAGTATGTATGCATCAGAACAGTACTGTCTAAGTAGTATACTTCTAATAATGTTGTTGTTGTTGTTGTATCTTTCATATACTACTACTACTAATAATAATAATTTGTATAGTAATTTAGTAGCATTAAAAGTTAAGGACCACTTACTTGGTATTTAATAGTTGTATCAAACTGAGCACCTGTATCTCAACTGTAAAAGAAACTATACATGCCTTAGTCTGTAGCACAAAGCAGTGGTGCCATATTCTCAAATAACAGTGAGCATGCATCTCTAAATTGTAAAAGGAAAGTATGCATGCAGTAGTCCTTAGGACAAAATAACAGTATAATATTAGAGAGTAGGCGGAGGTTGTGGGTTCAAAACCACACTTTCCAAATATACAATACACTTAGGTTTTCATTATTATTGGAATGTAACTTCATATCTCTGTACCAGTGGCAGAAATGACCTTCTGTAAAGTGTAATCAGTATAACGGGAACATGCAGGTGTGCAATATATGTACACATCAAGGATTGTTAGCTGCAATCTGTACTATAGTGTGCCTCTATTATGAACTGGTTAGTCTTAAAAGTAATGAAGAAATTTGTTAGGAGTTTGCAGTGTTAAAAGTAAAGGTAATAGAATAGAGTCAAATAATTGTATCAGTGTTTTGTATATCACATATGAAGTTGCTAATGATCTCCCATTTTTTTCCTCTCAGTCCAAACCTTTTCTCTTTTTATTTAATTTTTTTATTTTTTTGTTTTTTTCCCACAACACAGTGGGGTAGGCCTCTCCCATGGGATCCTCTCTCTCTCCAACTCCACTGGCTATACCACCACTGCCCAGCACATCTGGTGCACATCCTGGCAGCACCCCCACTGCCACTCCTGCACTACCTGGCCTCTCATGTAGTTCTCTCCTGGAGGATAGGCTTGTGGCTCCCTCTGGGAACAGTGGCAGACGTGGTGAGTTTATTACCTGCCAGGTCCTGCAGGGATGGTACATAGGATTGTGCGCCACACTGTGAGTGCATACCTATGCGCTCTCCATCCTCATTCAGAGTACATGTAGGAGATGCAGATGTTGGGCACTGCAGCCAGAGGTGCAATGAGGTGATAGTGATGACAGTCCACTGGGTGAGGACTAGATTCTCACTGTCAACCACCTCAGTGTACATGGAACCTAGATTTCCCAGCCTCACCCCAACCATGGTGTTCACCAACCTCTTTTGTCCTTCACCATTCCTGTCTTTTGTCTTTTTTGTCTGTAATTCCTTCCTCACTTGCCCAAACTACCTAACCCAGACATTCCTTAATCCCTTCCCAAACATTCCTCTCTCTCTCAAAAAAAAAGCACCTGTCCCACAAAAGAAAATTGTCCCATACATAGATTTTCATTTTCCATACATGTTTTCATGACACACTTGATTTGGTCCAGTTCCCTATAGAACAGATTGTGTTGTTGTCACTACTCTCTCTGGAGATAACAGCCAAGATTCAGCTAATATTTTGTATATATGTTCATGTTTTATTCTTGACGAAATGGATAGCAATGGTTCTCTCCTACATCCTTCCTGCACCTTCCTTCCCTGCTTTCACTTTGTTCTTCTCTATGCTTGCTCCCCATTTCAACACTTTCCTGTCTTCCTCATTTATTTTCTTTAAAGAAAAATTGTGTGATGGTGCGCATCATGCAACGATGTGACGCGATGGTAAATGGCAGCCATAAGTAGATATATTTAAGGTATCATACATACTTGTAAAAATTACTACTTCTAGCCATATTTGAACCCAGCAACATCTGCCTCCAGCAACAATGAATTAACACATGCTGCCACAGAGTCATTTACATAGCAGATGTATTTAATACATTCAACAGTAACTGACACAGTTTAGCAAAGATTTCCCTTTGTACTCCCCCATATCACTAATGTATCTTCCCCATTAAATTTATATGAAGCTGCATTGTGCGATCCCCTGTAATTTACATTTGTTTACCGGTAATGTCTAACTGGACCAGTGGCCCTTTTTCAGGGTCAAAAGCTCCATTACAAAAACACATTATAAACAATAATAAATGCATAACTTTGGTTAATAAAAACTGAGATAGTAATATAAAGTGAAAAAAAAAGAAAGTTAACAAATATACTAGCATGAAAAATAGCTTGTGCCATCATAGAGGAAAGACTAATCAGTGGATCTATTTCACGTTTTTTGTGATAAATATTTATGAGATACATACTTGGTATATGAACAAGAATATGCCTGATTGTCACTATGTCACTATTGTTACTTGTTCTAAACAGTGATAGCTTAGGCAATATTGAGGTGAAGTATAAGAAGGAGGGAATATGATGAAACTGTAGTATGCTTGAGATAGGTAGATAAAAATAAGAGCAGTAATGAGCTTAAGATAGGTGGAGAGGCACTGGAATTCTGTGAGAGAAGGGATAGTTTGGATGTTAGAATTTAGTAAAGGAAAGAATATTTTGATTGTGAGAACAAGGAAGGACAAAATGATCAGCCTGGATTAGTGCAGGAACAAAAGCAGTTTTTGGTTAGGTGTTCTTTAAGCAGTAGTTTAAATTTGGATGTGTTGCTAGAATTTAGTATTGTTTGAGGCATGGAATTCCAGGACTTAGTTATTTGGTGGGAGAATAGAGAGTTACTGTAACAATTACTAGATTTAGTTACTTTGAGTAGTAGTTTTCTGGAGGATCTTAGTGACCTGCCATTTGAGTAGGGCTGCACTAGACTCTTGAGTGCTGCACAGTTGTCTGGATGGTGGAATATGGAATGAATAAAAGCTGGTAGAAGGATAGGAGAATAGATAGTTCAATCCAATTATGAACTGCTATGCAGGGATGTGATCTATAAGGGAGGTTAGTAGCAGATCTTGTGATTTTGTTATAGCAGGACTCCAGTTTGTTAAAATCTGATTTTCTGAGATTAGTGAATATTGGTGAGGCATATAGAAGGGTAGAGAGTAGATGAGTCCTAGTGGCCTAGGTTAGGTATTGCTTGAATCTGTATAGTGAGACTAGCTTAATATGGACTTTTTTGATAGTTAGAGTGAGGTGTGTATCAAATTTTAGGCTGTGGTCAATTGTAACTCGAAGTAGTTTGGTGTGCTGGCCAAGTTCAATTTATTTATTGGATGAATAGATGGTGAAGGGGGAAGACTTATCAGATACTTTGCTATTAGTGAAGAGCATAAAGCATTATTGCGCAATACCTATTTAGTTTTATACAGCAACAGCATTATGCAGCATCTACAAGCAATGCTGCTACCAAAGTAGTTCAGTGTGTTCACTACAGTTGTATTCTGAACCAGTATCCTTTGGCCCCAAAAAGGAAATTATCACTGCATTAATTGCATTAATTCCTGCAGCCAGAGATTTAGTTAAGCAGCAGGTGTATACAATAACAGTTAAGACTGCATTTGCTATTCAGTCTCTAAAATACACATGTTACTCAACTGAGACTATAGCACCATCTGTTAATGCAGCAATCCATTCAATTCTGTATTCATATGGTACTGGGTTTGAATCCATGTGTATATAATAGTGTCAAATAGTTTTACATGCAAGTCAACATTCTGAAGTGTGATACTTGGTATGGTGTTTCTAAAATATGGCTTACTGGGAATGAGCACTTTCTGGTTTTGCAAATTTTAAAGTGTTGCACATCACTCACCATAGCACAGACACATTGAGCAAGAGTGTGTACTGCTGGAAAATGTGTTTATGTGATGGCCGCTAGTATCAACTGAATGCATATAGTGTGTGTTTGTGGCTTTTTGGTTCCTGTCTGCTACCTGGACGGTCCATTCATTTGGTTTGTGCACTGCCAGTCTATGCGCAAATTAGATGTGCATAGCTGAATCAGTTTGTACTAAGCTGTGCATCACACAAACAGTGCCCCCCCCAAAAAAAAATTATAAAAAAATGGAGAAATAGTTGAAATGAGGAAAATCAATCTATGACATGCATAGTATAAAATGTTAGTACACATGAGATGACTACATAGGTCTGGATCCTAACTCTCACTGCAATGAACCATCAGAAAACAGGAAGGGACTTATCAATTTTTGCCACACAAACAGCTTTACAGCAAATACATGAAGTAATTCCTCACACAACCAAGCGCAACTGAATGTACACTGATATCAAGGCATGACCTGTTATTTGCAAATGTATTGTATTTAATATATCTGAATATAGTGCACTTAGTGATCACACAACCTGTTATTATTATTCCTTACAAATATACAGCTGTGTTCTACATTTCTGTGTTTCTTGATAATTCATCAGTTATCTGACCAGTACTCAGAGACATGCAGTGTGTAAGGCAGTATATATAATTTACCTTAAAATGTGTGAAGATATTAACTGGGAATACTATGATATGTGGTTTCCATCAAATGAAGGCAGGTTGGATAGCAAAAACAAGCAAAGGCTGTTGTTTTGAGGGTGGAGCAAAAGTGGGTTCCTGTAATGGCACATGCATGGGTATACTGTTCTTTTGAGGGGGCGAACCCAGGCTGAGCTGCTGTTATGGAACAAACAAGGATATATTGCTTTTGTTACTCTCCTTGTTTTGCATCCTTCTATTTGATCTTGTGAGTGTGGTGAAGCCAGAAATTGCTATGTGTCTCATTAATTTCTAACTTCATTCTGTTACGATTTCCCATTATAAATGTATGGTGCTAAATTGTAATGCTGCAGAACAACCTCTCACCCCCAGTGAGGAATTCCTGGCAAACATCCTCCAACAGTACAACTCACAGCAGAGTGGACCACGATGTGTCATTGATAAAGACTCCACACCTTCGCAGTCCCAGAAGGAGCTTCTAGGTAAGCTTTGTTATATGACCAGCTGAATAATGTTGTATAGTAAAAATTGAAGTAAAAGTTACTTCTGTGTCACATGTCTTTTTTGGGGGGTGGGACTGAAGATTGGTATAGTAATAAGCTCATTTTGGAGTTGTCCTCCACATTCTTGTTGAACTTATACCTAATGCAGATATAGAGGAGTACATGTAGTACCTCATGTCTTACTTTTAAATGTGATAATGTTACTCTTACCTCTTGCTCAACTTATTTCAGTATCATCGGGAATCTAGCAACGTATGCCTCCTGCAGATAGTAAGCCAAATAAATATATTTCAGTACTGTAGATCAATTTAAAAAAAAATCATAATGTGTCATTTTAGGTCAGTTGTTTGTATTGCTGTACTCTCTGTAATAGTGACAACACTGTTAGTTGTTTAGCATATATTGCACCATAGTAGTGCAGGTATTAATGTATGCCTGTGTTTCTTCCTTTTTATCACAGGTGATCATGACAGTGGGAGTGCATGCCCTGTGCCACCTGATGTCAGTGTCTTATCAGACACTGATGATGATGATGATGATGATGATGATGGTGATGGCAAAGCTGAGCACAATCAGGGGTGCAGAGGTTGAATCTGAGACAGAGGTTGAAATCCAGTCACCCCCTTCATTTTCCCGTGACATAGCCAGTGGGCATACCCCTACCCAGTCCAATGTGCCCACAGATACTGGACAGGTGGAGGCAAGAATGTTGAACAGGGAAGTGTGGCTACTGTGCCTGTTGAGTCTGGCTGTAGCCAAAGTGTTGGTGAGGTGCCATGCAGGAGGGTTGGTAGAGGTGTTCAGAGGGGGCCTGTTGTCCCTCTTTCACGTAGTTCAGGTGGCTCTTCCAGTGTCACTCAACATATGTTTAAGGCCATCATGGAGGCACAGGTATGTTTAGAAAGGTGCTATAGACAAATGCTCAGGGTTGCTGATGTCGCACAGTCTGACATGCATGACTGCCTCCACTGTGTTGTCAATTCACTGAATGACACATTGGAATGACGGGTGTATGTAATGGACCAAGGGGTGTCTGTCACGGATTGAGCAGTGTCTGTGATGGAACATCTGCTAAGAGGGGAATGGCATCCTCACAGGCATAAGTCAGCAACATCTGCTGATAGCTAATGTGGCTGTGCCCAATCACACTCCCATAGTGGAAGTACTTCTGCTGGTCCATCATTGAGAGTGCTCTCCACACTCAGATGTGGCAGGCCATGTGATTGTGGTCCTCAGCATTCCTGTGAAGGAAGCATGGCCAGCAGACATTAGTCACATTCAGGTAGCAACACTGCATCTGACCATGGTAATAGAGGTGTCAGTACAAATACTGGCAGAGCCAGTTCTCATGGTTGGGGTGACAATGGTGAATTGCCACTGCTATCATACATGGCTGACATCTATCCAACATACCAAGCTGTAGAGCCAGTGCTGAGCTTGGCATTTTTTATGCAATCTCTCACACACCACTTTTACATGGAGGAGCCCTACAGACACACACACACAACAGTTGCATGGTTCAGCCTGCCTGCTTCCCTTTCTTACTCACACACACACTCACTGATCTTTTGTGACAGCCTAGGCCTCCTGCCCCCCACATAACACCCTGTGCAAGTGATGATAACTGTTCCATATCCCTGTTTTCTCTCTTCTGGATTCAGGAATACAAAAGCTTTGCCTCTGATGCACAGGGTTCTTAGCTACATTTGTGCTAAGTATATCTGCATTTGTGTTTTTGAACTGATAATTATACCTCTCAGTTATATTTGCCTTACCAAATTATATAGTGGATGGATAGCAACATCATGTCAATACTTTTTAGTGTATTCTCTTGTAAGGGTTGTGAAGTCAGGAACTGCAATGTGTCTCATTACTTTCTAACTTTTCTCTTTAGTGTTTTCCATTACATATGTATGGTGCACTTCATAAGACACACCATCACATTCAGATCTCAGGATTGTATGACTGCACTCTAGTCAAATGCATCAGAACAGTAATACAGTATAATGCTCTCTTTTGCATGAACCTCACCAGAGAGCTGGCCAGACCACAGAGCTTTCTCATCAAGATAACACAGGGTCTATTAACCATGACACAATGTATATCGGTAGATTAAAAGACATGTCTCTGTCATCTGTCTGGTATCGCATTAAATTGTAACTGCTATTCTAAGACTGTTACTTTTGGTTTAAGCACTCTTGTGACAAAAGACAGTAGCCTCTGCCATTCTGAGCTGGGAATTGCTGGTAGAATGGTTATTGTGCCTGTTGTCCTAAGTGTCTTTGTTATGTTTTGAGCACTTGGTCGCCAAACCAGTTTTATTTTACATTAGGAAGGTTTGTGGTCCAGACTCTTTTGGCAGGAGACAATAGCCTACACCCTTCTATGTTGGGAATTTCAGATTGAAAGTTTATTGTGTCTGTTATTCTGGTTTAAGTACTTGGGTTCCAGTCCACTTATTTCATACTAGTAAGGTTTGTTGTCTACACTCTTGTTGGAGTATTCTACTGAATTGCTGCTTTATGCAAACTGTTTTTTTTTATGTTTTGCTGTTATGATCGCAATTTTCTTCACTTTGGATTTCTAGTACTAAGCTAGTTTCAGGCTTGTTGAATCTAGGCTGTTTGATATCATTTGAACACTATAACTAACCATCTTACATTAAGAAGGCCTCCCTGCACCCTTGTGGCAGAAGTGTGCAGCCAGCCAAGTACCCATCTCAGTTGGGGATTGCTGGAGTAAGGTTCATTCTTGGCCTTTCCCTTTGTATGCTTTCTTTAAAATCATTTAACTACACATATTCCAGCATCATGTTTAGGTGGGTTTGCTCTCAGTTTACTGGAGCTGCTCAGGGATGTACTGCTGCTCAGCAAGCAACTCAGTTATGCATTGTGAAGCACTGACACATTTTTCTACACCTTGCCCTCCACAGAATAGACACTTTTTGTTAGTCTTACAGCCAAACCTAATCCATTTAGCCCACGCCCCCTAGATACTACAGTATAAACCTTCCATAGTGGATGGACAGTTTCCCACCATTTCTCCAGGAAGCCTGATTGACATAGGCATCCTGAGTCAATGTAGCAATTGCTGCATGTACATCAACAACCACTTACTTCTAAAACAATCTAATACAACATGATACAGCTGTATCTATACTATGAATTTGGAATCAGTTATCTCACATAACAAACCAGATATCAAACATGTTGTTAGCACACACACTTCACATCTTGCACATAACAAGCTCACAATACATAAACCCGCATATGCAGAGGTACTTGTTAAAAGCCTAACTAATGATCAGAGACCTCACAAGTACAAACCTACTGTACACACTGCAGACCCAACAGAATCCACTACACATAATAATAATAATAATACACACAACAGTGTCTCAGCCAATAAGCACGTAAGTCAAAATATCTGAAAAACAAATGTCTTGATCATAAGCGACTCCATAGTGAGACACACAGGTGTCCCACTCACCAGGCTGGACAAAGATAAGGTCACTTTCAGCTGCCTCTTAGGTGCCAGGATCCATCAGATCACACATGCACTCAAGTCTCTCAACAAGTACCATTATGACTCTGTCGTAGTCCATGTTGAAGTGAATGCCTGAAGATGTACGTCACTGTACTATATGAAGAGAGACATGATAGAGCTCTCAGATTATCTATTCCAGGCATGTATGTCCCTAGCACTAAGCAGCATTCCACCTTCAGCCAGGATGATACCTCAATGTAAACAAACATGATTGACTTCAACAATTGGCTTAGCATCTGTTGTCAGTCCAGGGGGGATCTAGTAGCTGTCAGCCTGGAAAGATAAGGTTAGCAGACTATGCTGCTTTGCCAGAGATGGTCTTCACCTGTAGCCTCTTGGTTTTTGGTTACTGGCAAAGGTACTTGCCTCCATCATAGTGACTTTTTTATGCAATGTCAGAACAACTACATTCCCAACGTAAAAAGGTCCACTAGAGACAAACTCAAGGTTATACTGCTCAATGCATGGAGTGCAAATCAGAAACTGCACTCACTGGAAGCACTCCTTACCTTGGAAGATGCCCATGTCTGTGCAGTCACAGGGACATGGTTCAAGCCCACAGAGAGCCTCTCAGCCATGCAAGGCTACAGTGCCTTCCACATATTTAGACCTCAAAACAAGCATGAAAGAATCAACGGTGGGGGTGTATACATCTTCATTAAAGGCAAATACTCCTCAAGAGTAATAGGTAAAACCCTTTTCCATATTATTAGCTATAGGTCGCCCACTATGAACCATGAGAACCACTCTGCCTACTTGGACCTTACTTGCGTCACTCATTCTACAGCCTAACACCTTGGTCATGTGTGATTTCAACTATCCTTCCATCTATTGGGAGTCATATATCAGCACAAACATGCTCACTCTAAGGTTCCTGGACTTTCTTAAAACAAATGCTCTGTAACAGATAGTCTGTACCCCAACAAGGGACTCAAATGTCCTAGACTTAGTACTTCCAACATAGGGGTTCTCTACACTAGTCCCTCTGTGTTGCCCTCCCTGGTCAGGTCAGATCAGAATTCAGTCTCATTCGAATTAACAATCATACCTGACCCATCCAAGAGCAAAACGGATGAAAATTTTCTCCAAAGCAAGCTATAGCCTCCTAAGTGATGCCATAAAGAGTTGGAAACCCTCTGCTATTACTGTTAGCAATGACTGCTATACATAGGTGTACACAAATGGCCTGTATAAACACCTGCACAAATGTATAGACTCAGCTGAATCTGAACTGATCAAAACAAGGTCCTCACAAAAAAGCAAGCCATACTAGTGAGCATTAAGCATAACTAGCTTATATAACAAGTGGAAGAAACTAATGTCTAAGAGCAAGAGCGAACTGACATAGCAGAGGAAGGATACACTCCACAGCTTGAACAAGCAAATTAGCTATCTTGTAAAGTCCTCTAAACCCAAGTATGAAGCTAAGCTCGCACCTCTAGCTAAAGATAAACAGGCAGCATTTTTATCTATGTCTGAAAACGAAAAGGGAAGGGCCAGCTTTGCACTGAACTAGTAGTGGATGGTAACCTGAAGACATAGCCAACCTGCTAGCAGACAGATTTGGGGCAAACTACCCCCCACCAAACATACCCCAAAGCATACCTATCACCAGTCCTCTACCTAGTATCTCTAAAGAGCAGTGCATAACCACATTCTACATGGCTAACAACACAGCCTATATGGGACCAGATAACATCCCAGGCTGCCTACTAAATGGTCTGAAACTGGACCTAGCATAATCAGTTGACACTCTCTTCAACCACAGTGTAAGTACTGGCTTTGTACCAGCAGACTGGAAAACAGCAACAAGAATTCCCTTGCACAAAAGGGGTCTGTCAACTGATCCTGGGAACTATATACATAAGCCTAACCAGCCTTATCTGCAAGGCCATGGAGAGAATCATCATAGACCTTATCAACAAAGACATAGGTGACCTTCAGTCTCTTGATCCAACACATTTTGGCTTAGATAAGAGTAGATCATGTTTATTAAACCTGGAGGACTTCTTCAAGTATGTCATACAGCCTATCTTGATTTAACTAAGGCATTTGAAACAATCCCCTACTCAGACATCATTGAGGAACTCACACAGCTGGTTAAGGAGAAGCAAATTCAAACCAAGAGATGAAAGATTAATATTGGCAGCCTAAGATAGTGGGCTGAGTAGTGGTTGATTTACAAAGTCCATTGAACATGTGGGAGAAACAGACAAATGTAGGTTTTGTAAAACTGAATTGGAAACAGTTGCACACCTCGTTGCTGGCTGCAACATGTTAATGGCAGAAGGACTGTATACTGAAAGGCATAATAATGTGGTGAGACTATTGCACTAGGGATTGTGCAAACATTATGGAACTGAAGTGGCTGAAAAACACTGGAAACATGAGCCACAATCATAGAAAATGACAAAGTCTACATCACATGGGATCATCCATTATCAACAGTTCAAAAGATAGATGCTATAATACAGGATGTAGTGGTCCATGAAGAGAAGACAAGAGTAGCATTGATCATTGAAACTGCCACACCCAGTGATTACAGTGTATTGCCTATAGAGAGACACAAAGTCATAAAATACCAGGATCTGTAGGCAGAAACAAGAGCAATCTGGAAGAAAGATACCCAGACATTTCCAATAGTAGTAGGAGAAATGGGTCTTATAAAAAAGAATCTACTATTGTATTTAGATATGCTACCAATACATGTGACCCCAGACAAATTGCAGAAGGAGTCATTACTAGGAACATTGCGGGTGATGCGAAGAGCACTACTGACTGACAACAAAGATTGAAACAATACTAATTTCATGAACTTTAATCATACTTTGACTTAGGAATGGGGTCCATTCCCATCATGATATTATAAACACAAAAGACTTGGAGAAATTAAAAACTGGGAATTAACCCATATGTCACTAGATGGGGAACCAACTGGATCACTGACAGAACACATACAGTCAAAGTTGAGAATTCCACCTCCACCAGTAGACTGGTTACCACTAGTGTACCACAAGGATCTGTGCTGGGCCCCCTGATGTATTTCTCAGAAGTCCAGGAAAAAATAGATGGCCTGTAGCTTACCATGTTTGCCAATGATTGCAAACTGTGTGCAATCATTGAATGCCCCAACAATACTGACATACTACAAAAAGGGCTTACACAGACAAATGATTGCTGCCAAAGACATGGACTCAAAATAAACACAAAATAATGTGTTATCATTGCTTTCAGCAAAAAGGAAGTCCTTGCAAATTATAATATAACAGTACCCCCCTTAGCTCAAACCCTGTGACGAGAGATTTGGGAACACAAGTTGGTAGCAACCTTAACTTTGATCAGAATGTGTCCACAGTGGCAAGGAAGGCCTTCTCTGTTGCACATCTTATAAGTAAGTGCATCACATCTGGAGCTACGGATATTATAACTGCCCTGTACTCATCCCTCATCAGACCACTAGTAGAGTACAATGCTCCCTTCTGTATGTACCTCATAATCACCTGCAGCAGCTGAACAGACCTCAGAGGTTTCTCACCAATAAAATTCAGGGCCTAAAACACATGACCTACATGGACAGACTGAATGTCCTGGCACAGTACCCTGTATCTGACTGGCTGCTGAGAAACAACTTGTGCCTGGCCTACAGAGGAGTCTCAGACCCTGCCTTAATGGAAATTCTGCATATCCACAGGTCGCATGGAACAAGATTCACTCATTCTAGGGATGTTAACCTAGCCTGTGACATTAACAGGACATGCTAGAAAGAAAGATGTGTCTCCCAGTGATTGCCGGTAATCTGTAACAAACTGCCAAGTCACGTAAAACACAGCTCCTTAATGTCCTTATTTAAGTGTAACTTAGACAATTGGATGGGAGACTATAAATTTACCCAGGGTGAGTCATCCAGGCTCCTCTTGGATAAAGTTAGTTGGTGCTGATCATGAAATATAGACCATACAACTTGGTCAATAAGGGAGCAATGGTATAACATAGCTAGGCTTATAAAGGTCCTAGGGCCAAAAGCCTAGTAACCACCTATGAACATAAGATGATGTCTGCCTGGGTTCCAGACCAGTGTCTGATCCTGCCCTGGTCAGATGGTTGCACATGCAATAATCTGATATAGCTGATTACATCAGCATTGTCTATTGAGTGTATGGTGATAACAATGTCCCACATGCTGGTGTAAAAGGCTCTCTGTAATGTCAAGTAACATCACACACACGCACACACACACACACACACACACACACACACACACACACACACATCCAATTGACTGGAATAAGAATCAAACCCCAGCCATCTAAGTACTCAGACTACAGAACACATTACTTTACAAACGCATCATAGCACAAATCTGACTTTTACATGTCTGCAACTTATATTGGATGACATCAGCAGGCCATGTGAGAGATAAGAGGTTGGGATGTTGGCAAGAAATGTATGTGTAGGCTTGTGCAAGTATCAAAAGAATAGCAAGCCATGCCAGTGGAGAAGTAACTGTAGGATAGCACATCTATTCTGTTGAGTAGAGATACACACACACCCAGTTGACTGAAATAAGAACAGAATCCCTACCTATCTAAATGCAAAGACTATAGAACACAGTATTTTATGCAAGTAGCATGGCACAAGTCTGACTTTTACAAGGCTGCAGGTCAACTTAAAGTGGATGACATCAGCAATGCATGTAGGAGAGAAGAAGCTGGGAGTTTTGCCTGAATTGGAAGTATAAGCAGGTGCAGGTATCAAAATAATGGCAAGCTATGCCATTGGAGAAGTAACTGTAGGATAGCACATCTACTCTGCTGAGTAGAGACGCACACACACATAAAGTTAACAGCAGTGCGAACAGAACCCCTACCTATCTAAGCACACAGACTATAAAGCACAGAACTCTACACAAGCACCACAGCACAAGTCTGAATTTCACATTGCTGCAGGTCAGCTTATAGTGGATGACATCAGCAGTGCATGTTGGAGAGAAGAAGGTGGGAGGCCTGCCTGAAATGAATGTGTGGGTAGGTGCAGGTACCAAAATACAGGCAAACCTTGAAATTGGAGAGGCAACTATAGGATAGCTCATCTATTCTGCTGAGTAGAGATACACATACCCAGTTGACTACAGTGAGAACAGAACATATACCTATCTAAGTATGCAGACATCAAAGCATAGTACTCTACACAAGTGCCATGCACTAGTCTGACTTTTGCATGTCTGCAGGTCAACTTATAGTGGATAATATCAAAAGTGCTTGTTCGAGAAAAGAAGGTGGGGCACCTGATTGAAATGGATGTGTAGGCAGGTGCAGGTATCAAAATACTGGCAAGCCATGCCATTTGCAAAGTAATTGTAGGATAGAACATCTACTCTGCTGAGGAGAGACATACACAAAGTTGACTCCAATAAAAACAGAACCCCTACCTATCTAAGTGCACAAACTGTAGAACACAATACTCTACAGAAGCACAATGGCACATGCCTGACTTTTATAGTGTTGCAGGTCAACTTATAGCGGATGATATCAGCAGTGCATGTTAGAGAGAAGAAGGTGGGAAGCCTGACTAAAATGGATGTGTAGGCAAGTGCAAGTATCAAAATACTGTCAATTTATGCATTTGGGGTGCTAACTACAGGACACATACTTGCTCTTCTGTCTGGATGTACACACACACACACACATACACACACACACACACACACACACACACACACACACACACACACACACACACACACACACAATTTTGACTACAGTGATAACAGAACCCCTACCTAAGTACACAGACTGCAGAACTCAGTACTTTATGCAAGTGCCATGGCACAAGTCTGACTTTTACATGGCTGCAGGTGAAGTTATAGTAGATGAAATCAGTGGTCCATGTGGAGGACAACAGTTTGGAAGGCCTGTATAGGTACATAGATTCATAGGTTCATATGAGGCTAGTAGCCTAACTGTAGATTGTGTCCTAGGTGTGTAGAAGCCTAGCTGTGTAAAAACACAAGCACCCTTATTGAGCATAGTTGAATAATTGTGTTTAACAGAGCAAGGATGTCAGCACCAATGGCTCACTCTGTCCATGAGGGAGCACATAACATTATATAGTAAGTTTCACCCTCTATGTTAACCTCGTCAAAATAAACCTACTTGTTTCTAATATTTTTTCTCAATATGTTTAAAGCCTTTGAGATGGTTTCCCATGAAAATCTTCTCAATAATCTAACAACATATAACCTTAATCTATCTTCCTTATCTTGGTTCCACAGCTATCTTACTAACAGACAGCAATCCACCAAATGGAAAATAACCTCTCCCATTCTGCCTATCTCTGTTGGAGCTCTCCAATGCTCCATCCTTAGACCCTTCCTTTTCATCATATTTACCAATAACCTCAGCACTGTAACCCAAATAGCCTCCATCATCCAATACGCTGACAATCCCTCTCTTATCTGCTCTGCTTCCAAAATTCTGGATCTGCAAGAAAAAACGCAAAAATCACTTGAAGACAGAAAACTACCTCACCGAAAACCAGCTCATACTTAACCCAAAGAAAAGTCAGCTTATGTTCTTTTCCAATAATAAATCCAAAAACAACTATCCCCCACTCATCATCTATTCCTCCAACCACAGTCAAATTGATCCAGTTGATCAAACTAAACTAAAAACTAAAATCCGACAAACATATAGCCCTAACAACCAAAAGCATCCACATTAAACTTGGCTCACTCTCTACAGCCTATCCATATCTAACCAACAACTCCAGACTAGCCACAGCCAGATCCCACCATACCGCTCAACTGTCCAGATTTTTACATAATGTCCAGATTTTTTATTCATATTTTTGATCTGCTCCACATAAAATCTATAGTGTTCTGGCTTTTTTTGGCAAATCAGTGAGGACTGAGTTCACTAAATAATGACAGGCACTTGAGTTTCAGACTTCATATCCTTCAGGAAATGTATGGTAACACAAGACCTTTTATTCTAGCAACTTTCATAGTTTATAAGAGTAATATTTAAAATTTGCCCCTATGTTTGGGGCTTTGTCCCTCCATTATCTTTGGCTTTGTGCAGATTTTTGTTCCAAGAGGTTGAGAGCTATAAATCCTACCTACTATCCACCCTACTCTACTCTTCAAAAATCATTACTAACCTACGCAAGTCTGATCTAAACAATCTAGAGACCTACTATAATAAAATAGCAAAATTTGCTGCAGATCTACCACACAGATCTCACCATTGCTCATCTTGACTGAGCTACCCAACCTATTACTCCAGAATTAACTTTCCATAGCTCACAGTATCATACATAAACCTGACAATTGTCCTGCTATAAAAGACCTTGTTCAAGCAAATACAAACCACGGGTCTCCTCAATCATCCGATAAACTGCTTTTAAATGTTAGCAAATCCTACAGTAGCTATGGTGATTCCCTGTACTCTAATAAAATATCCAGAACCTGGAATCTGTTACCCAAGCACATCCTAAACAACCCCAACAGCCACAAATTCAAGCTATACCTAAAAGAACACTTTCCTAATCACTGGCTATGCTCCTACACTATCTCAGGCTAAGTTGCTATCCCAGGTCAAGTACCTCTATTCAGACTCCTCTCACTCTGCTTGTCCAACCCTTCTTATATCATTATTCTCTACCCACCAATGAAATAGCTATCCCCTTTCTATTAAATTAAAAAAAAAAAACAAAAAAAAATTCATGTTTGACCATGTGAATATGTAAATACATTTCTTTTTGGGTAACTATTTCTCCTTGCAACTCATTGAACTATATCCTGCTGGAACTGTATCTTTGCAGTAACTCCATAGTTTCTGTACTTTGTTGTAAAAGTATTTTTGCAGTAATTCCATTGTTTTTGTATTTCATTTTATTTTGTAACGTGCTTTTACTTCTAATTGCTGTTATTTACACTGTCTTACTAACGTACATTTCTGGAGCTTTTCTCCCTGGTTTTCTGCAGAAAACAGGCTACTGGCCCAGTTGGACATTACCCAGTAATCAAATGTACAATAAATAAAAAAAATACATTAACTAACTAACTAACTAACTAACTAACTAACTAACTAAGCATTGCCGTTTCTAATGTGGTTGATATGTGTGTGTAAAAAAACTGAGCCTTCATGGTTGTATCGCTGGGGGGGGGGGCAACACATGTATGTATTATAATATATGATGTATACTTAGAATGTGCCCTGAATTTGCAATGTTTCCACATGTAGTTTTATTTCATAGAAAGGAGATAGACTATAAACACCAGTAAGCATCATATATACAGTAGAACAGTGAGCAGTGGATTTGCTCGATGGTTTACAAAGTGTACATGCATGCAAGTTGCACCTATTTGCGTGTAAGTAAGCAGTGTGCAAATGCAAGCTGCATTGCGAACATTTGCCAAGCAAAATGCAACAGTGGCAAGCAAATGCATGTATAGGCAGTTGTGTATGTGTTTTTCACAAAAGTTAAAGCCATGCCAGTCAAGATAGCAGGAAAGCATCTACAGGACTAAACTACATAGTATACCGGCAGTCATACATTTGATCATATATGTAATAATACATAGATTACTCTATCAGTAAAAATAATACTTCATGGAATATAGTGTATTCGAACACAAGACCATGTTTATGGCAGTCATACACTTACACCTGTTGCCTCAAGAATGTTGAGGAAATAGTTGTGTATGTTGCACTTCATTGCTGTAAACTGCAATTTCACAGCAGTAAAAGAAATGTTGCATGCTTTGTACTACAACCCAGTACTATCTGTACTCCAGACTGGGTTTTCATGATTGCCAAGGGCATTAATTGAATGTATCTGGTTATTATTTTTTGCCATGTGCTTCATAAGTATTCAGCCTCTTTACATGCATACCAGATAAACACAACCATTAGCTGCTTAAACTATTTGCAGTATGAGGCACATCATGCAAAAAGTGGATTAAAAATGAGAGGATTAAAAAAAACTTAGTAATGGACACATATAAGTAAAATAAGTGTCTGCTGTTACATGTTAAGGTACTTTTCGTACAAATCCACCACAATTTACTTCACTACTACACCAAGTTAAGATATGCAAGGATATACTATAATATTATTAAAGAATACATCCTAGGCTCAGGATTTACCTTACAAGTGCAGCAGTTGAGACAATTTTATTTCAGGCCTAGAATTTCTTTGTCTCTACTTCCATGGTATTGAAATATGCTGGGAAAACCAAATTGTAGGCTACATGGATGTTTTATACTTTATTGAATAGCTCCAGCCTACTGAAAATCACCTGCTTATGCTGTGATTAGTACCTATAAAAAACATCTGCTACTTTATTGAATATATCAACTCCGCAGGTCGGCGTTAGTGCACTATGTGTACTTATGTGCTGCGGCACACACAGACACTGAAATAAGGTGAACACAGATAATCTTGTTATTACTTTTGTCTGCACCAGTGATATGGTAAAAACATACAGCTCAAAAAGTCGAGGTAAGGTTGCAGACACTGTACTAGAACCCAGGGCCTTCTGTATTCTAGCCCTTCACATGCACATGCTACCACAGGAATAGTTATGTGACAAGTCCCAAGAAACCTGACATTCATTCCTCCATTTCCCATGGTTACATTAGCACTAAGTACCATATCATGCAAACAAGGATGAAAATTAAAAATTACATTTGAACTTAAAGCAGACAGAGATGATACATTTTAACAAACAATAAAGAGGATGAAACAGAACATGTGAATTTTGCATTGCTTGCATTCACTTTCACACTTCACAGACCTACATGTACATCTCTGTAAGTGCAACCAGACACACCCCCTGATGTCCTCATTCACTATTGCCATGTATTCAACACAAACACTGTGGAAGTGTCTACACAACGTGAACATCCCTACATGGTTACAAGTTTTTAAGGAGTCAGCAGTTCTAATGAGTGTTGACCTCATTTGCATCTTCACCATGCTGACAACCCTGAATCTACATGGTTGATAACAGTGTAGGCAGGGAAACTAATGCAGAACCCAATGTTGTACAGTCATACAGTCAAAGGAGGGTATTACTGAGGTACATATCTGCACAGAGGAATGCAGGTTTTGAATTCTATGTTTCATGGGGTTTACACTTTTAGCTGTCTACATTAGCTATGAGTACATTGTTCATTTGGGGGTGGGGATCATGGCACTTAAAAAGGAATTGTTGCTATTGTTAATATAATTTTCTAGCATCCAACATGTCTGATAATGTCATAATGTGTGTGTGATTACATGTTAAGGTCTGTTCTGTACAAATGTATGGACATTTACTTGCTCTTGTTTCCGTGTAGACTCCTTTCCATGGCTGTATTCTGAAAACTTTCAAATACATGGTCAACACAAGCATGGAGTCTACATGGTAGCTTTACAGCTTGTTGAATTGCCACACTGCATTGATTTACTTCATTAGCATACAGTTCAGCTAATTATGCTGCACTTTGCATACCACAGAAGTTTCCGTGTTTGCATGTGAGTGCAGGCCGCTATTCTGAGTTTACTGAATCTAAAACTCTCATGGCCATGTGCACATCCCCTGCAGTGCTCACATAGTCAGAAATGATTGTATAAGCTTTATTGAATCCCCTCGTCTGACTAATTCTATTGTCATGCAATTTCTCAAAAAATAGTCTTAAATTTGTCTGTGTTCTGTGGGCTTGTTCCCTTGGTACATGAATTCTATCAATGATGTGAAAAGTAGTAAATGAAAACAAAGCAGTTTTTGCCTTCAGGCTCACACACATCAGTGACTAAGGACATTGTGACTTTTGTATTGACATCGGAGATGCAGAACTGATGCTTTGACTCTAACTTGACAATGTCTTGTTTAATTCTTGGCCATTAGATAGTCAGTTTGTTTTTTCTGCATTTGGAGACCCCTGTGCTCCTTGTGCATTTCTTCTCATTGATTTGGGGATAGCATGATCCTGTCTTGGTATAACAATAAGCCATCATGCTGATATAATTGTGCTCTGCCTATAAAGCATTTGTGCAATTGTTCTTTATTTGAGTTCAATTTGGCCATCCAGGACACACATGCTGAATAACAGCCTGCTGTTCAGGATTACCATGAGTAACTTGATTAATCTTTTCTAGTCTTTTAGTAGTCACATAGCTTATCATCATTATACTTTTCACATATACAGTGACACCTCTTTCAGTTTTACATTCAGAACAGCATATCAGCAGCAATTAATTGTTTGCCTGACACATATTGCTTTGGTACTGAACCTTCTTAGCCACATTAACTGCAGCTGACACCAACATCATACAAATTGAGCAGTAGTACTAGCAGTTTATGGTCAGTCCGTTACTGGAAATGAAGCCAGATTTAGCCAGACCCTCTATCAGCACTCTTTTCTCTCTCTCCCTCCATACAGGTTTTGTACAAAGTGAATAGAAAACAGCTACAGTCATCCCCCCTGCATAAAACCGACCTTTTCACAGAACCAATTACAGACCTGTAAATTTAACCAGTCTGATATGCAAAGCCATGGAAATTCTTATTATGAAACTAACTAATCAGGACATAAGGAATGTCTAAACACTGGACCTGTCTCAGTTTGGATTTATTCAAGGGCAGGTCAGGCTTACTCAACCTGGTGGATTTTTTTAAAGGTCTCCAAAATAATGGATGAAGAAAAAATGGTTCACATTGTTCATCTTGAGCTGGTCAAAGCTTTTTGTACAATTCTTCACTCAGATGTACTAGAAAAGCTAAATAAACTGGGAATAAACCCTAATGTCACCCAATGGATTGTCATCTAGCTCAGAAATAGGAGGCAGGAAATCAAAATATGGGAAGTTAACTCAACAAAGAGACCAGCCACCAGTGGTGTCCCCCAGGGTTCTGTGATGGTAACCATCTTGTTTGGCATCTGCTATTCCAAAGTAAAATCCAGTACCAAAAGATTATGCTTGACTAAGATTGTAGATGGCTGCAAGCTAGGGGCAATCATTGAATCCCTAGATTACTTAGCCAAGTTGCAAATAGTTTTGTCCCAAATAAATAACTGGTGCCAAATACAATGTACTGAAAGAAAATGCAAAAAAATGCATTATCGTATCCTTTGGGAACTCATCTGCTCTAGGGAACTACCACATTGATAATACTCTCCTAAGAGATGACCCAGCTCTTTTGGATTTGGGAACTTACATGGACAGTGACCTAACTTTCAACCTACATGGGCCATTGTTGCAAGAGTGTCCTTCTATATACTGCACAGCTTATAAAGACATGGATTGTGTCTAGATCTAGGGATGTCATTGTTTCCCTTTACTCAGCCCTTATTAGGTCAGTCATTGAATATAAAGCTCCCTTTGGCATATATCTGTCCAAACATGTGCAACAACTAGAATACCCACAGCTATACCTTACTAAAAGTATACAAAGCCTAAACAACATGTCCTACATGGACTGACTGATTTACTGCACATCAGCAAGTCAAATGGCATCATAAATACTCAGTCTATGGATTTATACCTCTTCTGCAGCATCAACAGGATGGTTTGTAGGGACAGATCTATCCCTGTCCATATTCAAGTGCAACTTTGATCTATGGATGGGAAACAGAAACCTTACCCCAGAACAGCCCCCTGTACTACTAATTGACAGATTCAGCCCCTAAATGCTTTATCCCATACATGGATCCCTTCAAATTACCTATGGTATGATCCCAGTTATTCTCAATAGGAGTAGTAAATAATTATCAACCATGGGATGTGATAGGTAAGGACAATCAAACCAAATGAGATATATTAATTTGAGCCGAAAAAAGGAAATTGGCTAGGTTTAAAATGGTCAATAATGTCAACTATCCTAGTACTTAAATATTAACCTATGAACGTTAGAGCTACTGAGCATTACTAGTTATTTGGGGAACTTTTCACAGGCCCAAACACTTACAAAACATTCTTCTTCTTTTAGCATTCTAAAGCAATAAGCTAATGGACATAGCCCTAGTTTGTCATGCTGGAATAGCTCTGTACCTAGGCCAAACAGCTATCAGCTGCATTCATAATTGTCTGTTCAGTGACACCATTGTATATTATCAATGGAGCTTTTGAAAGCTTGGGCTTGGCATGTCCCCAAGACCATGGCATATTTCTTTCCTTATCAAGTCTGTTATAGGATGGTAAATAGCCAAAAGGCAAGGTACAAACTTGCCAAGATAGTTGGCACCAATTATTTGTCTGAGTAAGGCCTTTTTGTAGTATGTCAGCATCATTGGGGGACTCATTTTTGCAACCAGTTTGCAGTCACTGGCAAAATGGTAAGCCACAGGCCATCTATTTTCTCCTGGACATCTGAGAAATAAATTCCAAACAGTAGGGGGCCAGCACAAATCCTTGTGGTACACCAGTAGTAACTAGTCTGCTGCTAGAAATGAAATCCCCAGCTTTGACTGTATGTGTTCTGTCAGTGATCTAGTTGGCTACCCAGCTAGTGACATATGGGTTAATTCCCAGTTTTTTTAATTTCTCCAAATCTTTTGGGTTTCTAGACCATTCCTAAGTCAAAGTATGATTAAAGTTCCTGAAACTAGTATTGTTTCAATATTTGATGTCAGCCAGAAGTGCTCTTTGCAGCACCCACAGTGTGCCCAGTAATGACTCCTTCTGTAATTCGCATGGCGTTACATGTATCAATAACATATCTAAGTACGATTGTAAATTATTTTTTATAAAATCCATTGCTTTTACTACTACTGGAACTGTCTGTGTATCTTTTTTACGCATTGCTCTCATTTCTGTCTGCAAATCTTGATATTTTATGACTTTGTGTCTCTCTGTACATAAGCATTGTAGTCACTGCAATAGCAATTTTAATAATCAATGATACTTTTGTTTTCTTTTTATGGACTACTATATCTGGTTTCCTTGCATCTGTTTTTTGAACTATTGTTAATTGATGATCCAATGTGATATAAACTTCATCATTTCTATGATCCTTTGTGTCTCACGTTTCCAGTGCTTTTCAGCTACTTCAGTACTACAATGTTTCCACAATCCCCAATGTAACAGTCTTGCCACATTATTATGCTTTTCAGTATACAGTCCTTTTGCCATAAGTATATCACAACCAGCAACAAGACATACAACTGTTTCCAATTCTGTTTTACAAAACCTATATTTGTCTGTTTCTCTCACTTGTTCAATGGACTTTGTAAACTCTGTATGTAGACCACTGTCTTGGGACACCAGTATTAACCTTTCGTCTTTTGGTTTAAATTCAACTCTGATTAAATATCCCTGCATCTGATCCTGATCAACATGAGGTTGTTCAAAGAATTATCTATATTGCAATTCTATTTATGCATTTTCCACATTTCTTGCCTTCTTATCTGATCCTTCCCAGCTGTGTGAGTTTATCAATGATGCTTCATTAAGGGATTGTGTCAAGCTTGAGTAAGAGATTGTGTCAAAAGCTTTAGCAAAATCAAGAAAGGCTACATGCAGTGTTTTGTCTTCATCCAGGGCTTTGGTGACATTTGGGAAGAAGTCCACCAGATTTTAATAAGCAGGATATACACTTAATAAAGTCAAATTGTGTTGGAACAATAATTTGAAGGTCACCTAAGTCTTTGTTGATAAGGTCCATGATTATTATCTCCATAGCCTGGCAGATATGGCTGGTTAGGCTTATGGGTCTCTAATTCCCAGGGTCTGTTGATGGACCCCTTTTGTGCAAGGGAAATACCTATGCTGTGTTCCACTCTGCTATGACAAAGCCAGTACTACGCTGTGGTTGAAGAGAGTGCCAATTGTTTCTACTAGGTCCTGTTTCAGACAATTTAGTAGGCAACCTGGGATGTTATCTGGTCCCATAAAGACTGTATTTTTGGAGAGTGAGTATAAACTGCTATTTGGAGATTCTAGATAGAGGACTGGTGACAGGTATGCTTTGGGGTATGTATGGTGGGACAGGAGTGAAGTTTGTCCCAAACTGTTTGGTAGCAGGTTGGCAATGTCCTCAGAGTCAGTATGGGTGGTACTGTTCACTAGTAATTCAGCACAAAGCTAGCCCTTCTCTGTTATATTTCTGACATAGCTAAAGAATGCCTCCTGGTTATCTTTAGCTACAGATGCTAGTTTATGTTCATACGTGGGTTTAGAGGACTTTCCAAGATATCTAATTTGCTTGTGGAGGGTGTCCTTCCTCTGCTGAGTCAGTTCCCTCTTGTTCTTAGACATTACTTTCTTCCACTTGTATAACCTATTTATGCTTGATGCCCACCAGAGTGGCTTGTTATAGCCGACTCTAAACATTTGTATAGGTGTTTATACAGGCCATTTGTGTACACCTCTTTAAAGCAGTCATTGTTGACAATGGTATCAGGGGGTTGCAACTATTTATGGCATCAGTTAGGAGGCTATAGTTTGCTTTGGATAAATGTTTCTTCCTTTCTGCTCTTGAGGGTGTGTCAGGTATGATAGTGAATTCGAACGAGACTGAATTCTGATCTGACATGACCAGGGGGGGCAACACACAGGAGTTAGTGGACAGACCCCCTATGTTGGTGAGTGCTAGGTCTAGGACATTCAAGACCCTTGTGGGGGTGTAGAATATCTGTTACACAGCATGTGTATTAACAAAGTACAGGAATCTCAGGGTTTGCATACAAATATATGACTCCAAATTCATGGAATCATAGTTGAAATCACACAAGACCAAGGTGTTTAGCTGTGTAGTGAGTCACTCAAGTAGGTCCAAGTAGGCAGAGTGGTACTTGTGATTCACGGTGGGGGATACCTAACTAACAATGATATGGAAGGGGGTTTTACATACAATTAGCTGGACTTGGAGTAGTGCTACACAGTCATACACTTTGACCAGTCTTGCAGTATATTTGTCCTTAATAAAGATGTATACACTTTCTCCTTTAGTTATTTTCATGCTCATTTTGATGTCTGAATGTGTGGAATTCATTGTAGCCTTGCATGGCCAGGGGGCTCTTTGCAGCCTTGAACCAGGTCTGTGTGACTGCACAGACATAGGCATCTTCCAATGTAAGGAATGCTTCCAATGAGTGCAGTTTCTGATTTGCACTCCCTGTATTAAGCAGCATAACCTTCAGTTTGTCTCTAGTGGATTCTTTTAAGTTGAGAATTTAGTTGTTCTGACATTGCCTAAAAAGCCAGAATGGGCAAAGAAAGTATCTTTGCCAGTAACCAAAGGCCAACAGGTGACAAGTGAAGACCATCTCTGGCAAAGCAGCATGGTTTGTCGACCATATCTTCCCAGGCTGACAGATACTGGATCCCGCTGAACTGAAAATGGAATCTAAGCCAATTGCTGAAGTCAATCATGTTTTGTTTATATTGAAGTATCATCTTGGGTGAAGGTGGAATGCTGCTTAGGGCTTGGGACATACCTGCCTGGGAGGGAGAATCTGAGAGTTCAGTCATGTCTCTTTTCATATAGTACAGTGAGGTACATCTCCAGTTATTCACTGCAACATGGACTATGACAGAGTCATAACAGTACTTTTTGTTGAGAGACTTGAGTGTGTGTGTGATCTGATGGACTGTGGCACCAGACAGGCAGCTGACTTTGACCTTCTCCTTGTCCAGCCTGGTGAGGGGGACATCAGTGTGTTTCACTATGGAGTAACTTATCAACAATACATTTTGTTTTGAGGTGTTTTGCCTAAGGGGCTTATTGGCTGAGACACTGTTGTGTGTATTATTATGTGTTGTGGATTCTGTTGGGTATGCAGTGTGTGCAGTATGTTTGCAATTGGGAGGTCTCTGATCTTAAGTTAGGTTTCTAGCAAGTACCTCTGCTTATCTCTTTATTTGAGGTTTGATCACTTCTGTTTTGTATCTTATTCTAGTATTACATTTGTTTTGTTTTAAGTTTTCTGTTCTGTTGGAGTTTTAAGAGTTTTTGGCTAGGGTCAGTTAAAAAGTTACCAAGAATTCCTTTGCAAATAATTCCTTTGCAAACTGTGAATAACATCAGTTAATTAGTGGGAGGAGCTGAGAAACAGCATTGCTATTTTATTTAGAAATATATGTAGTTATCTGAAGTGGTTATGTGGTCTGCATTGCTTTGAGTATCACTCATCTATGCATTTAATTTTGATTTGAAGCTCTTTATTTAAGATTTGATCACTTCTATTTTGTGTTTCATTCTAGTATTACATTTGTTTTGATTTAAGTTTTCTGTTCTGTTGTAGTTTTAAGAGTTCTTGGCTAGGGTCAGTTAAAAAAAAGTTACCAAGAATTCCTTTGCAAAGAATTCCTTTGCAAACTGTGAATAACATCAGTTAATTAGTGGGAGGATCTGAGAGACAGCATTGCTCTTTTATTTAGAAATATCTGTAGTTATCAAGTGTTTGTGTGTTCTGCATTGCTCTGAGTATCACTCATCTCTACATTTAATTTTGATTTGAAGCTCTTTATTTAAGGTTTGTTCACTTCTATTCTGTATCTTATTTTAGTATTACATTTGTTTTACGTTTTCTGTTCTGTTGGAGTTTTAAGAGTTCCACACCCACCCGGTCCTTGCTGTGTTCTTAAATTTGGTGGCTTTTGAGTTGCCCAACCCTACTATCAATATCATTTTGGACACTCCTCCCAGTCCCATTTCATCAGCTTATTATACTGAGTAGAGAGAAATCATTTGGGAAGGCCCACCCCTTAGTTTATCAGCCTTAAACTATCATCTATCATCCCTTCCCACTTAACCAAAAAAAATTGCACTTTATTCATCTGCTTTTACTGTATTTGTGTTTCTTCCTTCTTTATTACTTTATTTTGCTTTTGCTGCCTGTTCATAAAAGTACTCAATTGCATTTATTCTACTGCATTTATTGCTGCTTGTTAGTAGCCTGATAAAATTGTAACTGTTATTTTAAGCCTTTTGGTTTAAGCACTTGGGCTTCAGGCCAGTTGTTTTACATTAAGAAGGTTTGTGGTCTGCACTCTTGTGGCAGGACAGGTTGGTAGCTTACATCCTTCTAAGTTGAGAGTTGCTGATTGAAGGCTTAGTGTCTGTTATTCTAAAAGTGTCTTAGTTCTGGTTTAAGCACTTGGGCTTCAGGCCAGTTATTTTACAATAAGAAGGTTTGTGGTCTGCACTCTTGTGGGGAGAGAGGGTACATTCTGCCCTTCTGGGATGGGAATTTCTGGTTAAAGGCTTATTGTGCCTGTTTAATTGAACTGTTTTTTTCGGAAATTGGTGCACCTTGTTTGCTGTAGCATAGACTAAATTCAGACCTGCTGAATCTAGCTTTGTTTGTATAACTTGAGCACTAATCCAGGCCATCTTTTTATGGAGAGTGTTCCCCTGCACCCTAGTGGCAGAAGTGTGCAGCTAGAACTTGTCTGATTGAAGACTACTGGAACAGGGCTCAGTTTTGAGCTTTTTTATTGGTTAGTTTTTAATTAGTTTTCTCGTTTGCTACTGTTATATTAAAAAAAAAAGGTTCTAGCTTGTTTTCCCACCTTTCCTGTTACTAGAGTAGTCCAGATACAGATTTACTGTATTTAGGATTGTATTTTAGTTTCTGAGTTCCCCAGACCTTTCTGTGTTAGAGGGAAGCCTCTCAGCTTATCAGTGGGAGTGCTAAGCACTAGGTAGCCTATCTACCATAAGATGAGTGGTTTCTAGCTACATTTCAACTTTCTGTTTTAAAAGCCCATGTTTGCATGGGTCTGCGTGCTATGTAGCGACACTAAGCTAGGGTAAATTATTACCAGTCCAGAAAGTCTGCTCTTCAATTTTTCCCTTAGATCTTGCTAGTTCTCTCCTCTCTTGCATTTAACTAGCTTATTCACCTAGCACTTTATCTGGCTTCTTGTAGCAATTATTGTAGCACACATAAGTGCTAACAGCACTAAACGTCCTATAAGGAAACAGCTCCAGTAATTATTAATAATGACCATCCCTCCTGGCATGTCTAAAGGTCAGTTCCCTATGTATTCGCCTATTAACCTGGTGAACTTGGGCATTCTGAGGCAGTGTAGCAACTGCATCATGTACACAGACAACCCTCTCCTCTTACCTCCCAATACTCAGACTTGTGAGAGATGCACTTATATATCCAAACTGGAAGACATGCCAAGCTTGGAATAGCTGGTCAAGAGGAGAAGGTCAACACCTGCACCACACCACATGGAACACATAGCCCTCCAGAACACCCACCATCAAAACTCTCACATAAAAACACAAACCACACACCCACCTTTGTGGAAGCTCTCAATAGAAATCTACCCAAATAGCAGAGACCTCCAAATTAGAAATGCTCTCAACCACCACAACACAGCACAAATCACAAGACACATAGCTCACCTACACAGTGTGCCCCTCAACCTAAGCCGCTAAGGCAAAACAGCTTGCCCAATACACTAATAATAGGTGACTTGATAGTGAGGCACACTGATGCCCCACTCACTAGGTTGAATAAGGAGAAGGTAACAGACAGCTATCTGTCAGGTGCCAGGATCTGACACATAACACACACTCAGGTCACTCCACAACAAGTACAAGTATGACTCTGTCATTGTCCATGTGGGTGTGAATGACCTGAGATGCACCTCACTGGACTACATGAAAGGATATGTGGAGGAGCTCTTGGATTATGTGGCCCAGGCAGGTATGACCTTAGCCCTGAGCAGCATCTTACCGTCACCCAGAATGATACCACAGTACAAGCAAAAAATGATTGACTTCAACAATTGGGTAAGTTTCTGGTGTCTTTCTAAGGCGATCCATTATCTGTCTGCTTGGGATGACATAACTGACAGACCTCGATGCTTTGCCTGAGATGGCCTGCATCTTTCACCCCTAGGTTTCCAGATACTGGCTAAGGCTCTTACCACCCTTATAGTGCCCTTCTGGTGTTGTTCCAAAGACCAAACTACCACCGTAACAGGTATAAATAAATGCAATCTAAGGGTCATGTTGTTCAATGCTAGAAGTCTAAATCTCAAGCTGCACTCGCTCAAAGCACTTCTCAAAATGGAGAACATCAACATTTGTGCTATAATGGAGACCTGGTTTAAAGCAGCAGAAAGCACCCACGCACTACCAGGCTATAACTTATTCCACACCTTTCAGCTGCAGAACATGGACCGAAGCTCCAAAGGTGATGGTGTCTCCATATTCATAAAGGATATGCACACCTCCAGACTAGTAGCCCAGTACAACACAACAGAGATACTTCAGGTACAACTAACAGTGGGTAAGATGGCGATTCAGGTTGTAGCTTGATATAGGTCCCCAACCATGTCCCAAGACTCTCACTCCACATTCCTAAGCACACTGGAAACTATTAGGGTCCAACCAAACACTCTCCTACTGCGTGACTTCAACTACCTCTCCATCAACTGGGAAAACTACTCATGCACCAATACACTTGGCCAGTGCTTCCTGGAATTCATTAATTCCAATGTGCTGGACCAACTCATTCTTGCCGCCACTAGAGGAAGCAACATCCTTGACCTGGTTATTACTAACATGGGTAACCATTGTTCAACACCAATAGTCAATTCCTCCATGGTTAGATCCAACCACAAACTAATTACCATGGAAATCCACATCTCACCCACACCACCAGCAAAGGCAATCACCATGAAAAACTTCTCCAAATCTGACTTTGGGCTCTTAAAAACAGATGTGGTTAACTTCACAGTACCCATGTAAATTGAAAATAGGTGCATGACCACCGAATCATACACCAATGCAATGTACAAACACGTACATAAATGCATGGAACTAACCATACCCAATAGAACCACGACGCTCTCCTCCAAAAAAGGAAGTCAATCTGGTGGTCCACTGCCATTAACAAACTCTACAACAGAAGGAAGAAACTTTGCAGAAAAAGGTGAAGTCCCAAGACTGGAAAAACTCCCTTATTAGCCCCAACAAAAAGTTGAGATCCCTCATCAAAACCTGGAAAGCTAGCTATGAAGGAAGAATTGCAGCAGACACTGAAAACAACCACAAAGCCTTGTACAGTTATAGCAAGAATTTCCATAGCAATACCCAGATTTGCTCTGAGATACTGCACAATGGTACCTCCTATACTGAGCCAACCAATATTGCCAACATTCTGGCTGACAGATTCAGTGACACATTTACCCCTCTCTCCCCCCAAAGGACCAATCACAATACCAGAAAAATGCCAGGCACCCAGCATTACTGCAGCACAGATTAAATCTGCATTGTCCAAGGCCAAGAATACAGCTTCCATGGGATCCAACAATATTCCTGGCTGTGTTCTACATGAACTACAAAGTGAACTGGCACCACACCTTTGTGTCCTGTTCAATCACAGCCTCACTTCAGGCTTTGTCTCTACAGAATGGTGCACTGCTACAGTCATCCCTCTCCATAAAGGGGGAGTGACTACAGACCCTGGCAATTATTGCCCCATTAGCCTGACGAGTCTGATATGTAAGGCTATGGTGCGCATCATCATGGACCTAATTAACAAGGATATAGGGAATCTCCAAGCTCTGAATCACACACAATTTGGTTTTGTGAAGCATGGATCATGCCTGCTCAACCTGGTTGACTTCTTTGAGTCAGTCACCAGAGCTGTGGATGAGGACAAGGCAGTTCATACAGCCTACCTCAATCTGGCCAAGGCCTTTGATGCATTCCCCACTCAGAAATTATTTATAGACTCACCAAACTAGGCATCAACCCCTATATTACTAGGTGGGTTGCAAATTGGCTCACAGATAGAACCCACAGTGTGAAATTAGCAGACTCCAAGTCAGATTGCCAACAAGACACGAGTGGAGTCCCACAGGGATCAGTCCTGGGTCTTCTCCTTTTTGGCATCTACTTCTCAGAAGTCCAGGCCAACATGGAGGGACTCTGGCTGATTAAGTTCACTGACGATTGGGAACCATTATTAACTTCCCAAGTGATGTAGACATCCTACAGAAAGGCCTCACTGAGACCAACAACTGGTGTTGAAACCATGGCCTTAAGCTTAATGCCAAGAAATGCAACGTCATTCCCTTTGGGAAAACTCAGTTCCCACTAATTACCAAATTGATGGTAGCCCACTGAACACTGAAGGCATTATAAGAGATCTGGGGAAACAGGTTGACAGAAACCTCTCCTTCGACCACCAAATTGCCACTGTGGTCAAAAAGTCCTTCTGTGTGGCATATCTCATTACCAAGGGTTTTGCATCTAGGAAGAAAGAGGTCATCATCTCTCTCTACTCTTCCCTCATTAGACCAATTATTGAGTATAATGCCCCATTTGGCATGTACCCTCACTAAACACCTGCAACAGCTGTAAAGGCCACAAAAGTACCTCACAAAGAGGATCCTAGGCCTTAAACACATGCCCTACATGGACAGACTTAAAAACCTCCAGCTTTTCTCTATCTTATATCTTCTATTAAGAGGTAATCTCCACTTGACTTACAAAGCCATGTCTGACCCAGCCCTTTTGGAAATTTTACACATAAAGAAATCCCAATCCCTCTGCACCACACATTCCAGGGACCTCAACCTTATTCCCACAGTCAACAGAACATGCTGGAGGGACAGGTTCATAACCCAGAGACTGACCATGCTCTGGAATAGACTTCCCATACATGTGAAGCAGAGCACCTCACTGGTCCTTTTCAAGAGAAATCTTGATGAGTGGATGGGAAATAGAAAGTTCACCCCAGGGATCACTCTAATGGCTCTACTTGATAGAGGCACTGGGAACTAACGGCAGCATGATGAAAGTGCACTTCTATGGGCTAGGTTTGTAAAGGCTCCAGGGCCATTGGCCTAGCACACATCTATGAACCTATGAAGCAATGTGGGTTCATGTGTTGTGAGCTTGTTATGTGCAAGAGGTGAAGTGTATATGCTGATATCATGTTTGATATCTGGTTTGTTGTAATGTGAGAGAATTGATTCCAAATTCATAGTATAGCTACAACAGTCATTTGTTGTTTTAGTTTGTTTTAGCAGTAACTGGTTGTCTGTATACATGAAGCAATTACTACATTGCCTCAAGATGGCCATGTACATCAGGCTACCTGGAAAAATGGTGTGAAACTGTCCATCCATAATGGAAGGTATATACAGTAATAACTAGTGGGAGTGGACTAAATGGACCAGGTTTTAGTGTAAGACTAACAAAATGTGTCTATTCTATGGAGGGCTAGGGGTACAAAAATGTGTCAGTGTTTCATATGGCACAAATGAGCTGCTTGAAGGGCAGCAGTGCAAGCTCTGAGCAGCTCTCGTAAACTGAGTGCAAACCCACCAAAACACAATGCTGGAATACAAGCAAAGTTAAACAATTTTAAGAAAGCAATTAGAGGGAAAGGACAAGAGTGAGCCTTATTCCAGCAATCCCTAGCTCAGATGTGTTCTTGGCTGATCAGTTCTGTCATAAGAGGGTGGTGGAGCCTTCTTATTGTAAGAGGGCTGGTTTTAGTACTCAAATGATGCCAAACAGTCTAGATTCAAGAAGTCTGATTTGAGCCTATGATATAAAATGCAGAAGTACTAGAAATTCAAAGTGCAGAAAATCACAATGACAACAGAAGAAAAAAAAAGAATATAAATAAAGTGGCAATTCAGTAGAATACTCCAAGAGTGTAGACAACAAACTTTTCTAGTGTGAAATAAGTGGTCGGCAACCCAAATGCTTAAACCAGAACTAAGACACTTTCAGAATAACAGACACAATAAGCCTTCAACCAGCAATTCCCAGCTTAAATGGATGTAGGCTATCCTCTTCTGCTGCAAGAGACAACACCACAAACCTTCCTGATGTAAAACAACTGGTTTGGAGGCCAAGTACTTAAACCATAACAAAACACACTTGGAACAATAGGCACAATTAGCATTTAACCAGCAATTCCCAGCTCAGAAGAGAAGAGGCTGCCATCTGCACCCACAAGAGTATAGACTACAAACATTTTAATGTTAGACAACTGGCTTGAAGCTCAAGTGCTTAAACCAAAAGTACGAGGCTTTGAATAACAGTTAATATTTAATGTGATACAAGACAGATGACAGTGATATGTCTTTTAATTTTCCCACATACATCATGTCATGGTTAGTAGGGCCTGTGTTATCTTGACGAGAAAGCCCTGTAGTCTGTCCAGCTGCTGCATGTGTCTGGTGAGATTCATGCAAAAGAGAGCATTATACTGTATGTGTTCTGATGAGTTTGACTACAGTACTGTCATGCAATCCTGAGATCTGGATGTAATGTACTGGAAAACATTAAAGAGAAAAGTTGTAAAGTAGTACCACACATTGCAGTTCCTGACTTCACAACCCTTTCAAGAGAATACACTAGAAAGCACTGACATGGTGATGCTCTCCACTGTATAATTGAGCAGGGCAAATATAAATTACAGGTGCAATTATCAGTTCAACTACACAAATGCAGATATACTGCACACTGATTTAGCTATGCACCCTGTGCATATGATACAAAGCTTTTGTATCCTTGAATCCAAAAGAGACAACACAGGGATATGGCACAGTTATCATCACTTGCATAGGGTGTTGGGTGGGCAGGAGGTCTAGACTTGACACAAAAGGCAGGTGAGTGTGTGTGAGGGAGAAAGGGAAGCAGGCAGGCTGTGTTTGTGTCTTCAGGGTTTCTCCATGTAAAACTGGTATGTGAGAGTTTGCATGAACACAGCCAATCTCAGTGCTACCTCAACATCTTGGTATGTCAGACAGTTGTGAGCCATGCATGGTAAAGGTGGCAGTTCATTGTTGTCACCCTCAACCATGAGGACTGGCTCTTACAGGAGTTGCACTGGCACCTCCACACCCAAGGTCAGCTGGAGTACGTCTATCTGAGTTTGACAGTTGTCTGTTGCATGTGCTTCCCTCATGGGAATGCTCAGGAGCATGACTCCATGCTTGCCATGTCTAGGTTTGGGCACTACATTCACCGATAGATTAGCAGAAGTACTGCCGCTATGGGAGTGTGATTGGGCATGGCCAAGTTGGCTATCAGCAGATGTTGTGGCTGACCTACGCCCATGAAGATTATGTTCCCCTCCCAGCAGACCTTCCATCACAGACACTGCTCGTTCCATGGCAGACACCCCTAGGTCCATCACAGACACTTCTCATTCCAATGTGTCATTCATCTGATCCAGGGAATTAGTGACACAGTGAAAGCAGTTACGCATGTCAGATTGTGCCACGTCCACAACCCTGAGCATTTTTCTGATGCACCTTTCTGAATGTCCCTGTGCCTCCATGGCAGCCTTAAACATTTGGTGATTAACACAGGCAAGAGAAACATGCAGCAGGTGGTGGAGGGACAGCAGGCCTTCTCCAAGCACCACTATCAAACCTCCTGCGTGGCACCTTGCCAACATTTTGGCTACAGCCAGACTCAGGAGGAATTAAAGCCACAGGAGTCCCACTTCTCTGCTTAATGTCATCACCCTCCACCTGTCCTATATCTGTGGGGTCAGTGGACTGGGTAGGTGTAGGTCTACTGGCTGTGTCTGGGGAAAAAGAAGTGGGTGGCTGGATGTTAACCTCTGCATCAGATTCAACCTGTGCACCCACTGACTGTGCCTCAGTTTCACCACCATCATCATCAGTGTCTCATGAGCACTAACATCAGGTGGCATAGGGTCCACACTCCCACTGTCATGATCATCTGTGATAAAAGAGAGAAACACAGGCATGCATTAATACCTACACTACTATTGTGCAATATATGCTAAACAACTAACAGTGCTACCATTGTTGTAGACAGTACAGCAATACACACAACGGGCCTGAAATGACACATTAGATTTCTAGAAGTTGATCTGCAGTACTGAAATAACTTGATTTTGGATTACCACCTGCAGGAGGCCTACATTGCTGGATTCCTGACAGTCTTGAAATAAGTTAAGCAAGAGGTAAGGACAACATTATCACATTTAACAGTAAACAAGAGATATTACATGTATTCTTCTCAATCAGCACAATGTGCTACTTTAACAAGAATGTGGCTGACCACTCCATTCTGAGTTTATCACTGTGCCTGTACTAATATTCAATACCCCACCCTCCCAAAAAAACACAAGTGACATAGAAATAACTTTTATTTCAACTGTTTTACTATAAAGCAGTACTGAACTGGTCATATAACAAAACCTACCTGGAAGCTCTTCCTGTGACTGAGAAGGAGTTGCACCCACATCATTGACATATTGTGGGTCACTCTGCTGTGAATTGTCCTGTCTCAGAAGATTTTCCAGGAATACCTCATTGGGGGTGAGAGGTGGTTCTGCAGTAGGCCCACCCCCACAGTTACCCTTTGGTCTTGGGCAACAGCAGCTGCATGCCTTTAGACATATGTGATCATGTCAATGGCCCTGTGGTGCACCTGCTCATAAATAAGGCTATGGCCGCCCATTATATTTATGTTAGCTATGACTAGCTGCCATATTCTCAACCTCTCTGGCATATTGGGATGACCCCTTTCAAGAAGAAAAGCACCATGTTGATGTAGTGAGTCCACTATTATTGTGTTTTCTGCCTCAGTGAAGGGGGGTCTGCACCTCAATGACATTCAACAGAAAGATAATGCACATAACTATCACATAACTACAAAGTAACTGTAACCAGATAAAACAGTTTAGGTAGGCAGTCAGTAGTACCCACTGGAAAAACATAACACATATGACATGTGTGAAATACTAACAACAGGCATGATGCAAAACAAGGATAGTAGCAAGGTAACATATCCACGTATGCGCCATAGCAGTAACTCAACTGTGACATCACCCAAAAGAACAGTTCATTCTAGTTCATGACATAACAATAATTTCTCTTTGCTTTCCCATCCATTAAAGAACAGGCACATGAACCATTTTGCTATTAAAACACATTTGAAATGCTAAATATAGGACTTGTCCCTGAAACATTTGTATGTATATATATATATATATATATATATATATATATATATATATATATATATATCACGCAGCTTACTATTTTCATGTATTGTCAATCATTTGTACCTCTAAAATGGCTTGGCAAACATGGCCATGCCATCAGTACACTTCTAAGTAATGCATACTGATAACAGTGTAAAAGGCTTTGCTTCACATTATTCATTAATATATTCCAGCATATGCATTATGTAAGTAAAAAAAAATCACAGCATACTTGTTGGAGTTCAATACTCCTCTGTAAAGATAGCTTGGGAAATATTTTGCTTTGCAGAACACGTAGCAAGTATCCTCACCATCAGTTTGGTTAGCTCCACATTTGCCTTTTTATGATGGAGTAAATTATTAATGGACTGCATCTGTCTAAGCTGTGTTTCAGAGATAGTAATTACAGCATAAGCAGCTGAATTGCATGCTAATCAATTAATCTGGTGAAGCTATTCAATAAGTTATAAAGCAATCAATTAGACTCCATGCTGTTTTTTCTGTGGATTTCAAAAGTAGTGGAGTAGTAACACAGAACATCATCTACACAGACAGAATGTTAGGAGCTGCTGCTTAACTCCATTTGTATGTGCTGCAGTCTGCAGGCAATGCTGCTGCTGCTGCCAATAGGCCTAAGCTGAGACACTGAAGTGTTATCAGACCACATTAACGTATCACAGCATACATGACATGGACATTATGGAGTGCTAAAGGGTGGACAGGGACACACTACAGAAACCCTGCAACCTCTGCAGGCCTCCGCCTGGAACCATTGCCTTTACCTCCATATGTATTGGCTGTGTACTGCCTGCATCAGTCAGCCCTGAGCTAACACTGTGTCAACTGCTGCATTTATAAGGTAAGTCCGGAACATGTATGTATTGTACAATATCATTATAACATGCCCTTGCATTTCATCACTTGGTACAGTTAGCAATTACAAGGGGGGAGATTTGTACAGAAATTAATGTCACACATGACAGCAGAGACTTATTTGACTTGCATGTGTCCATTAGAAAGTAGTAGGCCTCAGGCCTCAAAGATTCACACATTGATACCTCCCCAAACTAATGATGACCACAACATTCCTTCAGCTTATCATCATGCATTTGAAATAGGAAATCATAGCAGAGAAGTCTGAAAGTAATGAGACACATAGCAGTTTCCGGCTTCACCATCCTCACAAGTTCAAACAAGGAGGATGCAAAACAAGGAAAGTAACAAGAGCAACATAGCTTGTTTGTGCCATAACAGTAGCTCAGCCTGGCTCTACCCCAGCTTTGAAAGAACATTATACCCTTGCATATTCCATGACAGGAACCTACCTTTGCTTACCACCTTAAAAGCAGTAGTCTATGTTTCTTTATGGCATCCAAACTTTCATGAATTTGATTCCAACTACATATCATATTGTCCTGAGTGAATATCCTCACACATTTTAAGGTAAATGATATAGACTGGCTTACACACTGCATGTCTTTGAGTACTGGTCAGATGACTGCTGAATGACCAAGAGACACAGAAAGCTAGGGCACAGCTGTATATTTGCAAGGAATAGTCATAGCAGGTCATGTGAACAGTAAGTGCACTACATCCAAGTATATTACGTAGAATATATTTATAAATACCAGGTCATGCCTTGACATCAGTGTGCATTCAGTTGTGCTTGATTATGTGAGGAATTACATCATGTATTTGCTGCAAATGTGTTTATGGGGCAAAGATGGATAAGTGGATAAGTCCCCCTTCTGTTTTGTAACACTGCATTGCAGTGAGAGTTGGAATCCAGACCTACGTAGTCATATGTCATGTGTACTAACAGTTTCTACTCTGTATCTCATAGATTGATTTAGCATATTTTAACTAATTCTCCATGTTTTATGCTTTTTTCTTTTTTTGTTTTTGGGGTTACCACTGTTAGCGTGGTGCACTGCTTAGCAGAAATGGCTTTGGTTATGTGCATTTTGTTTGTGCATAGAGTGCCACAGCACAAACCAGACAAATAGGTCACACAAGTAGAAGACAAGAAACAGACAGCCAGAAACAAACACATACAGTGGATAGATGCAATTAATGCTATTGGCTATCGAGCAAACACATTTTCCTGGCAGTGCTCATTCTCATGCAATGTGTTTATGAGATGGTAAGCAATGTGCAACAGTTTCATATTTTGTAAATCCATAAAGTGTGCACTCCCGGTAAGAAGGATACCTTTAATTGGCAGGAAAACATCATTCTACATTGTTATCAATCTGTGATATGCATGGCTGGTGTTCTAGGAGAGTTTTTCAGATTTTGTGCTCAAAGATGGGGTGTCCAGAAATGCAAAGTGGTTGTCGGATGCATTTACAGTATGTATTACTTATACAGTTGTATCAAATGGCCAATAGCATTAATTGCATGTATCCACTGTATGTGTTTGTTTCTGGCTGTCTGGTTCCTGTCTGCTACTTGTGTGACCCATCTTATGACTTTTCCAACTATCGGCCTATAGCTATACTATCCCCCTTATCCAAGCTCTTAGAGAAATGTATACATTTCCAAGCCATGCAATACTTGAAAACAAACAATCTTCTCTCCTCCACCCAACACGGATTCCAGCCTCACCATAGTACAACTTCTGCCCTTCTCTCCTTTACCAATCAAGTTAACTATCACAGAAACAACAATAACTATGTATCTGCTATCTTTTTGGACCTGTCAAAGGAATTTGACATGGTCTCACATCCTAAACTATTGGATGCTCTCCACTCACTATCCTTTACTTCTCCCACTGTCTGCTGGTTCAAAAGTTACTTATCGGACAGAAAACAATCCGTGCAATGGCAAAATCAACTACCCCCCCTCTCCCTAACTCCATAGAGGTATCACAAGGCTCAATATTAGGCCCACTTCTCTTCTCTATTTTTACAAACAATTTATACACCGCCTCCAAACAAGCCTCACTAATACAGTACGCAGATGACTCTACACTCATCTTTGCAGCCTTATCTGTCAACACCTTGCAAGAGCAAGCCTAAGAATCATTCTCTGCCATTGAAACCTGGATCACAGACATCCAACTTATCCTAAACCCCAACAAAACAAAACTTCTCTTGTTTACCCCTAACAAAACTAACACTACTCTCACTGATTTCTCTATCTTATCAAAAAATGGAACTATCATTTCCCCATCCACCCACACAAAGCTCCTAGGGACAGAAAAATACAACAACCTATCCTTTGATCTACACATAGCTCAAACTATCCAGAAAGTTCATAAAAAAATGGGAACCCTTTATAGACACAAAAACTTCCTCACAGACAAAGCAAGACTAACTCTATCTCAAACTCACCTCCTATCAACACTTACCTACACTGCTCCAATCCTGACACATATTAAAAAATCACTCCTGGACAAACTAGAGTCATGTTATAATAAAATAGCCAAATTTACCAACAACTCTCCATTCAGAACACATCACTGCCAAGTACTAAAACAATTACAATGGCTAGAATTCCAACACCTACTATCTTACTTACATCTCACTTATGCCTTCAACATCATAAACTACCCAGGGAAAACTCCAGCCCTACAACAACTACTAACCTCCTACTCTTCCAGTTGCCCTCTCCGCTCATCAAACAAACCTCTACTCAGTATCACATCTGCAAACAACACTGCAGGCAAAGCCCTTTTCTCCCACATCATAGCTAAAACATGGAACAACCTTCCCACTAATATATCTTCTGCAACAACAAACTTTAACTTTAAAAGACTATTAAAACCACATGTCAAGAATAGCTGGATTTGTCCATGTATCACTTGAAAATTAGTATATCTTCTCTCCTCCTCCACAACACTCTATTATCTACACTTGTGCTTACACACTTACATATACTCACTTCCAATAAAGCCACACTGGCTTGCTACCTCTTTCAGTGTACACTCACTAGGAAATGTAAACAGTCATTTAAAATAGCAAATGTAGTCACCACCATTCTTTTGTAATATTTTTGTCTACAGATATTGCAATATATTGTTATATTCATGTAACCCTATTTGAATTATTGTGATAGATTCTTGTATATGTCTACCTCTAAATATTTGTATTTTTTGTACTTATTCACATTGTATTGTTTATGTTTTGTTTTCTTCTTGTCAAACATGGAGTTTTTCTCCCCGGGCATCCACTGTAAATGTACCTGGTCCAGTTGGATATTTTCCGGTTAACAAATGTAAAATAAATAAATAAATAATAAATAAATGGAGCATTCATTTCTTAACTGTAATAGAGAAGTATGCATGCATTACTCTGGAGGGCAAAACAACAGCTCCTTATTACAAAGTAGTAATAAATTGTGCCTTCAAAATCCACACTTTCCAAATATACAATACTGTTAAGATTTCATCAATATTGCAATGTAACATCAGCGAACATCATCTGGTGTAGGCGTGTACCAGCTGTGAGGTACACAATCCTATGCACCATCCCTGGCAGTCTGATAAACTCACTCCCTCTGCCACTACTCCTGGAGGGAGCCATAGGTCTATCCTCTGGAGCAAAACTACATAATGCAGGGGAACCAGAGGGGGTGCTACCAGGTACTGGACCAGGTGTGCTAGGCAGCAGTGCTGTAGCTGGTGGAGTGTGGGCAGGTGGATCCTGTGAGTCAGCCCTACTGTGTTGTGGGAAAAACAAAAAATAAAAAAAAATAATACAAAAAAAACCCACAAAAAAGTGAGAAGAGGGTCGGGATTAGAGAAAAAAAAGGTAGAACATTAATAACTTCATATGTGATGTACAAAGCATTGATACAATTATTTGACTCTATTCTGTTATCTTTACTTTTAACACTAAAAACTCCTAACAAATTTCTTCCTTACTTTTAAGACTATCCAGTTAATAAATAGAGGCAAACTGTATACTCAGACTGTAACCGCCAATCCTTGATGTGTGCATATATTGCACATATGCATGCTCCAGTTATATTGATTACAGATTACAGAAGGTCATTTGTCCCACTGGTACAGAGGTATGAAGTTACATTCCAATAATGATTAAAACCTAACAGTGCTGTATATTTGGGAAGTGGGATGTCTGATCTCACAACAGATGACTATGCCAAAATACTGTACTGTTCTTTAGTCTCACAGTCTACTGCATGCATACTTTCCTTTTACAGTTTAGAGATGCATGCCCACTGTTATTTGAGAATATGGCATCACTGCTTTGTGCTACAGACTAAGGCATGCATAGTTTCTTTTACAGTTGGGATATGCATGCTCATGTTGATACAACTCTATTAAATACCAAATAAGACTTCCTTAACTTTAAATGCTACAAAATTACTATACAGATTATTATGATTAAAATACTATTTAGACAGTACTGTTCTGATGCATACATACCACATGCATCTTGCATCCTTACTAGATGTGTGACATGGGATCGAACATTCAAGACTCTCTCCATAACGGCTGTGGAAAAATCAGAACAGAACACCGCTATAAATACCAGTCCTGATTATATTCAGCTTTTAACTCTTAAAATTACCCACTGAAATTGATACTTCCACATCTGTGGGGTGTCCCTTGCCCAAAATTCCCTGAGCCAAAGATCAAGGGTTCATAGGTTCATAGGTGTGTACTAGGCTAATGACCCTGGGGCCTTTACAAGCCTAGCCATAGGATTACCCTGGCATAGTGCCACCCGACCTTAGTTCCCAGTACCTCTGTCAAGCAGAGCCACTGGAGTTATTCCCAGGGCAAATTTTCTGTTTCCCATCCACTCATCAAGATTTCTCTTGAGGAGGGTCAGCGAGATGCTCTGCTTGACATGTATGGGAAGTCTATTCCATAGCATGGGCAGTCTCTGGGTTATGAACCTGTCCCTCCAGCATGTTCTGTTAATTATGGCAATGAGGTTGAGGTCTCTGGAGAGTGTGATGTGAAGGGATTGGGATTTCTTTAGATGTAGCATTTGTAACAGAGCTGGATCAGACATGGCTTTGTAAGTCAAGCAGAGATCACCTCTAAGTAGGCGATATGAGGTAGAGAATAGTTGGAGTTTTTGGAGTCTGTACATATAAGACAAGTGTTTAAGGCCTAGGATCCTCTTTGTGAGGTACTTTTGTGGCCTCTCCAGTTGTTGCAGTTGTCTAGTGAGGTACATGCCAAATGAGGCACTGTAGTTGATGATTGGCCTAATGAGGAAAGAGTAGAGGGAGACAATGACCTCTTTCTTCCTGGATGCAAAACCCTTAGTAATGAGATGTGCCACATAGAAGGACTTTCTGGGAATGTGGTGATCAAAAGAGAGGTTGCTGTCAACCTGTGTTCCCAGATCTCTTATAACGCCTTCTGTGTTCATTGGACTACCATCAATGTGGTAATTCATGGGAACTGGGTTTTTCCCAAAGGGGATGATGACACATTTTTTGGCACTGAGTTTAAGGCCATGATTTTGACACCAGTGGTTGGTCTCAGTGAGGCCATTCTGTAGGATGTCAACATCACTTGGGGAGTTAATAATAGCTCCCAACTTGCAATCTTCTGTGAACTTTGTCAGCCAGAGTCCCTTCATGTTGGCATGGACTTCAGAGAAATAGATACCAAAGAGGAGAGGACCCAGGACCGAACCCTGTGGGACTCCACTTGTGACTAGTCAGTAGTCTGACTTGGAGTCAGCTACTTTCACACTGTGGGTTCTATCTGTGAGCCAGTTTGCAACCCACCTAGTGATACAGGGGTTGATCCAAAAACAAACCACAGTCAAGGATAGTAGAAATAGCGTACAGTCGTTTACTATAGCAGTGCCATCTTTTGCTAATTGTAATTCAAAAGGTGTTGTATACATTAGTTTATGTTCTTGTTGTTCTGCTTTTTATGTAGGGATGACGACCAGGCATCTCAAACTACGTATTAGGGAACATCTTTATGCCATCCGTCAGAAAGACGCTACTAATGCCTTGTATAGGCATTCAGTTAGTTGTTCTGGTTTTAAGAAATTTGTATTTTCAGTTTTAGAAATTGTATACCCTGATCTTAGAGGGGGCGATTTTAAAAATTATATTGAACAACGTGAGACTTTGTGGCAAATCAAACTGAAATCTGATACACCACCGGGTTTGAATGACACAGTCAACGTTAAATGTTTTTTAAAATACAGAGGTTTATCAGTTAATAAAAATGCAGACCTTATTTCATTTTTTTCTTGAACACTATCTGTTTAAATAGTTTTCTAATTATCAATTATGTTAATTGGTTAACAATTATCTGATGAGTTTTGCTGTCTGTATATATACCTTGTTTTTAGAGATGTATTCTATCTGATGAAGTCTGTGGACGAAAGCGGATAATAAATGACTGTACGCTATTTCTACTATCCTTGACTGTGGTTTGTTTTTGGATTATTCTCTGTTCTTTTGGTTTTGGATTCGTTTTTGGTTTGCCATGGCTGAGGTTAATGAAGGTATTAATGAAGACCCATTGTTGGATATTTCTATATATCCGACACCTTCATCTAATAACATTAACTTTAACAACAATGCTGATTTTAATAATTTGCTAGTTTCCACTTTGATGGAGATCCAGAACTCCCTTAAAATTTTGGTTTCCAACGCTAATGCTGATGCCGATGTACGAAGCTAGCTACGTAAACCTGATTATCATCGCGATGTGAAAGCAGGGGCGAATGCCTTGGGTCCGGATGAGGAAGTTTACGAAGAAATGGATACCGTGGTGGATTTGGGCAACACATTCGGTGTTGACAAAGAAGGTTTTTCGGGCAAAGAACGCTCTAACCCACATGCTGATAACGGGGGTTACAACTCTGTGGAATGCTTATTTAAATCTTCAGATAATCCATTTCGTGAGTCTGGTTACCACTTAAGAAAGGCGAGTATTGCTGACATCAACAAGAAGCGTGAGCTACTTTTAAAGCTGCTTAAGAGGTATCGTTCTCTTGAACTTGAAAATAGTTATTTCTCACGTTGTGTAGAATTAAATATAGTCCCCAAAGGACTAAGATTTTTTAAATGTCCAAATGGGGTCTTTGCTGATGACCTGTTTTTTGAGAACTTGGTCAATTTTTTTAACGATGCAGGCTTGCGTTTGCTTAGTCTGCTTATTGACAACAACAATGAAAAAATGGGAATACTTAAAGATGAGATAATTGATGTTGAAGCAAATTTAAAAGTTATGTTTTCTGGTGACACTTATTCAGAGTTTTTTAATGCATTATATACAGATATTGAGAATCATTCTAATGAAATCATAGGGCGGAAGCTGTCTAAGCTAACGCGAGACATAACCGCTTATCAAAATCATACTGCTTATGGAAACTTTGTCAATAAAAGGTATCACAACAATATCAGTGATGCTAGCAGTCATCGTTTTACTAGTAAATATGGGCCAGAATTTAATCATGGCAATAAACGAACTTACAGTTCAGCGATTTCTAAATCTAATATGTCTGGTCAAAGTTTTTCTACTAACGTGATGGTTGAGCAAAGGGCGCCTCTTGCTCCTTGCAATGAAAGTAAAAGCAGTAAAACTGTCATGGTTGACTTGACTTCGGATTCTGTGAACAGTGTTAACCAACTTGACACTTTTGAAGAGGTCACTGTAACAGATTCAAATACAGACTATAGCGTTAAAAACAAAACAGCGACTGCTCCCAAAACAGCAACTAAAAGTGCTGCTTCTGCTTTTTTCAGCAAGAAAAATCAGGGAAATAAGCAGTCCATTCTAACAAGAAGCAGGACTTTTTTAGCTTCAGGATCTTTGGGGGACGAAACCTAAACTGTGTTAATGATAAATTATATTTAGTTAATTTGAGTAATTACTGTTTTAATGAGATTGAGTTGAAAATATTAAGTTATGGTTTAAATTTTGTTCCTGGGATCAGAGCAAATTACAGTAGTACGGTTGTAGAAATTAAAAAATATACTAGAAAGTTAAATTTATGTTATATCTTGAATGACATCTCTGAAAGCAATAGAATTTTAGTAAAACCTTCTTCTTTTTCTCCCTCACTACATCATACTATCAGAGTTTTTGAGGATTTATGCATTCAAGATTTACAACGCATGTTTAAGGTTAGATCTAAAATTCATTCTAACTTAAATTTTGAGGAGATTAAGGCATTACACAATTTAAAGGGTCTATGTAAAACTCTTAGGTTTATGAAAAGTGACAAGGGTGGCAACACCGTTGTTATGGAACAAGAAGCATATAGATCAAAGATGGGTGAGATATTGAGTAATAATGATGAATATGAAACTATTACTTTTCATCAAATCTTACAAAAACAGAAGGGCATTGATTCATTTTTATATGATGCCTTAATGTCTGGTGATATTAATTATGAGATTTTTGATTTTTGCACTATACAACAACCAAGAATTGGAATCATATTTGGGATTCCTAAAACACATAAAAGTTTGACGGATCCTCCCATTAGACCAATTGTTTCTTCTCCCCATTCTGTTACCGAAGGCATTTCTCTTGTTATTGACGCTGTATTGGGACCGTGTTTAAAACAAGAAGTCTCATTTGTTAGAGACTCTTGGCACTTTTTGAGTAAATTAAATAATTTTTTATTAAGTGGAGTTTTTGACCATAAGAAACACATCATGTTGACAGTTGACGTAGTATCTTTATATACTTCTATACCGCATTTGAAGGCGTTGAAGCTGTACGCTGTCTTCTATCTAAAAAGAACTATGGGTTGAGTACTAGAATTATTTCCACTATTTGTGGTTTTTTGGACATCATTTTGGAGAATAATTATTTTATTTTTGACAAGATTTATTACAGGCAAAAGAAGGGAGTCGCTATGGGGTCTCCTGCTGCTCCAGCTTTTGCTAATTTAGTTATGGCTTGGTGTGAGTATGAATTTTTACCCCATTTAATGAAGCATTTTCAGATTCCCTTTTTTGCCGTTATGTTGATGATTTGTTTTTTATAATTGAAGGTAATTTAGATTCAGTCGATTTATTTCTTTCTGAAATTAATTCTTTTTGTGCTTATCTTCAATTTACTAAAGGTTGTGTTGGTTTAAATGTTAATTTTTTAGATGTATCTCTTTGGTGGGATTTGGTAGATCATAGGATGCATAGTTCCATTTTCCGTAAGGAGACTTTCAATAATAATTACTTGCATTATGCTAGTAATCACCCTAGACATACTGTCAAGAACATTCCAAGAGGGAAATTCATAAGAGCTAGCCGTATGACTTCTAAGTATAATGTCTTCATCCAAGAATTAGAATTTATTATTAAATTATTTGTCGCTAGGGGATATCCTGTACCTGATTTATTAAAGGTTAGTGACGAAATTAAGAACAAACATCTTACAGACTATAAGCCATTTTTGGATTACAACACTGTTAGAGAATCCAACTGTGAGACTCTTTCTTCCAAAAATAATATGAACAATAACTTGATTTGTACTTTTGATATGACATCAGATAGCCAGTACATTCAACAAATATTAAGAAACAACTGGAGGGTTATCAGAGGTAATTTGGAGCTTCACAAAGCTTTGGGTGATGGACCATCTTTTGTTTCAAAGAATAATAACAGTTTAAAGAAAATGCTAGAGTTTCATGATAATCATTCGGTTACTGTTCCTACTGTTAAAAAAGGAATGAATATTTGCCAGCAATGCAACATGTGTCATTACATTTCTGTAGGTCCTTACATTAATATTGAAACATATCCTAAAACTATAGCAGTGCCATCTTTTGCTAATTGTAATTCAAAAGGTGTTGTATACATTAGTTTATGTTCTTGTTGTTCTGCTTTTTATGTAGGGATGATGACTAGGCATCTCAAACTATGTATTAGGGAACATCTTTATGCCATCCGTCAGAAAGACGCTACTAATGCCTTGTATAGGCATTCAGTTAGTTGTTCTGGTTTTAAGAAATTTGTATTTTCAGTTTTAGAAATTGTATACCCTGATCTTAGAGGGGGCGATTTTAAAAATTATATTGAACAACGTGAGACTTTGTGGCAAATCAAACTGAAATCTGATACACCACCGGGTTTGAATGACACAGTCAACGTTAAATGTTTTTTAAAATACAGAGGTTTATCAGTTAATAAAAATGCAGACATTATTTCATTTTTTTCTTGAACACTATCTGTTTAAATAGTTTTCTAATTATCAATTATGTTAATTGGTTAACAATTATCTGATGAGTTTTGCTGTGTGTATATATACCTTGTTTTTAGAGATGTATTCTATCTGATGAAGTCTGTGGACGAAAGCGGATAATAAACGACTGTACGCTATTTCTACTATCCTTGACTGTGGTTTGTTTTTGGATTATTCTCTGTTCTTTTGGTTTTGGATTCATATAGGGGTTGATGCCTAGCATAGTGAGTTTTTCTATGATTCCTGAGTGGGGAATGGTATCAAAAGTCTTGGCCAGATCAAGGTAGGCTGTATGAATCACCTTGCCTTCATCCACATCTCTGGTGACTGACTCAAAGAAGTCGACCAGGTTGACCAGGCATGATCTACCCTTCACAAAATCAAACTGTGTGGGATCCAGAGTTTGGAGATTTCCTATATCCTTGTTTATTAGGTCTATGATGATGCATTCCATAGCTTTGCATATCAGACTCGTCAGGCTAATGGGGAGATAGTTCCCAGGGTCTGTAGTTGCTCCTCCTTTGTGGAGAGGGATGACTGCAGCAGTGCACCATTTGGTAGGGATAAAGCCTGAGGTGAGGCTGTGATTGAACAGGGCACACAGGTGAGGTGCCAGTTCACTCTGTAGTTAATGTAGAACACAGCCAGGGATATTGTCAGGTCCCATAGAAGCTGTATTCTTGGCCTTGGACAGTGCTATTTTAATGTGTGCAGCAGTAATACTGGGTGCCTGGCAATCTACTGATATTGTAATTGGTCCTTTGGGGGGAGGGGTAAAGTTGGCACTGAATCTGTCAGCCAGTATACTGGCAATATCTGTTGGCTCTGTATAAAAAGTACCATTGTGCAAGCTCAGATCAAATCTGGGTATTGCCTTGGAGATTCTTTACATGACTATAGAAGGCCTTGTGGTTGTCTTTACTATCTGCTGCAATTTTGTTTTCATAGCTAGCTTTAGAGTATTTGATGAGGGATCTTAACTTTTTGTTGAGGCTGCTAAGGGAGTTTTTCCATTCTTGGGACTTCATCTTATTCCACATCAGTTTCCTCCTTCTGTTGTAGAATTTGTGCATGGCAGGGCACCACCAGAATGGCTTCGTTTTTTTGGATGAGAGCGTCTTGGTTCTATTGGGTATGGCGAGATCCATACATTTGTGTACATGTTTGTACAGTGCATTGGTGTATGATTCGGCAGTCATGCAACTATCATCCATTTGCATGGGTGCAGTGAAGTTAGCCACTTCTGTTTTCAGGAGCCCAAACTTAACTTTTGAGAAGTTTTTCATGGTGTTACCTTTGCAGGGGGGGTGGGGGTGGGAGTGATGTGGATTTCCAAGGTGATTAGTTTCTGGTCGGATCTAACCAGGGAAGAGCTATTAATGTAGAGCACTGGCTGCCCATGTTAGTAATAGCCAGGTCAAGGATGTTGCTACCTGTAGTGGGGGTAAGAACGAGCTGGTCCAGGGCATTGGAATTAATGAACTCCAGGAAATGTTGGGCAAGTGTTTTGGTACATGAGTAGTTTTCTCAGTTAATGGAGGGATAGTTGAAGTCACCTTGTAAGAGAGTGTTAGGTTGGTCCCTAATATTCTCCAGGGTGCTTAGGAATGTGGAGTGTGAGTCTTGGGACATGGTTGGGGACCTATAGCAGGCTACAACCTGAATCACTGTCTTACCCAATGTTAGTTGGACCTGACGTATCTCTGATGCATTATGATGGGCTCCAGTCTGGTGGTGTGCCACATCCTTTATGAATATGGAAATACCACCGCCTTTGGAGCTTCGGTCCAAGTTCTAGGGCCGAAAGGTGTGGAATGAGTTATAGCCTGGTAGTGCAGGGGTGCTTTCTGCTGCCTTGAACCAAGTATCTGTTACAGCACAAATTTTGATGTTCTCCAAATTAAGGAGTGCTTTGAGCGAGTGCATTTTGAGATTTAGACTTCTAGCATTGAGCAGCATGACCCTCCAATTGCATTTGTTTGTAGCTGTTATGGTGGTAATTTGCTCCTCCATGACTCTTTTCATGTAGGCCAGGGAGATATGTCTCAGGTCATTCACACCCACATGTACAATGAAAGAGTCATTGTTGAGGTGACCTGAGTGCATGCGTTATGTGGCAGATCCTGGCACCTGACAGGCAGCTGACTGTTACTTTCTCCTTATTCAACCTAGTGAGTGGGACATCAGTGTGCCTCACTATCGAGTCACCTATGACTAGGATGTTGGGCATGCTGTTTTGCCTTAGGGGCTTTGGATGAGTGGCACACTGTTTAGGAGAGTTGTGTGTCTTGTGATTAGTGTTGTGTTGTGGTGGTGGAGTGCATTTCTGCCTTGAAGGTGTCTGCTGTTTGTGTAGATTTTTATTGAAAGCCTCCATGAAGGTGGGTGTGTGGTTTGTGTTTTTATGTAAAGGCAGTGCTTGTGTATGTTCTGAAGGGCTATATGTTCCATGTGGTGTGGTGCAAGTATTGACCTTCTCCTCTTGACTAGCTATTCCGGTCTTGGCTGGAGAGTGCGTGGCTTCCAGTTTGGATATATAAGTGCATCTCTCACAAGTCTGAGTGTTGGTAGGTAAGAGGAGAGGGTTGTTAGTGTACATGAGGAAGTTGCTACATTGCCTCAGGATGCCCACGTTCACCAGGTTCATAGGAGAAAGCAGAGGGAACTGACCTTTAGACATGCCTGGTGGGGTGGGCATTGATAATAAGTACTTGATCTGTTTCCATGTAGAATGTTTAGTGCTGGTAGCACTTTTTTGTGCTACTATAATTGCTACAAGAAGTCTGGTAAAGTGCTAGACTAATAAGCTAGTATAATTGCAGGAGAGGAGAGATCTAGTAGATCTAAGAAAAAACTTGAAGAGCAAACTTTGGCACAGCTCAGAAGCTTACAACAGTCCTGGATACAGCAAGTCTGTATCTGGACTAGACTAGTTACAGGAAAGGCTGGAAACAAGTGCAAATGTGGGCTCAAAATGATGTCTGCATTGTTCACATGTGTGGGGGATACCAGTCACACTGGTTAAACCTCTGGCAACACTATTCCAGGCTTCAGATTTATATTCTGAGCTGGAATAGTCCTCCTGCAGCAATCTGGACCCATGCTCCCTAATTAGGAGTCCAACAAAAATCAACACTGTGCCTGAATATGCACACCCTCTACAGCAACTCCAGACATGCCTGCCATAGTTCAAGCTCAATGTCTAATGATCATTTCCTGACAATTGCAGTATATATGCTGCTGCTTACCTCCTATTGCACATCTCCTGCTTACTGAGTGCCCATATTTTGTTTTTGCAACATTTGAAAATGTTGTGCATTGCTTACCATTATGCATACATGGTAGCAAGGTTGTGCACTGGCATGCACCATATTTGCACGATAGTAAGGGATGCACAACAGTGGTGAACAATGCAATTTCTAGCTTATTAGGTATGTAGGTACTTGTGTAAATGGGCTAGTCAAATTTACCATCTATACGGTTCTCCTACACCTGCAGCTAATACAACAAGAAGGTTTAAAAAACAGTTGTCTATCTAACACTTCCTTGCTATAGTCTGCAGTCTCACAGCAGCAAAATAAAACTTGCACACAATGTCCTAGAGGCCATTACCATCTGCACTCCAAACCTACACTTAACACCTCCTGCCATGGGATTAGTGAAATGACATCTGCTATCTTAGTAGTTATTGTAAGGTTCTCACTGTTAACCATAGCACTGCACTGCTTACTGTGTGTGCTCAATGCATGATATTATTAATTGAATGCATATGGTTTATATTTATGACTGTCTGGGCCCTGTGTACATCCTGGGTGGTCCATTCCTCCAGTCTGTGCACTGCTGTGCTTTACACAAACCTGGTAAGCACATATAAACATGTTTATGCCAAGCAGCACATCATACAAACATTGCAAAAAAAAAAAAAAAATCAAAACACAAAAGGCAGACCACATTTTTTGCAGAATGTCCAGATATTTGTATCATATATTTGGACTGTTCCTTGTAAAATGAGTGGTTTATTGTGAAATCACTGAAGATTGCAGTCAATATATAATGACATACATTTCAGTTCCTTACTTCATATCCTTCAGAAAATGCATTCTTGCCCATTGTCCTCTCATTAGTTCAGTGTTTGAGTGGAACAATCCACATTTGGTATACAGGTTTTGGGGCCAATAACACTGGGCAAGCCTGGAAACCTTGCCTATGCGCTCTCTCAGATCATTAATATTCATGCCAATAGGCTGAGTGATGATGAGCAATGCGCAGTATCAGGTGCGCAAATACACTTAATGTTAGCTCTGTGCAGTACCTACACAGAGTTTATTGCATCTGGGGGACAGTCTATATATCAGTGTCATCTTGGTGAGATTTTGTGAAAAACAGGGACCACCTCATGAAAGTACTCACCAAGACTTGAGGATTAATTCACTTCCAGCAATACTACTGTCCTGTGCTTGCTGATTTATCATCTCTCCATTTGCACCCCATGTCAACATATTTAAGAGGTGTGTGCCACCTTTGACCTCATCTGACCAGTTTCTAAAAATATCCCTGGGATCTATATCCTCAAGGAATTGTCAGATTGTAATTGAACCATTAAAAAAAACAGATTAGCAGTTGAGTAATACTTAGGGCAGGGAAAAGCAATTTCTCCCTCTTTCCAAATACTAATGATAGCATTCCAAGCTATTCTTGGGCAGTCTATCTGCTATAAATCAATTCTGAAATAATCTTTTTATTAATTTCAGCAATCTGGGCATAGGAGGTGCAATTATACTCATATCACAGAAATTTAAGAGAGACAATTTACACATTTTAAAAGGTAATAGTTTTAAATTTTGACACTCATAAAATGCAAGTCCCAGAACAGTGACACAGAATGGGTGAAAATGGGGACTTACATATTATGTCTGAGATTGCTTTGTCTCAAAGAATTACCTTTTCTCCAAGGCCTGGAGATCTCAGCATTGTCTGGGGGATAAAACCTCCACTCCTGCACACACATTAGCTTTAGAATACATTAGCTTGTTCTCCCTAGTTTTACAGTTGTTCTGTTGTAATTTGGGAATTCAGAATTATGGGTCTTTGAGTTACAATTGGGAGCCCTTTTACTATATTAACAAATAACTCTTAATAAACAATTATAACATGTTATTTATTTTCTCCAAGCAGACTTTAATTTTTTTCCCTGAATTAGTTTACTGTAAGGAAGTCTGTATAATATGCTTTGAGATTTTAATTCCTGTCATACCATTATTTGATTTATCTTTAGAATGCCCCTTTGAAGGACAAAAATCTTTGGATTTTGATTGATTAGTAGAGTGCCTCAGTATACCGCATTGTTTCTTTAAACTCCACAAATTGCATAACTAGAACAACTGAATCAGTGTTATAAAGATAAATATAACTAACAGGTCATTAGCATTAGCAGTCACCATGTATATTTGTTGCCAGCCAGCACCAAACGATGCCCAAGGATCAGTATCTAAAACAAACATTATATAGGTTCATAGGTTCATAGGTTGGTACTAGGCTATCAGCCCTAGGGCCTATACAAGCCTAGCCATAACATTTCCCTGGCTATTTCTTCCCACACTATTTACTTCCCTGGACCCCTGTCTAGCAGGGCAACTGACATGATCCCCGGGGTGAATTTCCTTTCTCCCATCCAATCGTCAAGGTTCCTTTTGAAGAGGACCAAAGAGGCACTCTGCTTGACATGTATGGGCAATCTATTCCAGAGTCTGGGGAGTCTCTGGGTCAGGAACCTATCCCTCCAGCATGTTTTGTTTATTGTGATGACAAGGTTTAGATCCCTCGAGCGTGTGGCTCTGAGGGATTGGGATTTCTTTAAGTGTAGCATGTCCAACAGCTCTGGGTTTGACATGGCCTTGTATGTTAAGCAAAGATCGCCTCTGAGTAGACGATATGCGACAGAGTATAGCTGGAGTTTTTTAAAGGCGGTCAGCGTAGGGCATCTGCTTTAGGCCTGAGATTCTTTTAGTGAGGTATTTCTGTGGCCTTTCCAGTTGTTGCAGATGTCTTGAGAGGTACATACCAAATGGTGCATTGTATTCTATAATGGGTCTAATGAGGGATGAGTACAGTGGGACAATGACCTCCTTTTTTCTGGATGAAAAGCCCTTAGTGATGAGGTGTGCCACATAGAAGGATTTCCTGACTGTTGTGGTGATGTGGTTATCGAAGGTGAGACCACTGTCCACCTGTGTCCCTAAGTCTCTTATCAAACTTTCGGTGTTTAGTGTACTGCCACCTATACATTTCTTGGCATTGAGCTTGAGCCCATGGCTCTGGCACCAAGCATCTGTTTCTGTAAGGCCCTTTTGTAGGTAGGTAGATAGGTAAATGGACAATAATAATCACATGCAACCAAGACATCTGAATGTTATTAACTTTGAAACATGCAACATATCTATTCAGATTTTAAGAAAATGTTATAGTTGTCTAGCATGCCATAAAACTGTAGCACTTTTAGAGTATGTACCCTCTTAATTAAATCTAATGCATTCCTAGTATCGTGTGAGGTCAAACTAATCACCCATTTTCACTGTAGACTATTTTTTTGAATAATAGTACTGGTTGATGCTTATTAGCATCCTTTATTTTCATCCGCAAACAAAAAATAAATTGAAAAAGCCATAGAGAAGTATCTGAGTTCTTAGTAATCTTACTATAATGAATAAAATGTTGGTCAAATTTGTCTTCCTTTTTGTCAAAATGACTACTGCATAAAGTGTGGAACCACAAAATATTGAAATAAATGATAGATGCCATAACATCAAAAGAAGTGGAGACAAAGAACTGGATTCAAAAACTTATAGAGTAGCAGAGCAGGGAGTCTCTACCATCCAGCTCTCAAGACTCGAATCTGGCTTGTCTTCTCTGCCCCTTAGAATGACATCATCCCAGGGTGTGGCCTAGCAACACAAAGGTGCTGAATGGTCAGGAGCTCCATTATACCAGGAGAAAGTAATTAGATTCCATGACATGTTGTGCTAATGAATATCATTACCTATAATGAGGATGAAGTAAACTTACCTGACAAGTCCAGTTGCATGACCATGAGGACATCTTGCTCATCAACTCCACCTGTAGAGTGAAAGAAAACAGTAGGCATGACAGTAAACATTGCTGTCTTGCCTGCATTCTCCACATCTGTGGAAGGAGATGGCCATGCTGAGGCAAGTAGTCCACCAGGAAATTAAATATATGTTTAACTTGAAGGTCAACTTGAAGATTAGTGTAAGCTGCCTCCAGTGATGCTTGTGAACAGCTGGTTCCCCAACTCACAGCAAAAATATTAGGTCCACCCCTATCACCTACTGATTCCCAGCACTACAGTACAGTTCTACCTACATGGCAAACTTGCTATTGCAAGTAGCCTAGCTTCTCACCAGGTACAGGTTGCAGTGTGAAGTCTTAAATACAAATATACTTTATTGGGCCAGTCCAATGTTTTAAGGTCGAGTATGGATGGTCTTCATTATTGTACAACTGTGAAGTGTTTTGGTGAAATGAGCTCATTTACACTTTTGGAAATTAGCATAAGACACTGGCAGTCACCATTAGCATATCCTCATTAGGGACTGATATAAACATAGCCCTTTGAGTCAGGCATGGAATAGGCATGTTCAGTGTAGTGGGTCACCCATTGGCCAACTACTTTTAAAATATGGCCCAAACTATCCCAAAACATTTATAAAACTATGCTTGCAGTTATTAAGACATGTGACCTTCACAGTTTTCAGAAACTGTATTATGAATTAGTAGTCCAATAGTTACAGGCTCTGCTACATTAAGCACCTTGTTTGGAATCTGTTTAAATCACTAATTTGACTGAAAAAAAGTTCCTCTATTTTTTATTGCTGTAGGTTTGATCAAAATATTGAAGAACATGTTGCTTTAAGTAAGACTAAAGAACTGCATTGCAATAACCATCTAAAATCCTTATAGATTATTTATATGTTCAGTTTTGTGAAACTCGTGGCAAGAAATGCGTCTGCTTTGTCAAAATATAAAAATGTGCCTTTCATATACTTTGAGACTTTAATAGTTCTGTATTTAGTCTTAGCTTGTGTTCTTTATAAAATTAATTTTCAGCATAATGGTTTGTGTTTATGGTAATATATCACTTTTGCATCCATGCAATGTCAATGGATTTATCAATAGCTTTTAATTTAAGTTGCAAAAAAACCTGTAACTTAAATTTGAAAGTATCTACTTCTCTAAATACAATTGTTCTCAAGTGCATCCATTTAACGTTAAGGGAAACTAGATAACTGTTATTCTACTCCCAATATTTAATTAGTACTTGTTTCATATGAGTAACAACTTCCTGGTCTAATAACCACTTTGAGAAGTAAACTCCTTCTCTTTCCTTTTGCCATATGATTATCATATATTCATAAGGTTGTGTTCTGACCAAGGAACACAAGTTGCCTTAGTCTGGCTATAACACAAAATCCTGCAGACAAGAAAAAAGCATTTTCATTCAAGGTAGTTCCAAAATGTGAGCAATATAAGTAAATCTTTGCAGCAAAAGATACTGAGCATGCCAGGGATTTAAGAGTTTACATAAGCATCTATTGCTTACGCTGCTCACTATGTCTAACCTGATACGATAGGCAATTTTTAATGATCTATCCTGATTTGGAGAAAAAAAAAATCATTCCATTAGGTTGAAAATAACACAGAAGTGTTTTCTAATTCTTGTAAACCATTTTATTATATTTTAAAGAATAGCTGGTAGTCAGTAAACAGTACATGTAACAAACCCACAGCAGTTCTAGTGTGGAAGATTTCTAGACTAACATATAACTCAGTCCCAAATACCAACATTTTGTTTAACAAATATAACATATTTTGATTTGTTGAAGGTTGGGCATCGAGCTGGCACCTCTGCCCCCATAAAAAAATTTACTGCCAATCATTAGCGGACCGGAATTCCGCTGTGGCGACCCTTAACCGGGAAAAGTCAAAAGAAGAAGAAGAAGTAATACCCCAACATTCAATTGAGGCAATCTTTAGTAAAGATATAGGCCAATATCCCAAAAGGACTAAGGCATGGAGTAACATGCTATGCTGACAAAATTACCCCATGCTCTAGTCCAAAATCTAGGACTCTGACAGTTCCTATCTAGCACCTGTTAATCGGTCTTGCCAGAACCCTATGACCATTTCCAAAAGGAGAATTGGGGTTGCTACCTTTTAATACATTAGAGTTGTATATTAGCAGAGGTCACCGATGTATAACTCTGAAGCAATGGAGTAATCCATTGATGCAGATTAAATACATGGATGAAGAAACAGCACAACCTACACGTATGGATTAGTACTGTAAGACTTTTCCTGTGGGAAGTCAGACTTGCATGCATTAACAAGTTCCACACACAGTTGCCACTGTATTACTACTGTTTGGAAGCTTTTGTGGGATGGACAAATGCCTCTTACTAAAACAATTAGGCGGCTTTTGAGCCGTCTTCAAATTCCATTGAGAATAGCTCACACAGACAATTAGGTAAAAAGAACTCAAAAAATTCCCTGGTGGAGTGGCTTACATGTCTGTTCCTCTCCATGGACAGGAAGAGTACAGGCATAACAGATTTTCTGTCCTTCTTACATTCGACCATCTGCCCTACAGTTACTGTTGCTGTGCAGGGCTGCCTCATGTCTGTGCAGCTCTTCCTGTCTGGCAGTTCTGGAACTGCGACAAACTCCCTGCCTGAATATCAAAGTTGCAGTATATAAATGGAGGTGCAGTGCCTGACACCTACAGCTGGACTTGGCAGTTTTTCAGATCCTCGGTTATCATTGTACTATGCCAGGTGCGGGCTACGAGATTCATTACTGTAGAATTAATGGATCTCATTATCATCAATATCTTAGAATGTCTTTATTTATTATTAGTTCTTCAACATTACAAGATACATACCCCATGCCCTAGAATTATGTTAATCACAAGGCTGGAGAGGAAAAGCAATTAGGCATAGGGAAGGCAGGACAGCAATGCTAGCCTAAACCTTATGGAACGCTATCCATATTTTATCCAGTGATTGCATTGTTTAATATAATCTGTTCAGTTGTCAAATTATTCTCTTGTTAACAAAATGCTAGTTTACGTTATTCAGAAATCAATGTTTTTTTATGGTGTTAAGTGTGTGCCACTATCATTTAAAGCTTAGCAAACCACCTTGGTAACTGACATTGCTAGAGTAGTCATCATTTATGTTAAATTAGTAAATCATATTTTCTTCAGACTTTAGTACTACAAGTCATGCCTAAATACATCAGAGTTGAAACTATAATTTTTGTTGCATGACTTTGTGCTGTATCCAATATATAATATGATTCAAATAGGAAAAAAATCAAAGAAAACAGATAAATGAAAAATTAAGAACATAAATAATAAAAATAAAAAAAAAAGAATAATAAAACATAAAAAAATTAAGTCCATTCAAATATTTTTGGGCTATTCAGCCAAATATTCAGACCTATGAATCTGCAGGTCTACTTTAGATAATAAAAATACCACTTACCCAACTTTCTAAACAGAGAGACAAAGGCACCAAAAGTTCACTTATATGAACACTTGCATCACTGATGAAAAACTCCAGGTAAGTAACCACTTGGCGAACTTTGCCACTTTCCCCACTGTGGTGTGTTCTCAGAGTTTGTATATTTAGTTAGGCAGGGTGGGGGTACAGCCTCCCCACATAGGGGTATGTGAAGGGCTTCACCCCCCACATGGGTAGGTTTACTGTGATTCATTTTTTGTGTTTTGTTGTGGTGTGGACAAGTAGTTACTTACCCGGAGTTTTTCATCGGTGATGCAAGTGTTTATTTAAGTGAAGTTTCAGAGCATTTGTCTTGGTGTTTAGAAAATCAGGTAAGTGGTATTTCAATTATCTAAAGTAGACCCAAATGGGTGAAGTGTGTTCCTAAAAGTCCTCTATAAAAATAATATTAAAGGTAACCATGTGATATTCTGGTCTGATTAGTGTGAGCCCTGCAAGGCATTCCCTTTATTCTAAGGTATGGCAATCACCGAGTTGACATATATATATATATATATATATATATATATATATATATATATATATATATATATATATATATATATATATGGGTCACCTTCAGATGTCCGACAACGCGTTTCGCCGACACGGAATCCGACAGGACGAAAAGACCGACAACGCAGATGACCGACAAGGTGAGAACCCGACGGACTCGGTAAGTGTGCGATAGAGTGAGGGATTTAGTGTTAGGGAGCGGACAGGTAAGTGTGCGATAGTGAGGGACTGTGGGTTTAGGGGTGGGTTAAGTGAGTTAGGGTTAGGGTGCAGGTAGGGTGTGTGTGCAATAGTGAGGGACTGTGGGTTTAGGGGTGGGTTAAGTGAGTTAGGGTTAGGGTGCAGGTAGGGTGAGTGTGCGGTAGTGTCGGACCTTGGGGTTAGGGGTGGGTAAGTGAGTTAGGGTTAGGGTGCAGGTAGGGTGAGTGTGCGGTAGTGTCGGACCTTGGGGTTAGGGGTGGGTAAGTGGGTTAGGGTTAGGGTGCAGGTAGGGTAAGTGTGCGGTAGTGTTGGACCTTAGGGTTAGGGTTTGGGTTAGGGATAGTGGATATGTTATGTAGTGTACTGTGTTGTTTACGTGTAGTGTGTTGGTGTAATGGTTTTGGTGTTTTGCGTTGTCGGTATTTTTTGTTGTCGGTCTTTTGGTGTCGGTGATTAGTGTGTCGGCGAAAAGCGATTTCGGGGATATAAAGGTGATCCACACACATATATATATATATATATATATATATATATATATATATATATATATATATAGATACATAGATAGATAGAAGATTATGTTGTGTGTGTGTGTGTGTGTGTGTGTGTGTGTGTGTGTGTGTGTGTGTGCGTGTGTGTCTTTTGGAATCTGGCTGCTAGTGTAAGCCTATTTATAGATAAGCCTTACACTGAAGTAGGTCACTTACACTGACACCAAGTCTTTAGGAATCTGGACCAATGTCCCCATTCTTTAACCATTTTGACTGCATCTATACCCATACTAACCACATGTTAGATAAACTTTTTGGCAAGTATTTGCAAACTCACTTTTTGTGAAAACAGAAAGTTTATCTAAAAAACTACATCATGGTGGTTCAGTCTCACTTACAGTATTTGCAGGTTTTGTCTCGTGCATCTTATTAAGTAGACTGTTGTGTGATATACAGCACTTATCGGTGGTTTCATAAACTGATGGAAGACTCACTGAGACTTGCACCCTGGTTTCCTTATCAGTTCCATCTGTCTTCAGATACATCCTTATCTAAGTCATTCATGGTTTCTGTCGTCACTTGCAACATTTGATTTTGAACACATTACTTTTCAAATCAAGATGTTGTCCTGTTCGATTCTCAGCTAAAGCATCTTCTGTGTGGAGACATGCGTGAATGAACGTACCTTCGTTGAAGGTCGTGCATCAGAGCTGGCAACTCGGCACGTAAAAGTCTACTGCCAATCATTAGCGGACCGGAGTTCCGCTGTAGCGACCCCTAACCAGGAAAAGCCGAAAGACACAACAACAACTTTCAAATATAGTAAGCAAAATTTAACTTTTATTGCTTATGGCACTTACAAGATGTTACTTCTCCACAGCTGACATACATATACTGAAATAGCATAAAAAAGACAATGTATAAAAGCCATTGATCTTCATGTTCCTATAAATTAGGTCTGTATTGCATTTCTGTGAAGTCACAGAAAAAAAAAAACTTTTATAAAGATACCAACATCCTGTGCCTTGTGGTCGCCATTAAGTTAAACTTCATCCTGCACACCATGATGGGTTAATATTGTAGCAACATGACCTACAAATGGCCATCTCTGTCATTTAAAGATTTTTATTGACATCAGCAAAGTATTATTTCCAGCAAAGAAAGACATACCATTTATTCATGTCATGCTATCATCCAAAAAGTAGAAAACTAGCGCACATATATGTCTGTTAGAATGAAACGCAGTGCAGATAGTTACCTAAATGTTCCCTGTAGACAGACCTATATCATTTATCACTGCATTTTATAACTGTTCTGAGTGGGCACTTCTTTAATTTACAGTGTATGCAATAACACGGAGATAACACTTGATCCAGGAAGATAAAAATGCTGAATGTTTTACTTGTAGAGACTGCCCTGTTGTGAACTAGTACTCAAAATCAGTGTATGATGCACATTCAGTCTAAGTATGAATGTTCTAAAGTACCGCTGGAAAGGCACTTCATTTCAGTATGCACAAATAATAATAAAATAGTAAATACAACATAAATACAGATACTTCAGTCCTCATGCATACAATCAGTAGGCTAGAAATTTTGAAAATTCACAAATTGTTTCACCTCTTCTGGACTAAGCACACAAGCTAAGTAGCAGATGATATTTCTGTAGCAGACCATTCACAGAAATATGAACTACTCTGCAAACTTAATGAACCCATCTGTGATTCTAATAAGTATGAACTAGCACAACCATTTATCAGCATGTTTAGATTTGTTATCATTTATCACAGCTTTATAAAAGGGAGTTTATTACTGACATTACAAAATTAAACAATAATCATGTAACTCACTGGCAATTCATGAGACTTTAAAAATGGATCATAAAATATTAACTGCATCTTTGATCTTCTACTGCTCTTAATAGAGTCAGTGGAACACTTCCTGCTCCCTTAACAAATATAGCAACATTTTACATTCCTATAAGTGGAAATATAGTATAATTGTTTGCTGTTTAATTTTTTGCTAAAAGAAAATGCATTTTATAATGTTTCATAATCCTTTAGCTTTATTGCATGTACAAAAAAAGCTTTTCAGACTCAACATACCATTCATAACCCTGCAGTGGCACCATAATCATTTGTTTCGGCTATGAGGAATATTTTATTCTATGCTATTTTATGCCTTTTTACTTGTACTTATGTCTATCACCAGTATTTCATTTGAGATTACTATATGGAGAGCTATGGGCATTGCCTCACCTAGTTATATATTGATGGCAGGAACAAAATGGCTAATTTCTGGTTCAGAAGAAAGCAGTCTGTTTGCAAACCATTCACTAGCTTCAGCATTTTAGCATAGTGAAGATGTTTGAGCAATTATTTGCCTGTTATTTTTATTGTGTGAAAGTGAAGGGGCATGTTATAGTATGGCCTACCCATAATGCAGGCAAGGCAGGAATATAGGGCGGGGTGAAAATGTACATGTGCCTGTGATATCACTGCATAACAAAAGCATGGTGCGAAAAAAACTGTTTTAATTATTCTCTATCTCTACATAATTATAAGGCAAGATGAAAGACAGGGATTGATGGCCGTGGTTTAGAGACCAGATAGGAATGACTTGAAGGCCATAACATTCCTCATGTAGAGGGTAAGCTATGCCATTCTTTCTTTGAAAAAAATATTCCTTATACCAGTAATAAATGGTTATGATAGTGCGGGGGACTCCTTTGACTCCATACCATTTTACCATTGAATTTTTGGTCTATTTTTCACATAAGTAACAATTACTTCATAAAGCAAAGGTCTTGAATGATGAGCATATAGAGTAGTTGCTGAAGGAACGGACAGCACACAATAGGAGGGCTGGAAACACAGCTTTAATACTCCAAAAACAATACGAAAAGTGTAAAATCCAGATAATGGTAAGCGCTTTCGGCAGGTTCAAATAACCCGCCTTCATCAGACAACGTAAAAAAGACAGTTTGAGTTAAGCGCTTTCGTTTGGCTCATGCCAAACTTTTTCAAAAACCCTTTTTGAAAAAGTTTGGCATGAGCCAAACAAAAGCGCTTAACTCAAAGTGTCTTTTTTGCACATTGTGGATTTGTCTTATTAAACCCTTGCTGAGTATTATTCAAGTGGATACTCGTTTTTGGTGGGTTTGTGCCATCATACTTTCGTCAAACTCCTTACTCCTAGCACTAATCGGTCTACCAATGACTAGGCCTGGAGTAGCAATGTACACTGCTTACATTGTGCACTAATCTACTTATGAATAACAGAGCCAGGAGTAGCATGGTACACTGTTTATTCCAATCACTAATCTGTCAAACAATTACAGAGCCAGGAGTAGCATGCTACCCTGCTTACTCCTAGCATTAATGTGTCTATCAATGACATATGCGGGAGTAGCATGCTACACTGCTTACTCCTAGCACTTATCTGTCTACCAATGACAGAACAGGGAGTAGCATGCTACTCTGCCTACTCCTAGTACTAATTTATCTACCAATGACAGACCAGAGAGTAGCAAGCTAAACTGCTTATTCCTAGCACTAATCTATCTACCAATGACAGAGCCAGGAATAGCATGCTACATTGCTTTCTCCTAGCACTAATCTATCTAACAATGACAGAGCGAGAAGTAGCATGCTACACTGCTTACTCCTAGGACTAATCTATCTTCCAATGACAGAGCTAGAAGTAGCATGCTACACTGCTTACTCCTAGCACTAATATGTCTACCAATGACAGAGCCAGGTATAGCATGCTACACTGCTTACTCCTGGCACTAATATATCTACCAATGGCAGAGACAGGTAAAGCATGCAACACTGCTTACTTCTAGCACTAATCTATCTACTAATGATAGAGCCAGGAGTAGCATGCTACAATGCTTACTTCTAGCATTAATCTACCTACCGATGACAGAGGCAGGAGTAGCATGCTACACTGCTTACTCTTAGCACTAATCTACCAGTGACAGAGCCAGAAGTAGCAAGTTAAACTGCTTACTCCTTGCATAAATCTATCTACCAATGACAGAGACAGGAGTAGCATGCTACACTGCTTATTCCTAGCACTAATCTATTTATGAATGACAGAGCCAGGAGTAACATGCTACACTGCTTACTCCTAGCATGAATGTGTCCATCAATGACATATGCAGGAGTAGCATGCAACACTGCTTACCCTTAGCACTAATCTGTCTACCAATGACAGAACAGAGAGTAGCATGCTACACTGCTTACTCTTAGTACTAATCTACCTACCAATGACAAAGCTGAGAGTAGCAAGCTACACTGCTTACTCCTAGCACTAATCTATCTACCAATGACAGAGACATGAGTAGCATGCTACACTGCTTACTCCTAACACTAATCTATCTTCCAATGACAGAGACAGTAGTAGCATACTGCACTACTTACTCCTACCTCTAATCTATCTACCAATGTCAGAAGTAGGAGTAGCATGCTACACTGCTTACTACTACCACCAATCTACCAATGACAGAGCCAAAAGTAGCATGCAACAGTACTTACTCCTAGCATTAATCTATCGAGCAATGACAGAGCCAGGAGTAGCATGCTACACTGCTTACTCCTAGCATGAATCTGTCTAGCAATGACAAAGCCAGGAGTAGCATGCAACACTGCTTACTCCTTGCACTAATCTATCTACCAATGACAAAGCCAGGAGCAGCATGCTACACTGCTTACCCTTAGCACTAATTTGTCTACCAAAGACAGACCCTGGAGTAGCATGCTTCACTGTTTACCCCTACCACTAATCTAGCCACCAATGACAGAGCCAGGAGTAGCTTACTACAATGCTTACTCCTAGCACTAATCTATCTACCAATGACAGATGCAGGAGAATCATACTACACTGCTTACACTTAACACTAACCTATATACCAATGACAGAGCCAGGAGTAGCATGCTACACTGCTTATTACTGGCACTAATCTATATAGCCATGACAAAGCCAAGAGTAGCATGCTACACTGCCTACTTCTAGCATTAATCCATCTACCAATGACAGAGGCAGGAGTAGTATGCTACACTGCTTACTCCTAGTACTAATCTACTTATGAATGACAGAGCCAGGAGTAGCATGCTACACTGCTTACTCATAGCACTAATCTGTCTACCAATGACAGAGAGGGAAGTAGCATGCTACACTGCTTACTCTTAGAACTAATCAATCTACCAATGGCAGTGCCAGGAGTAGCATGCTACACAAATTTCTTTTAGCACTAATGTGTCTACCAATGACAGAGCCAGGAGTAGCATACTAGACTACTTACTCCTAGCACTAATCTGTCTACCAATGACAGAGACAGGAGTAGCATGCTACACTGCTTACTCCTAGCACTAGTCTATCTTCCAATGACAAAGCCAGGATTAGCATGCTACACTACTTACTACAAGAAGTAATCTATCTACCAATGACAAATCTAGGACTAGCATGCTACACTACTTACTCCTAGCACTAATCTATCTACCAGTGACAGAGCCAGGAGTAGCATGCTACACTGCCTAATCCTAGCACTAATCTGTCTTCCAATAACCGAGCCAGGAGTAGCATGCTACAAGGCTTACTACTAGCACTAATCTAGCTACCAATGATAGAGCGAGAAGTAGCATGCTACACTGCTTACCCCTAGCACTAATATATCTTAAAATAACAGAGAAAATGGGAGTGGGCAGGCTACACTGCTTACTCTTAGCACTAATTTTTCTACGAATGACAGAGCCAGGAGTTGCATGTGACACTGCTTACTCCTAGCAGTAATCTCTCCACCAATGACAGAGCCAGGAGTAGCTTGCTACACTGCTTACTCCATGCACTAATCTATCTACCAGTGACAGAGCCAGGAGTTGCATGTGACACTGCCTACTCCTAGCAGTAATCTCTCCACCAATGACAGATCCAGGAGTAGCTTGCTACACTGCTTACTCCATGCACTAATCTATCTACCAGTGACAGAGCCAGGAGTAGCATGCTACACTGCTTACATCTAGCACTTATTTATCTACCAATGACAGAGCTAGGTTTAGCATGCTACACTGCTTTTTACTAGCACTAATCTATCTAGCAATGACAGAGCCATAAGTAGCATGCTACACTGTTTATTTCTAGCAATAATCTATCAACCAATGACAGAGGCAGGAATAGCATGCTACACTGCTTACTCTTAGAACTAGTGTATCTAACAATGACAGAGACAGGAGTAGCATGCTACACTGCTTACTCCTAGCTCTAATCTGTCTACAAATGGCAGAGCTAGGAGTAGCATGCTACACTGCTTACACCAAGCACTAATCTATCTGTCAATGACAGAGATGGGAGTAGCATGCTACACTGCTTACTCCTAGCCTAATCTATCTACCAATGACAGAGCCAGGAGTAGTGTGCTACACTGCTTACTCCTAACAGTAATCTATCTACAAGTAAGAGAGCCGGGAATAGCATGCTACACTGCTTACTCCTAACACTAATCTGTCTACTAATGTCAGAGCCAGTAGGAGCATGCCCCACTGCTTACTCCTAGCACCCTCTATATACCAATGACAGAGCCAGGAGTAACATGCTACACTGCTTAATCCTAGCACTAATCTATCTATCAATGGCAGAGCAAGGTGTGCCATGCTACACTACTTACTCTTAGCACTAATCTGTCTACCAATAACTAGGCCAGGAGTAGCATGCTACACTGCTTACATCTTGCACTAATCTATTTATAAAAAACAGAGCCAGGAGTAGCATGGTACATTGCTTATTCCTAGGACTAATCTATCTTCTAATGACAGAGCCAGGAAAAGCAAGCTACACTGCTTACGCCTAACACTAATATGTCTACCAATGACAGATCCAGGTATGGCATGCTACACTGCTTACTCCTAGCACTAATATGTCTACCCATGACAGAGACAGGTATATCATGCAACACTGTTTGCTCCTAGCACTAATCTATCTACCAATGACAGAGCCAGGAGTAACATTCTACACGACTTACTTCTAGCATTAATCTATCTAACAATGACAGAGGCACGAGTTGTAAGCTACACTGCTTACTCCTAGAACTAATCTACCAATGACAGAGCCAAAAGTAGCGTGCTACAGTGCTTACTCCTAGTACTAATCTATCTACCAATGACAGAGCCAGGAATAGTATGCTACACTATTTACTCCTAGCACTAATCTGTCTAACAATGACAAAGCCAGGAGTAGCATGCAACACTGCTTACTCCTATCACTAATCTATCTACCAATGACAAAGCCAGGACTAGCATGACACACTGCTTACTCCTAGCACTATTCTACCAATCAATGACAGAGCCAGGAGTAGCATGCTACACTGCCTAATCCTAGCACTAATCTATCTACCAGTGACTGAGCCAGGAGTAGCATGCTACAATGCTTACTACTAGCACTAATCTATCTACCAAAAATAGAGTCAGGAGTAGCATGCTACACCGCTTACTCCTAGAACTAATCTACCAATGACAGAGCCAAAAGTAGCATGCTACAGTGCTTACTCCTAGCACTAATCTATCTACCAATGACAGAGTCAGGAGTAGTATGCTACACTATTTACTCCTAGCACTAATCTGTCTAACAATGACAAAGCCAGGAGTAGCATGTAACACTGCTTACTCCTTGCACTATTCTACCAATCAATGACAGAGCCAGGAGTAGCATGCTACACTGCCTAATCCTAGCACGAATCTATCTACCGGTTACTGAGCCAGGAGTAGCATGCTACAATGCTTACTACTAGCACTAATCTATCTACCAATGATAGAGTCCGGAGTAGCATGCTACACCGCTTACTCCTACCACTAATCTATCCACTAACGACAAAGCCAGGAGTAGCTAGCTACACTGCTTAATCCTAGTACTAATCTATATACCAATGACTGATGCAGGAGAAGAATGATACACTGCTTACATTTAGCACTAATCTATCTACCAATGACAGAGCCAGGAGTAGCATGCTACACTACTTACTCCTAGCACTAATATGTCTAACAATGACAAAGCCAGGAGTAGCATGCAACACTGCTTACTTCAATCACTAATCTATATACCAATGACAAGGCCAGGACTAGCATGCTACACTGCTTACTCCTAGCACTATTCTATCAATCAATGACAGAGCCAGGAGTAGCATGCTACACTGCCTAATCCTAGCACTAATCTATCTACCAGTGACAGAGCCAGGCGTAGCATGCTACAATGCTTACTACTAACACTAATCTATCTATCAATGATAGAGCCAGGAGTAGCATGCTACACTGCCTAATCCTAGCACTAATCTATCTACCAGTGACAGAGCCAGGAGTAGCATGCTACACTGCTTACTCCTAGCATGAATCTGTCTACCAATGACAAAGCCAGGAGTAGCATGCAACACTGCTTACTTCTTGCACTAATCTATCTACCAATGACAAAGCCAGGAGCAACATGCTACACTGCTTACCCTTAGCAGTAATTTGTCTACCAAAGACAGACCCTGGAGTAGCATGCTTCACTGTTTACTCCTACCACTAATCTAGCCACCAATGACAGAGCCAGGAGTAGCTTACTACAATGCTTACTCCTAGCACTAATCTATCTACCAATGACAGATGCAGGAGAATCATGCTGCACTGCTTACACTTAACACTAACCTATATACCAATGACAGAGCCAGGAGTAGCATGCTCCACTGCTTATTACTGGCACTAATCTATATAACCATGACAAAGCCAAGAGTAGCATGCTACACTGCCTACTTCTAGCATTAATCTATCTACCAATGACAGAGGCAGGAGTAGTATGCTACACTGCTTACTCCTAGTACTAATCTATTTATGAATGACAGAGCCAGGAGTAGCATGCTACACTGCTTACTCATAGCACTAATCTGTCTACCAATTACAGAGAGGGAAGTAGCATGCTACACTGCTTACTCTTAGAACTAATCAATCTACCAATGGCAGTGCCAGGAGTAGCATGCTACACAAATTTCTTTTAGCACAAATGTGTCTACCAATGACAGAGCCAGGAGTAGCATACTAGACTACTTACTCCTAGCACTAATCTGTCTACCAATGACAGAGACAGGAGTAGCATGCTACACTGCTTACTCCTAGCACTAGTCTATCTTCCAATGACAAAGCCAGGATTAGCATGCTACACTACTTACTCCAAGCAGTAATCTATCTACCAATGACAAATCTAGGACTAGAATGCTACACTACTTACTCCTAGCACTAATCTATCTACCAGTGACAGAGCCAGGAGTAGCATGCTACACTGCCTAATCCTAGCACTACTTTGTCTTCCAATAACCAAGCCAGGAGTAGCATGCTACAAGGCTTACTACTAGCACTAATCTAGCTACCAATGATAGAGCGAGAAGTAGCATGCTACACTGCTTACCCCTAGCACTAATCTATCTTCCAATAACAGAGAAAATGAGAGTGGGCATGCTACACTGCTTACTCTTAGCACTAATTTGTCTACAAATGACAGAGCCAGGAGTTGAATGTGACACTGCTTACTCCTAGCAGTAATCTCTCTACCAATGACAGAGCCAGGATTAGCTTGCTACACTGCTTACTCCATGCACTAATCTATCTACCAGTGACAGAGCCAGGAGTAGCATGCTAAACTGCTTACATCTAGCACTTATTTATCTACCAATGACAGAGCTAGGTTTAGCATGCTACACTGCTTTTTACTAGCACTAATCTATCTAGCAATGACAGAGCCATAAGTAGCATGCTACACTGTTTATTTCTAGCAATAATCTATCAACCAATGACAGAGGCAGGAATAGCATGCTACACTGCTTACTCTTAGAACTAGTCTATCCAACAATGACAGAGAGAGGAGTAGAATGCTACACTGCTTACTCCTAGCTCTAATCTGTCTACAAATGGCAGAGCTAGGAGTAGCATGCTACACTGCTTACACCAAGCACTAATCTATCTGTCAATGACAGAGATGGGAATAGCATGCTACACTGCTTACTCCTAGCCTAATCTATCTACCAATGACAGAGCCAGGAGTAGTGTGCTACACTGCTTACTCCTAACAGTAATCTATCTACAAGTAAGAGAGCCGGGAATAGCATGCTACACTGCTTACTCCTAGCACTAATCTGTCTACTAATGACAGAGCCAGTAGGAGCATGCCCCACTGCTTACTCCTAGCACCTTCTGTATACCAATGACAGAGCCAGGAGTAGCATGCTACACTGCTTAATCCTAGCACTAATCTATCTACCAATGACAGAGCAAGGTGTGCCATGCTACACTGCTTACTCTTAGCACTAATCTGTCTACCAATAACTAGGCCAGGAGTAGCATGCTACACTGCTTACATCTTGCACTAATCTATTTATAAAAAACAGAGCCAGGAGTAGCATGGTACATTGCTTATTCCTAGGATAAATCTATCTTCTAATGACAGAGCCAGGAAAAGCAAGCTACACTGCTTACGCCTAACACTAATATGTCTACCAATGACATATCCAGGTATGGCATGCTACACTGCTTACTCCTAGCACTAATATGTCTACCCATGACAGAGACAGGTATATCATGCAACACTGTTTACTCCTAGCACTAATCTATCTACCAATGACAGAGCCAGGAGTAACATTCTACACGACTTACTTCTAGCATTAATCTATCTACCAATGACAGAGGCAAGAATTGTAAGCTACACTGCTTACTCCTAGAACTAATCTACCAATGACAGAGCCAAAAGTAGCGTGCTACAGTGCTTACTCCTAGCACTAATCTATCTACCAATGACAGAGCCAGGAGTAGTGTGCTACACTATTTACTCCTAGCACTAATCTGTCTAACAATGACAAAGCCAGGAGTAGCATGCAACACTGCTTACTCCTATCACTAATCTATCTACCAATGACAAAGCCAGGACTAGCATGCTACACTGCTTACTCCTAGCACTATTCTACCAATCAATGACAGAGCCAGGAGTAGCATGCTACATTGCCTAATCCTAGCACTAATCTATCTACCAGTGACTGAGCCAGGAGTAGCATGCTACAATGCTTACTACTAGCACTAATCTATCTACCAAAGATAGAGTCAGGAGTAGCATGCTACACCGCTTACTCCTAGAACTAATCTACCAATAACAGAGCCAAAAGTAGCATACTTCAGTGCTTACTCCTAGCACTACTCTATCTACCAATGACAGAGCCAGGAGTAGTATGCTACACTATTTACTCCTAGCACTAATCTGTCTAACAATGACAAAGCCAGGAGTAGCATGCAACACTGCTTACTCCTATCACTAATCTATCTACCAATGACAAAGCCAGGACTAGCATGCTACACTGCTTACTCCTAGCACTATTCTACCAATCAATGACAGAGCCAGGAGTAGCATGCTACACTGCCTAATCCTAGCACTAATCTATCTACCAGTGACTGAGCCAGGAGTAGCATGCTACAATGCTTACTACTAGCAGTAATCTCTCAATGATAGAGCCAGGAGTAGCATGCTACACTGCTTACTGCTAGCACTAATCTATCAACCAATGATGGAAAAAATGACAGTGGGCATGCTACACTGTCTAATCCTAGCACTAATCTATCTACCAGTGACTGAGCCAGGAGTAGCTTGCTACAATGCTTACTACTAGCACTAATCTATCTACCAATGAAAAAGCCAGGACTAGCATGCTACACTGCTTACTCCTAGCTCTACTCTATCTATCAGTGACAATCCAAGAATAGCATGCTACACTGCTTGCTCCTAGCACTAATCTATTTACCAAAGTCAGACCCAGGAGTACCATGCTACAGTGCTTACTACTAGCACTAATCTATCTATCAATGATAGAGCCAGGGGTAGCATGCTACACTGCTTACTTTTATCACTAATCAATCTATCAATGACAGAGCCAGGTGTAGCATGCTACACTGCTTACTCCTAGCACTAATCTATCCACCAATGACAAAGCCAGGAGTAGCATGCTACACTGCATACTCCTAACACTAATCCATCTACCAATGACAAGCCAGGATAAGCATGTTACACTGCTTACTCTTAGCACTAATCTATCTACCAATGACAGAGCCAGGAGTAGCATGCTACACTGTTTACTCCTACCACTAATCTATCTACCAATGACAGAGCCAGGAGTAGCATGCTACACTGCTTACTCATAGCACTAATCTATCTACCAATGACAGAGCCAGGAGTAGCATCCTACAATGCTTACTCCTAGTACTAATCTATCTACCAATGACAGAGCCAGGAGTAGCATGCGACAGTGTTTACTCCTAGCACTAATCTGTCTAACAATGACAGAGCCAGGATTAGCATGCTACACTGCTTGCTCCTAGCACTAATCTATTTACCAAAGTCAGACCCAGGAGTACCATGCTACAGTGCTTACTCCTAGCACTAATCTATCTATGAATGACAGAGCCAGGAGTAGCATGCTACACTGCTTACTCCTAGCACTAATCTGTCTACCAATGACAGAGGGAGTAGCATGCTACAGTGCTTACTACTAGCACTAATCTATCTATCAATGATAGAGCCAGGGGTAGCATGCTACACTGCTTACTTTTATCACTAATGTGTCTACCAATGACAGAGCCAGGAGTAGCATGCTACACTACTTACTCCTAGCACTAATCTGTCTACCAATGACAGAGACAGGAGTAGCATGCTACACTGCTTACTCCTAGCACTAGTCTATCTTCCAATGACAAAGCCAGGATTAGCATGCTACACTGCTTACTCCTAGCACTAATCTATCTACCAATGACAAATCTAGGACTAGCATGCTACACTGCTTACTCCTAGCACTAATCTATCTACCAATGACAGAGCCAGGAGTAGCATGCTACACTGCCTTACTCCTAGCACTAATCTGTCTACCAATGACAGAGCCAGGAGTAGCATGCTACACTGCTTACTACTAGCACTAATCTAGCTACCAATGATAGAGCGAGGAGTAGCATGCTACACTGCTTACTCCTAGCACTAATCTATCTACCAATAACAGAGAAAGGAGTAGCATGCTACACTGCTTACTCCTAGCACTAATTTGTCTACCAATGACAGAGCCAGGAGTAGCATGCTACACTGCTTACTCCTAGCACTAATCTATCTACCAATGACAGAGCCAGGATTAGCTTGCTACACTGCTTACTCCTAGCACTAATCTATCTACCAGTGACAGAGCCAGGAGTAGCATGCTACACTGCTTACTCCTAGCACTAATCTATCTACCAATGACAGAGCTAGGAGTAGCATGCTACACTGCTTTTACTAGCACTAATCTATCTACCAATGACAGAGCCAGGAGTAGCATGCTACACTGTTTATTTCTAGCACTAATCTATCTACCAATGACAGAGGCAGGAATAGCATGCTACACTGCTTACTCTTAGAACTAGTCTATCCAACAATGACAGAGCCAGGAGTAGAATGCTACACTGCTTACTCCTAGCTCTAATCTGTCTACAAATGACAGAGCTAGGAGTAGCATGCTACACTGCTTACTCCTAGCACTAATCTATCTACCAATGACAGAGATGGAGTAGCATGCTACACTGCTTACTCCTAGCACTAATCTATCTACCAATGACAGAGCCAGGAGTAGCATGCTACACTGCTTTCACTAACAGTAATCTATCTACCAATGAGAGAGCCGGAATAGCATGCTACACTGCTTACTCCTAGCACTAATCTGTCTACCAATGACAGAGCCAGGAGTAGCATGCTACACTGCTTACTCCTAGCACTAATCTGTATACCAATGACAGAGCCAGGAGTAGCATGCTACACTGCTTAATCCTAGCACTAATCTATCTACCAATGACAGAGCCAGGTGTAGCATGCTACACTGCTTACTCTAGCACTAATCTGTCTACCAATGACAGGCCAGGAGTAGCATGCTACACTGCTTACATCTTGCACTAATCTATTTACCAAAAACAGAGCCAGGAGTAGCATGCTACATTGCTTACTCCTAGGACTAATCTATCTTCTAATGACAGAGCCAGGAAAAGCATGCTACACTGCTTACTCCTAGCACTAATCTGTCTACCAATGACAGATCCAGGTATGGCATGCTACACTGCTTACTCCTAGCACTAATCTGTCTACCAATGACAGAGCCAGGTATAGCATGCAACACTGTTTACTCCTAGCACTAATCTATCTACCAATGACAGAGCCAGGAGTAACATTCTACACTGCTTACTTCTAGCATTAATCTATCTACCAATGACAGAGGCAGATGCTACACTGCTTACTCCTAGAACTAATCTAACAATGACAGAGCCAGGAGTAGCATCCTACAATGCTTACTCCTAGTACTAATCTATCTACCAATGACAGAGCCAGGAGTAGCATGCGACAGTGTTTACTCCTAGCACTAATCTGTCTAACAATGACAGAGCCAGGATTAGCATGCTACACTGCTTACTCCTATCACTAATCTATCTACCAATGACAAAGCCAGGACTAGCATGCTACACTGCTTACCTAGCACTATTCTATCTACCAATGACAGAGCCAGGAGTAGCATGCTACACTGTCTAATCCTAGCACTAATCTATCTACCAGTGACTGAGCCAGGAGTAGCATGCTACAGTGCTTACTACTAGCACTAATCTATCTATCAATGATAGAGCCAGGGGTAGCATGCTACACTGCTTACTTTTATCACTAATCAATCTATCAATGACAGAGCCAGGTGTAGCATGCTACACTGCTTACTCCTAGCACTAATCTGTCTAACAATGACAGAGCCAGGATTAGCATGCTACACTGCTTGCTCCTAGCACTAATCTATTTACCAATGACAAAGCCAGGACTAGCATGCTACACTGCTTACTCCTAGCACTAATCAATCTATCAATGACAGAGCCAGGTGTAGCATGCTACACTGCTTACTCCTAGCACTAATCTATCTACCAGTGACTGAGCCAGGAGTAGCATGCTACAATCAATGATAGAGCCAGGAGTAGCATGCTACACTGCTTACTGCTAGCACTAATCTATCAACCAATGATGGAAAAAATGACAGTGGGCATGCTACACTGTCTAATCCTAGCACTAATCTATCTACCAGTGACTGAGCCAGGAGTAGCTTGCTACAATGCTTACTACTAGCACTAATCTATCTACCAATGAAAAAGCCAGGACTAGCATGCTACACTGCTTACTCCTAGCTCTACTCTATCTATCAGTGACAATCCAAGAATAGCAAGCTATACTGCTTACTCCTAGCAGTAATCTGTCTACCAATGACAGAGCCAAGAGCAGTATGCTACACTGCTTATTCCTAGCACTAGTCTATCTATCAATTATGGACGCAGGAGTAGCATGCCACACTGTTTAGTTTTATACTAATCTATCTATGAATGTCAGATCCAGGAGCAGCATGCTACACTCCTTACTCCTAGAACAAATCTATCTACCAATAACAAAGCCAGGAGTAGCATGCTACACTGCATACTCCTAACACTAATCCATCTACCATAGACAGAAATGGGATAAGCATGTTACACTGCTTACTCTAAGCACTAATCTATCTACCAATAACAGAGCCGGGAGTAGCATTCTACACTGTTTACTCCTACCACTAATCTATCTACCAGTGACAGAGCCAGGAGTAGCATGCTACACTGATTACTCATAGGACTAATCTATCTGCCAATGACAGAGCCAAGATAAACATGCTACACTGCCTACTCGTAGCACAAATCTATCTACCAATGACAGAGCCAGGATTAGCATGCTACACTGCTTGCTCCTAGCACTAGTCTACCTACTAAAGGAAGATACAGGAGTAGCATGCTACAATGCTTACTACTAGCACTAATCTATCTACCAATGATAGAGCCAGGAGTAGCATGCTACACTTCTTACTCTTAGCACTAATCTATCTAATAATGACAGAGCCAGGAGTAGCATGCTACATTGCTTACTCCTAGTACTAATCTGTCTACCAATGACAGAGCCAGGATTAGCATGCTACACTGCTTACTCCTAGCATTAATCTGTCTAACAATGACAGAGCTGGGAGTAGCATGCTACACAGCTTACTCCTAGCACTAGTCTATCTAGCAATGACAGAGCCAGGAGTAGCATGCTACACTGTTTACTTCTAGCACTAATCTATCTACCAATAATAGAGGCAGGAGTAGCATGCTACACTGCTTACTCCTATCACTAGTCTATCTAACAACAGAGCTAGGAGTAGCTTGCTACACTGCTTACTCCTAGCACTAATCTGTGTACCAATGACAGAGCGGGAAAAGCATGCTTCACTGCTTACGTCTAGCACTAATCTATCTACCAATGATAGAGACATGAGTAGCATGCTACACTGCTTCTTCCTAGTACTAATCTATCTATGAATGACAGATCCAGGATCAGCATGCTACACTGCTTACTCCTAGCATTAATCTGTCTAACAATGACAGAGCTGGGAATAGCATGCTACAGTGCTTACTTCTATCACTAATTTGTCTACCAATTATAGTGCTGGGGTAGCATGCTGCACTACTTACTCCTAGCACTAGTCTATTTACCAATGACAGAGCCAGGAGTAGCATGCTACACTGTTTACTTCTAGCACTAATCTATCAACCAATAACAGAGGCAGGGGTAGCTTGCTACACTGCTTACTCCTAGCTCTAATCTGTCTACCAATGACAGAGTCATGAGTAGCATGCTACACTGCTTACTCCTATCACTAATCTATCTACCAATGACAGAACCAGGAGTGACATGCTACACTGCTTACTCATAGCAGTTATCTATCTACCAATGACAGAGCCAGGAGTAGCATGCTACACTACTTACTTCTAGCACTGATCTACCAATGACAGAGACAGACGTACCATGCTATACTGCTTACTTCTAGCACTAATCTGTCTACCAATGGCAGAGCCAGGAGTAGCATGCTACACTGCTTACTCCTAGCACTAATCTATCTACTAATTGCAGAGCAAAGAGTAGCATGCTACACTGCCTTCTCCTAGGACTAATCTGTCTACCAATGACAGAACTGGGAAAAGCATGTTACACTGCTTACCCATAGTACTAATCTATCTACCAATAACAGAGCCGGGAATAGCATGTTACACAGTTTACTCCTAACACTAATCTATCTACCAATGTCAGTGCCAGGTGTAGCATGCTACACTGCTTACTCCTAACACTAAGCTATCTGCCAATGACAGCACCAAGATAAGCATGCTACACTGCCTACTCCTAGCACAAATCTATCTACTAATGACTTGAGGCAGGAGTAGCATGCTACACTGCTTACTCATAGCACTAATCTGCCAATGACAGAGCAAGAACTAGCATTCTACACTGCTTACTCCTAGCACAAATCTATCTACAAGTGACAGAGCCAGAAGAAGCATGCTACACTGCTTACTCCAAGCACTAATTGGTCTACCAATCAATGAGCCAGGAATAGCATACTGCACTGCTAAGTCCTAGAACTAATCTATCTAAGAAATGCAGAGTCAGGAGTAGCATCCTGCAATGCTTACTTCTAGCACTAATCTATCTACCAATGACAGACCCAGGAGTAGAATGCTACAGTGCTTACTCCTAGCACTAATCTGTCTACCAAGGCAAGAGCCAGGAGTAGCATGCTACACTTCTTACTCTTAGCACTAATCTATCTAATAATGACAGAGCCAGGAGTAGCATGCTACACTGCTTAGTCCTAGTACTAATCTGTCTACCAATGACAGAGCTGGGATTAGCATGGTACACAGCTTACTCCTATCATTAATCTGTCTAACAATGACAGAGCTGGGAGTAGCATGCTGCACTGCTTACTTCTATTACAAATTTGGCTACCAATTATAGTGCCGGGAGTAGCATGCTACACTGCTTACTCCTAGCACTAGTCTATCTACCAATGACAGAGCCACGAGTAGCATGTTACACTGTTTACTTCTAGCACTAATCTATCTACCAATAACAGAATAAGGTGTAGCATGCTACACTGCTTACTCCTAGCACTAATCTGTGTACCAATGACAGAGCCGGGTGTAGCATGTTACACTGCGAATTGCTAGTACTAATCTGTCTACCAATGACAGAGCCGGGAGTAGCATGCTTCACTGCTTACACCTAGCACTAATCTATCTACCAATGATAGAGACAGGAGTAGCATGCTACACTGCTTCTTCCTAGTACTAATCTATCTATGAATGACAGATCCAGGAGCAGCATGCTACACTGCTTCCTCCTAGCACTTATCTGTCTACCAATGACAGAGCCGGGAGTAGCATGCTACACTGCTTACTCCTAGCACCAATCTATCTTCCAATGATAGAGACAGGAGTAGTGTGCTACACTGCTTCTTCAAAGTACTAATCTATCTATGAATGACAGATCCAGGAGCAGCATGTTACACGGCTTCCTCCTAGCACTTATCTGTCTAACAATGACAGAGCCAGGAGTAGCATGCTATAATGCTTAGTCCATCAATAATCTGTCTTCTAATGACAGAGCCAGGATTAGCATGCTACACTTCTTACTCTTAGCACTAATCTATCTACTAATGACAGAGCCAGGAGTAGCTTGCTACATTGCTTTCTTCTATAACTAATCTGTCTACCAATGACAGAGCCGGGATTAGCATGGTACACTGCTTACTCCTAGCACTAATCTGTCTACCAATGACAGAGCTGGGTGAAGCATGCTACACTGCTTACTCCTATCAGTAATCTATCAATGACAGAGCTAGTTGTAGCCTGCTACACTACTTATTTCTAGCCATTATCTATCTACCAATGACAGAGCCAGGAGTAGCATGCTGCACTGCTTTTTCCTAGCACTAATCTATCTACTAATGACAGAACCAGGAGTAGCATGCTATACTGCTTACTCCTAGCACTATTCTATCTACCAGTGACAGAGCCAAGAGTAGCATGCTACACTGCCTACTCCTAGCACTAATCTGTCTACCAGTGACAGAGCCAGGAGTAGCATGCTACACCGCTTATTCCAAGCACTAATCTGTCTAACAATGACAGAGCCAGGATTAGCATGCTACATTGCTTGCTCCTAGCACTAATCTATCTACCAAAGTCAATCCCAGGAGTAGCATGCTACAATTTTTACTACTAGCACTAATCTATCTTCCAGTGTTAGAGCCAGGAGTAGCATGCTACACTGCTTACTCCTATCACTACTCTATCTACCAATGACAGAGCCAGGAGTAGCATGCTTCACTGCTTACTCCTAGCACTAATCTATCTACCAATGATAGAGACAGGAGTAGCATGCTACACTGCTTCTTCCTAGTACTAATCTATCTATGAATGACAGATCCAGGAGCAGCATGCTACACTGCTTCCTCCTAGCACTCATCTGTCTACCAATGACAGAGCCGGGAGTAGCATGCTACACTGCTTACTCCTAGCACTGATCTATCTACCAATGATGGAGACAGGAGTAGCATGCTACACTGCATCTTCCTAGTACTAATCTATCTATGAATGACAGATCCAGGAGCAGCATGTTACACTGCTTTCTCCTAACACTTATCTGTCTACCAATGACAAAACCAGGAGTGGCATGCTACACTGTTTACTCCTAGCACTAATCTATCTACCAATGACAGAACCGGGAGTAGCATGCTACAATGCTTAGTCCATCACTAATCTTGCTACTAATGACAGAGCCAGGAGTAGCATGCTACACTTTTTACTCTTAGCACTAATCTATCTACTAATGACAGAGCCAGGAGTAGCTTGCTACATTGCTTTTTTCTAGCACTAATCTGTCTACCAATGACAGAGCCTGGATTAGCATGGTACACTGCTTACTCCTAGCACTAATCTGTCTACCAATGACAGAGCGAGGAGAAGCATGCTACACTGATTACTCCTATCAGTAATCTATCTACCAATGACAGAGCCAAGATAAGCATGCTACACTGCCTACTCCTAGCACAAATCTATCTACTAATGACTTAAGGCAGGAGTAGCATGCTACACTACTTACTCATAGCACTAATCTGCCAATGACAGAGCAAGAACCTGCATGCTACACTGCTTACTCCTAGCACAAATCTATCTACAAGTGACAGAGCCAGGAGAAGCATGCTACACTGCTTACACCAAGCACTAATCTGTCTACCAATCAATGAGCCAGGAATAGCATACTGCACTGCTTATTCCTAGAACTAATCTATCTACGAAATGCAGAGCCAGGAGTAGCATCCTAAAAGTCTTACTCCTAGCACTAATCTATCTACCAATGACAGACCCAGGAGTAGAATGCTACAGTGCTTACTCCTAGCACTAATCTGTCTACCAAGGCAAGAGCTGGGATTAGCATGCTACACAGCTTACTCCTAGCATTAATCTGTCTAACAATGACAGAGCTGGGAGTAGCATGCTGCACTGCTTACTTCTACCACAAAATTGTCTACCAATTATAGTGCCGGGAGTAGCATGCTACACTGCTTACTCCTAGCACTAGTCTATCTACCAATGACAGAGCCAGGAGTAGCATGCTACACTGTTTACTTCTAGCACTAATCTATCTACCAATAACAGAATCAGGAGTAGCATGCTACACTGCTTACTTCTATCACTAGTCCATCTACCAACAGAGCTAGGAGTAGATTGCTACACTGCTTACTCCTAGCACTAATCTGTGTACCAATGACAGAGCCAGGAGTAGCATGCTACACTGCGAATTGCTAGTACTAATCTGTCTACCAATGAAAGAGCCTGGAGTAGCATGCTTCACTGCTTACTCCTAGCACTAATCTATCAACCAATGATATAGGCAGGAGTAGCATGCTACACTGCTTCTTCCTAGTTCTAATCTATCTATGAATGACAGATCCAGGAGCAGCATGCTACACTGATTCCTCTTAGCACTTATCTGTCTACCAATGACAGAGGCGGGAGTAGCATGCTACACTGTTTACTCCTAGCACCAATCTATCTACCAATGATAGAGACAGGAGTAGCATGCTACACTGCTTCTTCAATGTACTAATCTATCTATGAATGACAGATCCAGCAGCAGCATGTTACACTGCTCCCTCCTAGCACTTATCTGTCTACTAATGACAGAGCCGAGAGTAGCATGCTATAATGCTTAGTCCATCACTAATCTTTCTTCTAATGACCAAGCCAGGAGTAGCATGCTACACTTCTTACTCTTAGCACTAATCTATCTACTAATGACAGAGCCAGGAGCAGCTTTCTACATTGCTTTCTTCTATAACTGATCAGTCTACCAATGACAGAGCCAGGATTAGCATGGTACACTGCTTACTCCTAGTACTAATCTGTCTACCAATGACAGAGCCGGGTGAAGCATGCGACACTGCTTACTCCTATCATAGGTTCATAGGTTCATAGGTTTATACTAGGCTATCGGCCCTAAGGCATTTATAAGCCTAGCCCAAAGTTTTGTGGCTTACGCCACCCCTTATGTTAAAAAATACTGTGCCCATTAGTTTGTTGTGCCTCTGTCCAGCAGTGACACAGAGATGATTCCCGGGGTAAACCTATGATCTCCCATCCACCGGTCAAGATTTCTCTTGAATCAGTAATCTATCTATCAATGTCAGAGCTAGGTGTAGCATGCTACACTGCTTACTTCTAGCCATTATCTATCTACCAATGACAGAGCCAGGAGTAGCATGCTGCACTGCTTTTTCCTAGCACTAATCTATCTATTATTGACAGAACCAGGAGTAGCATGCTACACTGCTTACTCCTAGCACTATTCTATCTACCAATGACAGAGCCAAGAGTAGCATGCTACACTGCCTACTCCTAGCACTAATCTGTCTACCAGTGACAGATCCTGGAGTAGCATGCTACAGCGCTTATTTCAAGCACTAATCTGTCTAACAATGACAGAGCCAGGATTAGCATGCTACATTGCTTGCTCCTAGCACTAATCTATCTACCAAAGTCAATCCCAGGAGTAGCATGCTACAATTCTTACTACTAGCACTAATCTATCTACCAATGACAGAGCCAGGAGTAGCATGCTTCACTGCTTACTCCTAGCACTAATCTATCTAACAATGATAGAGACAGGAGTAGCATGCTACACTGCTTCTTCCTAGTACTAATCTACCTATGAATGACAGATCCAGGAGCAGCATGCTACACTGCTTCCTCCTAGCACTTATCCATCTACCAATGACAGAGCTGGGAGTAGCATGCTACACTGCTTACTCCTAGCACTAATCTATCTACCAATGACAGAACCGGGAGTAGCATGCTACAATGCTTACTCCTAGCACTAATCTATCTACCAATGACAAAACCGGGAGTAGCATGCTACAATGCTTACTCCTAGCACTAATCTATCTACCAATGACAGAGCCAGGAGTAGCATGCTACACTTCTTACTCTTAGCACTAATCTATCTACTAATGACAGAGCCAGGAGTAGCTTGCTATATTGCTTTCTTCTAGCACTAATCTGTCTACCAATGACAGAGCCAGGAGTAGCATGCTACACTTCTTACTCTTAGCACTAATCTATCTACTAATGACAGACCCAGGAGTAGAATGCTACAGTGCTTACTCCTAGCACTAATCTGTCTACCAAGGCAAGAGCTGGGATTAGCATGCTACACAGCTTACTCCTAGCATTAATCTGTCTAACAATGACAGAGCTGGGAGTAGCATGCTGCACTGCTTACTTCTACCACAAATTTGTCTACCAATTATAGTGCCGGGAGTAGCATGCTACACTGCTTACTCTTAGCACTAGTCTATCTACCAATGACAGAGCCATGAGTAGCATGCTACACTGTTTACTTCTAGCACTAATCTATCTACCAATAACAGAATCAGGAGTAGCATGCTACACTGCTTACTTCTATCACAAGTCTATCTACCAACAGAGCTAGGAGTAGCTTGCTACACTGCTTACTCCTAGCACTAATCTGTGTACCAATGACAGAGCCAGGAGTAGCATGCTACACTGCAAATTGCTAGTACTAATCTGTCAACCAATGACACAACCAGGAGTAGCATGCTTCACTGCTTACTCCTAGCACTAATCTATCTACCAATGATAGAGACAGGAGTAGCATGCTACCTTGCTTCTTCCTAGTACTAATCTATGTATGAATGACAGATCCAGGAGCAGCATGCTACACTGCTTCCTCTTAGCACTTATCTGTCTACCAATGACAGAGCCTGGAGTAGCATGCTACACTGCTTACTCCTAGCACCAATCTATCTACCAATGATAGAGACAAGAGTAGCATGCTACACTGCTTCTTCAAAGTACTAATCTATCTATGAATGACATATCCAGCAGCAGCATGTTACACTGCTTCCTCCTAGCACTTATCTGTCTACTAATGACAGAGCCGGGAGTAGCATGCTATAATGCTTAGTCCATCACTAATCTTTTTTCTATTGACAGAGCCAGGAGTAGCATGCTACACTTCTTACTCTTAGCACTAATCTATCTACTAATGACAGAGCCAGGAGTAGCTTTCTACATTGCTTTCTTCTATAACTGATCTGTCTACCAATGACAGAGCCGGGATTAGCATGGTACACTGCTTACTCCTAGCACTAATCTGTCTACCAATGACAGAGCCGGGTGAAGCATGCTACACTGCTTACTCCTATCAGTAATATATCTATCAATGTCAGAGCTAGGTGTAGCATGCAACACTGCTTACTTCTAGACATTATCTATCTACCAATGACAGAGCCAGGAGTAGCATGCTGCACTGCTTTTTCCTAGCACTAATCTATCTACAAATGACAGAACCAGGAGTAGCATGCTACACTGCTTATTCCAAGCACTAATCTGTCTAACAATGACAGAGCCAGGATTAGCATGCTACATTGCTTGCTCCTAGCACTAATCTATCTACCAAAGTCAATCACAGGAGTAGCATGCTACAATTCTTACTACTAGCACTAATCTATCTTCCTGTGATAGAGCCAGGAGTAGCATTCTACACTGCTTACTCCTAACACTACTCTATCTACCAATGACAGAGCCAGGAGTAGCATGCTTCACTGCTTACTCCTAGCACTAATATATCTACCAATGATAGAGACAGGAGTAGCATGCTACACTACTTCTTCCTAGTACTAATCTATCTATGAATGACAGATCCAGGAGCAGCATGCTACACTGCTTCCTCCTAGCACTTATCTGTCTACCAATGACAGAGCCGGGAGTAACATGTTACACTGCTTGCTCCTAGCACTGATCTATCTACCAATGATAGAGACAGGAGTAGCATGCTGCACTGCTTCTTCCTAGTACTAATCTATCTATGAATGACAGATCCAGGAGCAGCATGTTACACTGCTTCCTCCTAGCACATATCTGTCTACCAATGACAGAGCCAGGAGTAGCATGCTACACTGCTTACTCCTAGCACTAATCTATCTACCAATGACAGAACCGGGAGTAGCATGGTACAATGCTTAGCCCATCACTAATCTGTCTACTAATGACAGAGCCAGGAGTAGCATGCTACACTTCTTACTCTTAGCACTAATCTATCTACTAATGACAGAGCCAGGAGTAGCTTGTTACATTGCTTTCTTCTAGCACTAATCTGTCTATCAATGAAAGAGCCGGGATTAGCATGGTACACTGCTTACTCCTAGCACTAATCTGTCTACCAATGACAGAGCCGGGAGAAGCATGCTACACTGCTTACTCCTATCAGTAATCTATCTACCAATGACAGAGCTAGGTGTAGCATGCTACACTGCTTACGTCTAGCCATTATCTACCTACTAATGTCAGAGCTATGAGTAGCATGCTGCACTGGTTTTTCCTAGCACTAATCTATTTACTAATGACAGAACCAGGAGTAGCATGCTACACTGCTTACTCCTAGCACTATTCTATCTGCCAATGATAGAGGCAATAACAGCATGCTACAATGCCTACTCCTAGCACTAATCTGTCTACCAGTGACAGAGCCAGGAGTAGCATGCTACCGTGCTTATTCTTAGCACTAATCTGTCTAACAATGACAGAGCCAGGATTAGCATGCTAACTGCTTGCTCGTAGCACTAGTCTATCTACCAAAGACAGATCCAAGAGTAGCATGCTACAATGCTTACTACCAGCACTAATCTATCTACCAATGACAGAGCCAGCAGTAGCATGCTACACTGCTTACTCCTAGCACTTATCTATCTACCAATGACATATAAAATGGGAGTGGGCATGCTACACTGCTTACTCCTAGTGCTAGCTTATCTACTAATGACAGAGACAGGAGTAGCATGTGACACTGCTTACTCCTAGTACTAATCTATCCACCAATGACAGTGCCACTGTTAGCATGCTATACTGCTTACTTCTAGCACTAATCTATCTACCAATTACAGACCCAGGAGTTGCATGCTACAATTCTTACTACTAGCACTAATCTATCTTCCATTGTTAGAGCCAGGAGTAGCATGCTACACTGCTTACTCCTATCATTACTCTATCTGCCAATGACAGAGCCAGGAGTAGCATGCTACACTGCTTACTCCTAGCACTAATCTATTTTCGAATGACAGAGCCAGGACTATCATGCTACACTGCATACTCCTAGCACTATTCTATTTACCAATGACAGAGGCAGGAGTAGCAAACTACACTGATTACTCCTAGCACTAATCTACCAATGACTAAGCCAGGAGTAGCATGCTACACTGCTTAATCCTAGCACTAATCTATCTAACAATGACAGAGCCAGGAGTAGCATCCTACAATGCTTACTCCTAGTACTAATCTATCTACCAATGACAGAGCCAGGTGTAGCATGCTACACTGCTTACTCCTAGCACTAATCTATCCACCAATCACAGTGCCACTATTAGCATGCTACACTGCTTACTTCTAGCACTAATCTATCTGCCAATTACAGAGCCATGAGTAGCTTGCTTCATTGCTTACTCCTAGCACTAATCTGTCTACCAATGACAGAACCATGAGTAGCATGCTACACTTCTTATTTCGAACACTGATCTATCTAGCAATGACAGAAGCCGGGAGTAGCATGCTACACTGCTTACTCCTAGCACTAATCTATCTACCAATGACAGAAACTGGAGAAGTATGCTAGAATGCTTACTCCTAGCACTAATCTGTCTACTAATGACAGAGCCAGGAGTAGCATGATGCACTTCTTACTCTTAGCGCTAATCTATCTACCAATGTCAGAGCCAGGTGTAGCTTGCTACATTGCTTTCTCCTAACACTAATCTGTCTACTAATGACATAGCCGGGATTAGCATGCTACACTGCTTACTCCTAGCACTAATCTGTCTACCATTGACAGAGCCAGGAGTAGCATGCTACACTGCTTACTCCTATCACTAATCTATCTACCAATGACAGAGCCAGGTGTAGCATGCTACACTGCTTACTCCTAGCTGTTATCCATCTACCAATGACAGTGTCAGGAGTAGCATGCTGCACTGCTTTCTCTTAGCACTAATTTATCTACTAATGACAGAGCCAGGAGTAGCATGCTACACTGCCTACTCATAGCACTAATCTATCTACCAATGACAGGGGCAGGAGTAGCATGCTACACTGATTACTCCTAACACTAATCTACCAATGACAGAGCCAGAAGTAGTATGCTACACTGCTTATTCCTAGCACTAGTCGATCTACAATTGACAGAGCCAGGAGTAACATGCTACACTGCTTACTCCTAGCACTAATCTGTCTACCAGTGACAGAGCCAGGAGAAGCATGCTACACTGCTTACTCCTAGCACTAATCTATCTACCATGACAGAGCCAGGAGTAGCATGCTGCAGTGCTTGCTCCTAGCACTAATCTGTCTAACAATGACATAGCCAGGATTAGCATGCTAACTGCTTGCACCTAGCACTAGTCTATCTACCAAAGACAGACCCAGGAGTAGCATGCTACAATGCTTACTACTAGCACTAATCTTTCTACCAATGACAGAGCCAGGAGTAGCATGCTACACTGCTTACTCCTAGCACGTATCTATCTACCAATGAGATATAAAATGGGAGTGGGCATGCTACACTGCTTACTCCTAGTGCTAGCTTATCTACTAATGACAGAGCCAGGAGTAGCATGCTGCAGTGCTTACTCCTAGCACTAATCTGTCTACACAATGAGAGAGCCAGGTGTAGCATGCTACACTGCTTAGTCCTAGCACTAATCTGTCTACCAATGACAGAGGCAGGAGTAGCATGCTACACTGCTTACTTCTAGAACTACTCTATCTACCATTGACAGAGCCAGAAGTAGCATGCTACTATGCTTACTCCTAGCACTAATCTGTCTAACAATGACAGATCTGACAGTAGCATGCTACACTGCTTACTCCTAGCACTAATCTGTCTAACAATGACAGAGCCAGGAGTAGCATGCTACACTGCTTACTTCTAGCACTTATCTATCTACCAATGACATACAAACTGGGAGTGGGCATGCTACACTGCTTACTCCTAGTGCTAGCTTATCTACTAATGACAGAGCCAGGAGTAGCATGCTACACTGCTTAGTCCTAGTACTAATCTATCCACCAATGACATTGCCACTGTTAGCATGCTATACTGCTTAATTCTAGCACTAATCTATCTACCAATTACAGAGCCAGGAGTAGCTTGCTACACTGCTTACTCCTAGCACTAATCTGTCTACCCAATGACAGAGCCAGGAGTAGCATGCTACACTGCTTACTCCTAGCACTTATCTATCTACCAATGACATATTAAATGTGAGTGGGCATGCTACACTGCTTACTCCTAGTGCTAGCTTATCTACTAATGACAGAACCAGGAGTAGCGTGCTACACTGCTTACTCCTAGTACTAATATATCCACCAATGACAGTGCCACTGTTAGCATGCTATCCTGCTTTCTTCTAGCACTAATCTATCTACCAATTACAGAGCCAGGAGTAGCTTGCTACACTGCTTACTCCTAGCACTAATCTGTCTAACAATGACAGATCCGAGAGTAGCATGCTACACTGCTTACTCCTAGCACTAATCTGTCTACCAATGACAGAGGCAGGAGTAGAATGCTACACTGCTTACTTCTAGCACTACTCTATCTACCATTGACAGAGTGAGGAGTAGCATGCTACTATGCTTACTCCTAGTACTAATCTATCTACCAATAAGAGAGCCAGGTATAGCTTGCTACCCTGCTTACTCCTAGCACTAAGCTATCTACCAAACCAATGACAGAGAAAATGGGAATGGGCAATTTCTCTTAACCAAAAACTGCCCAACTTGATGCCTACTTGGCAGCTGGTATCCCCCCTCACCTTTTCCATCCTATGAAACCTTATCATTATCATTTTCATTATCAGCAAACTAGCAAACCTAATAAAGATGCTGCCCTAACTTCCCTGTGATTGAGAACTGTTCCTCTTCAAACTAGTCTAGGAATGACAGCTGACCATATCACTAAAGTTCCTGTTAACTTACACTGGAACAACAACTCTCTGACTTTCCATAGGTTCCTAGATGATTACTAGGCTAATGACACAATGGCTTTTACAAGCCTTGCCAGTAATACCAAGGATATGACAATACTATATCTTAATTTCCCTAGATATGGGATGGGGTAGTATCAGAGTAGTAGGTCTTCAGCTGTTGGAGCCCTGATTCATTTTACAGTGTGCCTCTATCCATAAGGACATGGACAGTACCACAGAAGTGAATTTACACCTTCCTATCCATTTTTCCAAATTCTTTTTGAAGAGCCTGAGAGACAGGCTTTGTTTTATGTAGATGGGAAATTTATTTCATAGATGAGGAAGCTTTTGGGATACAAATATTTCTCTCCTGCAAGTTCTGTTAGAGTCATAGAAAAGGGTCAGGCCCATGGAATGTGTAACCCTTTTATAATTTTATGTAACATTTTCATCAGGGCTGGATCAGAGGATAGCTTGTAGGTCAGGCATAAGTTCCTTCTCAATAAACAATATGAGATGGAGTAAAAGGATAAGGCCTTTAATTGGTCTACATAAGACATGTGTCTTACTCTTTGTATTTTTTTTTCTGTGGGAAACCTCTGGGGCCACTCCAGTTTGTGTAAGTGTCTAGCTAGGTACATTCAGAAGGGAGCATTGGACCCAATGAGGGCTGAGTACAATGACACTATGACTTCCTTTGATCTTGATTCCATGCCTTTTCCTATAAATTGAGCCACACAGAAGGATTTTCTCTCTACCATAGCTACATGGCATTTAAAGTTTAGATTATCATCTATCCCTCACCACTGGGTTTACTTTTAGGGGTGTGCTATCAATATTATAATTTGGAGGGATATCTGATTTACTGAAGGGTATGGCTACTCATTTTATTCTCAGACCATGGTTGTGACAGCAGGTGTTTTTAATTTTTAGGCCTGTTTGCAGAATGTCAACATCATTTGGGAGTTCGATGATTGCTTTAGCTTACAGTAATCAGGGAACTTTGTGACCCAGAGGCCCCTAACATTGGTCTTTCCTTTAGAAAAGTGTGTACCAATCCAGAGGGATCCCAACTCTGAGCCCTGTTGGACACTGTTAGTAACAGGTTTCTTATTAGAAGTGGTTAACCTATCTGGACAACATGTGTCCTGTCATTGAGCCAGCTGGCTATCCATCTGACAAAGTAGGGGTTTATGTCTAACTCAGTAAGTTTATCTATGATCCTTGAGTGGGGCATTGTGGCAGAAGCTTTGGTGAGGTCTAGTTAAGCTGTGTGTACCGATTTACCATCATCCATGGCTCTGGTGACTTTCTTTCAGAAGTTCACCAGATTGAGCAGGCAAGACCTTCCTTTGATAGAGCTAGATTGGGCCTGGTCCAGTTTTTTGAGAGATCCTACATCATTATTGATCAGGTCCATATCCATTCTCTTCATTGCCTTGCAGATAATACTGGTCAAGCATATGGGTCTGTAGTTCCCTGGGTCAGTTGACGGGCCCCCCTTGTTGCAGAGGGATGACTGTTGCAATCCTCCATTCTTCTGAGGAAAAGCCTGTCCAGTTATGTGGTTAAACAGAGTTTCTAGTGGCCCTGATAGATTCTGTTTTAAGCTATTTAAGAAGTATCCTGGAATGTTGTTGAGACCCATGGAAGCTGTGTTTTTGGCTTTAGTGAGCACAGTAAGGACCTGTTCCCTCACAATGACCAGTAGGACAATGGTTGCTGGTATTTCTTTGGGTGTGGTAGGACATGATGTGGGGGGGGGTGTAGTTTGAACTGAGCTTGTAGTTTCAGGCTGGGTGTAAGTGTTGCCATTCATGACTAACTCAGCACATTGCTGAACATTTCTCCTGAGGATACAAACATAATTAAAAAAATTCTTATGATTATCTTTCACCTGGGATGCTATCTTTGCCTCATAAATTGGTTTGTACAATTTGACCAGCTCTATAATTTGATTGTTTCAACTCTTGAATGTCTTTTTGCACTGTTTTGACTGTTTCTTCTTAGATATGGAGATAATTTTTTCCATTTGTTGAATAATCTATTTATGCTAAGGTCCACTAAGGTGGTTTATTTTTGCCAGTAATCATAGGTTTGACACAAACAGGTGCTGTGTACAGCTCCAAGTAGGCCTCAGTATTATCCAGGTTTGGAGGGGCTTGGAAGATTAATAAGCTGTCATTTAGTTTGAGGTAACTGGCCTTAGCAAAGTTCTTAACAGGTATGGAGGTTGACAGGGGATCTAGATTAGTTTTAACACTAAAGGAAATCATTTTGTGGTCAGATCTTACCAGAGATGAGTTAATGAATGGGAGAGAGCAGCATCGCACCATGTTCATGAGTATGAGGTTTATGATATTTGTACTGCATGTTGAGGAGCTAACTAGTTGCTGCAGGGTACTTGTATTGACAAAGTCCAAAAACCTCTGTGCAAGTGAATTATGCATTGTATAATTATTCCAGTTTATTGAGGAGAGTTGAAGTCAACCATAGTATGGGGTTAGGCTGAATGTTAAGAGATTCCAGTAGGTTTAGGTAGGAGGTGTGGTTTTCCAGACTCATTTGAAGGGATCTGTAGCTTGCAAGGATATGATTGGAGGTCACAACTAAGGTTAATTGGGCATTGAGCAGCTCAAGCGACTCATGTTGTTGGACCAGTCTAGCAGTGTACTTGTCCTTTATGAACACTGAGGCACCTCTTCCCTTTATTTAATCCTGAGCTGAGAGGGAATGAAATGTTTGAAAGGCATTGTAACCATTGATAGTCTGGGTGCTTTCTATGGTTCTGAACATTGTTTCCATGACTGTGTTCTCCAGGGTGAGGAATGCTTCCAAGGAGGACAGTTTTTTTTTATTTAAACTCATAGCATTCAGCAGTAGTACCTTTAGATAATTGTGAGTGATTTTTGTTATGCTGGGGGTTTAGCAGCTTGGTATGACCTAAAAAGGCACTATGGGAATAGATAAAGTTTTTGCCAGTATCTGGAAGCAAAGTGTTGACAAGTGCAAACCATCTCTGGCAAAGCATCATGGTTTGTCCAGCATGTCTCCACAGGCTGACAGATATTGGATCCCCTTTAATGTGTCACCACAAACTAATCCAATTGTTGAAGTCAATCGTTCTTTGCTAGTACTGCAGCATCATCACTGGTGAAAGTAGGATGCTACTCAAGGCTGGATGCCTAGACACATATTTAGACAGCTTCCTCATGTCTCTCTTCATATAGTCATTAGGTAAGTCTTACGTCATTTATGCCCACATAGACTATGATTGTGTCATACTGGTACTTGCAGTTTAAAGACCTAAGTGCTTGCATGATCTGTTGGATCCTGGTGCGAGGCAGACAGCTCACTATGATATTCTCATTGATTAACCTGGTAAGGTGGACATCACTATGTCTTACAATGGAATCCCCAATAATTAAAATGTTTGGCAGTGTGGTATGTCATGCTATGGGCTTCAAAGTCGGGCTACTATGATTTCCAGAGCTATGTGTTATGGTGAGGTGCTGCCTTTTTTGAGAGTGTGCAGGTCACTGAGATGATGCTTTTAGTAGATCTTGGAGGCTTGGGTAGATTACAAGTGAGTACCTCTGCATATTCCATGTCAGCAATCTACACTTAGATACTTAGCCTACATTAATAACATCCAACTGTGCAACAATGACTCTAACAATGAAAGCCAAAATATATTACTCCTTCATCACAAGCAAAAAGATGGGTCTACAGTATATCTCTATTTCCTTTCAAAATAATTTCCCATTTAGATGAATTGAGATGCAACAAATTTCCTCAATGCTTTACTTAAATTCATTTAGCTGCCCAGAATATGTAAAAATGTCCCACAATTAAGAGTTTCATAAGCCTGGCAATACATAACAATAACAACCACAACCATGAAATGAAGTATTAGAAACTATAACTGTCTAACATAAGATCTAAAAGACTAAGATGCCCACCAACCTCACCTTTTAATTAAATCAGTGGCCCTATCAACATAAGATAAATGTGAGGCACTAACGTTCTGAAATTATTGAGACAAATACATACTGTCCAGAATATCTTAATGCTTTTTTTCAAAATTGTATTAAAATGACTTGGACCTACTGGCTGCCATTGCAAAATAAATAAATAAAAATAAACCACTTTGTATAAACTGTGATACCATTTTCCACAACCACTCCATCTCACTGGGCATCACAAGGAATTATGGTTCTTCTCCAAGGCTGCTCGCTAACCCTTCCCCACCTGATCCATCATAGACTTCCCAAGCCATAACTAAACTCTATCATGCATTATATACAAGTCTGAACATCTAGGGTTGTCCAGCAGTTCACTAATCATGAATGCATCCTCATATAAAAATATTGCTTACAACACATTCAACTCAACCGTAACCAAAACCTCATGTAAACCTTCCAACACTACCCTCAACAACTGTCTCCCAGCAGGTATACTACCATCGAATGTTAAACCCCAAACTCTTACACAGCCTTTCCATAATCTCCCAAATAATTAATGTTTTGTAACACTTGCATCAGTGACAAACTTAAAAGTCTCACAAAAAGCCAATAAATGAATGCGAGTCATTCTCAACAATTCACTAAGCTGCCACCTGCGCACCACATACTACTACCATCTGCTCCAACCACAGCCACTCCTGCGAGGTCAATTCCCCTCTAAAATCATCAAAAGCTAATAATTCATAATCATGAGACTTCCTGTTGGACTTAGACTTTGACTGTAGAATTAACCACCCTGTAGCAGCTTGGTAATATCTCCCATATCAACAGCAATGTCATACTAAATGTCTCAGAAGTTGCTCAGACTATCATACAACCCATGGGCATAGCTTTATCAAAGTAAAATTTATCATGTAAAAACATCCCTAAAATAGGCCAGTCTTCTTCCCTGAGTTGAACGAACAATGATTGCTAAAGTTACAAATCAATTGCACCTTGTCAGCTAATAAGGAGTACTGAAACCTTACCATGCCTATATCTATGTGATCATTTATAAAGGGACCATCAGACAAAGAAAGATGATGAATTAGAATATATTTGCCTGACATATTTTGGATAAATAAACTCAAAGATGAAATCCTAAACTCTTGGAAGGGGTAAAATCAAATGATCTTCACCTCTTTATATAATAGCACCTGAATAATATCACATTCACCTTTCAGAGATTGGAAATTATAACAATTCCTATCTCATTCCCCACTGCAGATATAATAGAAAATCCTTGTGTAAAACCACATATTAAATCTCGGGCTATTTCTGTATCGAGATAATGCTCCAACCACACATTCAAAAGCTCAACCCTGATAAGGGAGTATAATGTCCAGTCTTGCAGCCCCTAGATAATGCTGATCTCTCAGCCCTCTAAAATGACCCCTATTCCTGCCACTTACATCACACAATAGTCCTGAGCTGCTAATCTTCTGCATGCTAAGGGGGCCACAACCCCCTCCAGACTTGACTCATTCTCTCAACATTAACCCCAGTATGCAGGCTACTGATATTTTGAACAGGTATGTGCAAATCTGCACAATGACCAACTAAATCCACCTGCATTAAAAACCCATCAAACTTTTGATTTATTAACTTCCTCCTCTTCCTTAATTTTGCTCCCCCCAGACATAGCTATCACAGTTCCTAGCCAAGCGTCTGCATGTCTTCTCCCCCAATGAAACAATCTGCCTACTGCCTTCAGCTTCCTAAAATGGTGCCAATACCACAGCCATGGATTCCCTCCTTGTAAATGCTAAGACAACATTTTTATCTAGAAAGACAGCAATAAGGGAGTACTCTGGGATGGATTCCTTTTTTAAGTTCTCCACAATAAAATATACAAAGCAAGCACCCAGTTATCCCAAGAGCTAGTCCCAAACATTTCCAGTCTCCTTTTATCTAAGACACCTAAGGTTGCCATGAGGTCTTTGGATCCAGGCACTGCCACCTCAACAGTCTACATCTGTCATTTAAAGACAGCTACAAACTCCTTGTGCCAAATCCTTTCTTTCACCACCATAAGAATAGTCTGGCGGCATAGAGGGATAAAGCTCAGACTAAGACACAGGTGACCCTGGTTTGATTACTGGCTCCGGTAACTGAAGTTGTGGCAGGGAGGGATAGGGATGCATACCCCAGGGAAAGGGAGGTATATGGGTACCTCTTGGTGATGAACCCTGGTGGAGGTCAGTGACATCGCTAGAGAAGATGTGATCAGTGGGAGGGAAGCTGCTTAGCTGCTGAAAAGGTGGGGCAATACACTACTAGCTCACATTGCACACTGACCCAGGACCAAACCACATTGCCACAAAGGCGGAAATGGGTAGGTCATACTATGAACCACCACTTGAATGTATGCTCAGACATGTTGAGTCCTACTGACTTGGATCCATCATGAGCCCCAGCAATACCAAAATACATCTGCGGAGGCATGGAGTTAGCTGGAAGACCTGGCATGGACAGGGCATGAGGGCTGAGCTGGTAACAGTGATAGAAAGGTGGGACAAAAAATATGCTGTATGATAAATACACCTTGACATCCCACTAGGACGGAATGCATGCCTTCCTGACACAGAGCTGGGTCTCTTGATTTCGCCTTCCTGTCCCCTAACAAACTTGATTTCTCAATGAGCAACTGTGGAAAACTAGTCCCCACCCACCCATCAGATGCATCCACCCATCAGATTCATCCACCAATGAGACACATCCACCCATCAGATGCATCCTTGCCCAAGCAAACTCCAGTTGTCTGATGCACACTGACTCACCTTGCTTCCCTTATCTCCCTGAAATGCCTACCTTTAGCAACACCCATTGCCTTCTCCTGACTTCACCATTGAAACCTTAACCAATACTCATTAGCTTCCTGACTACATCCTAGTACTTCTCGTATATACATAATGGAATTATTACCTGACTTGTTTTATGGCTCCACCACCATAGCTATAGATCCTTCCCCTGAATTATTGCAAGTCCTTCCTCTTTGCAGTTTTAGTCTCACCTTTCACAAGACACTAGAGCACTGCCCACTTTCTCCACCATCTTGACTGTGTAAAAGGTTATGTAGACTCCACCAACTGTAGCTATCACACTACATTGAGGAAGAAGGCCTCAGACTGGGAAGCCACAGCTTCCCACAACTCAGTAATGTCTGACATCCTGCAATAGAAAACAAAACTGGTAGCACCTTGCTTCACACTTATTAATTTCTGCCATCCTCCTGGTGCCAACATTTCTCCTTACCCTTTTATTCCACCAAGAACATAGGCTGGCACACAATGGACCTGCTTCCTGAAATTTAACATTTCCATGACAGAAGTGGCACTGGCCTCATCCTGTTTTATTTTATTTCCTTTCCTTCTTTTTTATAAACAAGCCCCCACTACTAACTTAACATCTTAACATGCTTTGCCAACAGCCTCCCCCATATGACCCTAATGAACATCTCCCTCTATCATTCCTCCCATCAGTATATGAGTATTTGTGAAGCACACATATACCTGACTGTCTGTCTACACACACACACACACACACACACACACACACTTATATATATATATATATATATATATATATATATATATATATATATATATATATATATATATATTCCCAGTGGAATAAGGCACTCCTCCTTCCTCTGCTATGTTCTCAGGTCTTCGAAATCCCTTTTGACTGGCCTGCACCATAAATACCCACTTTTTCTCATAAACCAATTAATTGCCTCTCTCCTTTTTTGTAAAATCTCCCTCAGAGGCATAGCCAGCCAAGTGTTCCACCTCCCAGCTCATTCCTCATGTAGCACAGTCCTAACGAATGATTTAGCTGACTTGCCAAGTCCAACCAAAAGTGTCTGATACAAGAGACCCATCTGTGGTACCAAAACTACCATGCAGATAGAGCTGCAAGGCCATGAGGCCATCCCACATACACCCACTATCTGTAGAAAAGTTGGGAAAATAAATGCATGACAGGATGCATTGCCATCATGCTTAAATTCTCTCTATCTATTGCCTGGGACAGACATGTGTGGTCAGTAGCTCAGCAGGGAACACTGTCTTCTTCCTGTATGAACTGCCCTAACTGACATTCAGTGATGGCCGAGGTACAATCGTACCAGGAATGTGAATAGTTCCGTCCCTCCCCCAAAATAGTGGAACAGATCCACCTCTATATCCAACTTGCTACAATGGGCATTGTCACATTCCAAAAGGAATTGCTTGCAGTACCAGTTCCTCTTAGAGGTGGATCCATTGCTTCAAGGTACAACCCACAAACTTGTTTCTTTTGAGAATTTACATTTATACGCTTTGTTAATGTAAGCCTCCAAATCCACGGTGGTGGTGCTGCGGTAGCATTGTCGCCTCGCAGTAAGACGCTGTCTGGTTCAATTCTCAGCTAGAGCGTCATCTGTGTGGAGAGTCATCCACTGGGGACATGCATGAATGTGCGTACCTTTGTTGAAGGTTGTGCATCAGGGCTGGTAACTCGGCATGTAAAAATCAACTACCAATCATTAGTGGACCGGAGTTCCGCTGTGGTGACCCCTAACCGGAAAAGCTGAAAGATACAAACAAGTTAATGTAAGGCTCCAAACAGTTGTGAGCATGATTCACCATTTTTTGGGATTTGGGCATGAGCTAACTGCTAGATGTAGTGTTTTACTCCATACTCAAAGTGATATTTGTGGCAATTGGAAGAAGAGAAATCTGAAAAGATGTTACCTTACAAATATCGTAGTAAGATCAAGGAATATATTGCATTAGGAAGTTATGTAGACCCAAATTTAGAAGGGCTACCATCAGGCATATACCATGTCTACAGTTCATTATAACAATTTCCAGTTCTGAGATAACTCCATCATTGTACTGCAAAACAAAAAGGTAAAGCAATGTGGTGGGCTGCAAATATAGCCTACCATAAATATTAAAGATGCTTTCCATGGGAGCAGCCTATACTAATTTGCCATGTGCTCTCCCCTAGAAATGCCTGCAGAGGCATTTATGCAACTCATCTTTATAAACACCTCCAAAAGTTTGTGTTCATCCACTGTGTTAGAGGTTAGTATCGGGGAGTTTAGCAGACAGTAGTTTTTGTGTTTGTGTGAGCATGTGTGCATGATTATGTGTGGGAATGCATCTGTATGTGCACGTTTGAGTATGTGTCTGCCTGTGATGTCACAGTTCAGAGTTAGATAGGGATTAGGGTACGTTTTTAGGCAAGTGTATGTAGGTGTCTATACTTGTGCATTTGTGTGTGGTGGGTGGGTGATGTGTGTGTGTGTGTGTGTGTGTGTGTGTGTGTGTGTGTGTGTGTGTGTGTGTGTGTGTGTGTGTGTGTGAATGTGTGTGTGAGTGTGCATGTGTGTGCGTGTATGTATGTGTGAGGAGGCTGTAATACTTCCACACATACCTAAACTAATGAGCAAACCCTGCAAAATTGATGGGGGAGCACTAAATACCAGAGAGAGCAATTTACAATATGGCTTAAAGGCACTTAAACAAAAGAAGTAAATTTTGCAGTATGAAAGAGAAACTAATAGACACCAGAGAAACTATATATAGCATGCCTTTAAGGCACTAAAAAAGATTCAAGCCCTGTACCCTGCTGCTGGGGATACCGACCTTCTATACCACCAGAAGAGACCCAGGGTGCTACAAAATATTGCCTAAGTATTTAAAAAATAAAGTAAAGAAAAGTTGGGAAATGTTTTTTTCCCTTTACCCTTGACATAGGAAGCAGCATTATAACTCACTGCTGCAAATAATGTAATGGTTAGTATGTCCAGGTTTCTTCTGCATAATTAGAAGTATGAATCTATAATCTCTGGTGTTATTCAATGACAGCAACAGTTTGTGAGTAAAGGGCATGTATAAGAGGCAACAGCAGGAGAATGCTGCAAAATCAGGAGCAGGCAGTTAACAAAGAGAATGGCAGAAGCGGCACCAGATAACACTCAGAAGATTTATTTTTTAAAATATGAATTAAAATTACTTTAAAAGCTAATAGGACAACAGGTCTAGCATCATGCTGCACATTATGAGCACTAAGGAGATTGAGAGTATAATGCCTGGCATTATTTACTTACTGCAAGCACCCTAGATTTGCATGGGCAGGGACAAAAATTTGAAGATGCATTGGGAATATTCTATACATTAGATGCATGCTGGTCTGTGCTTGTGTGTATGTGTCTATATGTGTGTGTGTGTGTGTGTGTGTGTGTGTGTGTGTGTGTGTGTGTGTGTGTGTGTGCTCGTGTGCTTGTGCTTTTATGTGTATGTGTGCATGTCAGTGTGCATGTTTGTGTGTGCTTGAACGTGTGCATGCCTGTTGGACATTGAATAAGGGTGGGTGCCTGTGCCAACACAATGCATTGGCCACAGATGTCAGCCATTGCAGGAGAGTGCTGATTTGCACTTGCAGAAGTAAAGGACAATTCAGAGACATGCAAGTTAGTCAATAATGAGGACTTTCAAATTGCGGCTAATGTGTCTCTGAATCTCATTTTTTGCATCATGTACACAACCTCTTTTGGAAGCGGCTCTTACTGCCGGTGATATATTTTTTTTTCTTAATCCCTGGAAAAGTATTATTCATTGGTGTAATTCAGTATTGCTTGACAAAGAACAAGGGATGGATAGGATTACGGCATGGAAGAGCAGCTGCCTGAGGAAGATACACAACATTCGAGTTGACAACTAACAGAAGTCTTGCTCTTTTGAGATTAGGTATTGTGAGTTAATTAAAATATTCTAGGTAGTTTATTGCACATTATTCCCACAGTTAACAACAAGGTGTGCAGTGATACATGTAATCTAAATATTAGTGAAAAGCACATTTCATCATGATGGGATTTGTTTAGTAGTAAAGAAGAATTAGTATACAGTGTCTTTTGCCTTTTTTCCACTTCAAGGTAAGTTATTTGTTTTATTTAGTAGTTGTTTTATTATTTCTATTTTGCATATAATTGTCAACGTGTTTGTGAAAACTTAAACCTGCGTGACTTAATTGCTGGCAACTAGAAAACTGCATCAGAAGTGTAGAGTTCCAGATTGTTAATAACAAAAGTTTGATTATATCACTGAAAAAAGATCACTCTAACCACTGTTACTCTGGTCACCAACAAGCTAAGTGGCTCAGTTAGTAGAAGTCAAGGAGAAGAATATGGATATTAAGTATTTCTTTAAGAAGCAAGCTATGGCCCCAAAACTCTCCAAAGCAAAAGTGATACTTGTGGTAGCTTTTCATCTGCACCTATATATAAGCAGTCAGCAGAGATACTAAATATGTCATTATAATCCAAATCCTGGCATTAGAACAGCTTCAAAAAATGCTGACTAAAATATACCTTACAATTACAGAGAATAAGAATCCATTGTCCACACATGAATTAAAAATAAGTACAGGTATAATGCCTTAACTTGATAAATCAGTCACAGTTACTACAGAAAATATATCAAGGTACTCTACCACTGGAATATATGAATTGTCAGAAGACAGGAACGTTAAAGCTTACATCAGTTCCAAAAAATGTGGCGCCATGTTATAAAGAGATCTGGGACACATTCATACTAAAAGAACTCATAAAGCATCACATAAACATAGACATCATGAATGGTATACATGTTTGCAAAAGTTATGCTTGATTGCTCGGTGGAGTGAGGTCTGTGATGTTGTATGGTGTCATACAAAACATAATTACATTTCTAACTACATTGCACAGGCAATGAACTTGAGGTGGTGTACGTAGGTATGCAGGCTATGAATCTCCTGAAACTGTGCATTTAATAAAGTGTTATTTCCCTGTATAACATGAGTTCGCACTTTAAATAAAAGTGCATTGCATTGCTTATATATTGGGAAATGTTTCCTCAGTTTTAACTATTACAAATTTGTACTGACTTATTGTTCTATACTGCAGTGGTGGTGGTGCGGTAGCGTTGTCGCCTCACAATAAGACATCCTGTTCGATTCCCAGCTAAAGCGTCTTCTGTGTGGAGACATGCGTGAATGGGCGTACCTTAGTTGAAGGTTGTGCGACAGGGCTGGCAACTCGGTACGTAAAAATCTACTGCCAATCATTAGCGGACAGGAGTTCCGCTGTGGTGACCCCTAACCAGGAAAAGCTGAAAGATAGAACAACTGACTTATTGTTCTAGCTTAAGGTAAGGCACACCAGATTATTTCATTTTTAGTACAGAATAATTTGTATTCTTACAGGCAAAAACTCACTAATTTGTGGTGAGAGTAAAGTAGCAGCAGTGTTAAATTACATGGCAGGATACTCATTTAGTCTTTGTTAGTTTTTAATTAATTTTTCTCTCAATACCGTGGAACACTACTTCTATGTTCTAGGTAAATGCAAGCCATAACATGCATCGATAATTAATAGTGTAAATTATTGCAATCTTATGTTATGATATACAGCTTTCTTTCCAGATTTCCATGAAGTTGTAAGCAAAACCATTATTGAAATGCAGTGCATGCAGTTTAAAAGTATATTAATACTTGGCTATACTGTATACTCACGTGTACTTTTTTTTTTATTTTTACTTTATTTATAAACTTATTTCCCTTCAAGTTAATCCTTAACGTCTCTCTGTGAAGGTCAAATTATAAGCAACAGAAATCTAATGCCAGAATCACAGTAGGTCAAGGTCAGATGTGTCATCCACAATATCACTTTACTGTTTTTAAACCAACCATCCTGAGCAGATGTTTGTTGATGTTGCAGACGTTGGCAATAGCCATTGTCCACACCACCTCTGACTATTCCACTGCCATCATCTTCTGAGTCATAATGTGTTTTCTCTTCTTACACTCAGTCAATATCTTCTTTCATAGAGCAGAGCCTGCGGTCGCTACATCTGACCATGGTATTGCAGGAACTCTGTCAAAAAGCCCTACATCTACAAGTTTACTGAGCCTTTCTTCATTGTTTCATAGCCTCCAGTCACTATATCTGACCTTGATATTGAAGGAGCTCTCTCACAGTGCCCTACATCTACAACTTTACTGAGACTTTTGTCAGTGTTTCTCAGCCTGCGGTCACCACATCTGACTATCACTGGAAAAAGTGACACATTATCCATCTGCACAAAGGAGGGAATTAAACAGACATGAATAACTTTAGACCTATAGCAATGTTATCTCCCCTTGCCAAATACTTGAAAATGCATTAAAAACAACTGGTAGACTATCTCCTGCAGTAAGAACTCCTATCCCTACACAAAATGGCTTCTACTCCTCCCATAGTACTGGCACTGCACTTCTAACCTATATAAATACTGTCAATAAAGCTAGAGATAATGGCAAAATAGTCTCTTCCTTATTTATAGACTTGTCTAAAGCCTTTGACACAGTTTGTCACAGCAAACTTCTTCTTCAAATGTCCTCACTAGATTTCTCTCAGCCCACCCTTCTGTGATTCAAAAGCTACTTGTCAAATAGGTATCAGTCAGTAAAATGACACTTCGCAGTCTGTCCTTACTTCCCAGTCACCACTGGTGTACCACAAAGCTCTATCCTTGGTGTCCTCTTCTTTAACATTTTCACCAACACTCTCTATACTTGCGCACAATAATACAATACGTAGATGATTCCACTCTCATTTGCACATCTGACAGTGTGGTACACCTCTAAAAAATTACTCAGGAAGCTTTCGCAGCACTGAAGCATGCCTTTGTAACTCACAACTCATGCTCAACCCAAAAAAGACCAAACTACTATGTTTTTTCCCTAAATCTCTCTCTCATGAAAAAAATAAATTTAATGTCCTTTCTCATGATAATATAACCTTTGAAGTCACTTCTCATAACAAACTATTGTGGTGATAGTGGATGATAATCTTACATTTGACCAGCGTATACAAAATTGCATAAGAAAAACTCATCAAGAACTAGGGATGCTTTACAGAGCCAAAAACTTACTCACCAATGCAACTAAATCTATATTGCCACTACTTATCTCCTCCCCACTTTTCTTTATGGCACTCACATCCTTACTAACCTCCAGGCTTTACAAAATTGAAACTTGAACAATGCTATAACAAAGCTGCTAAATTTGCAGCACATACCCCTTTCAGAACGTACCACTGTATAGCACTGAAAAACCTAAATTGTTCAAAACTGCCACACCAACTAACATGTACTCAACTTCTTACCACATATAAAAGTATCCGGCATCCATCTGTCTATCCAGCACTAAAAAAACATTCAACACAGTTATGTTCCCAGTCAGTCACTGTGATCCAGTGACCAAAACTGTCTATAAACCTAGCAAATCTGGTGGGCATTGTCTATACTCATACAAGGTTGCTAAGGACTGGAATTCCTTACCTGTATCCATCAGGACCCTCTCATCTTTCAAAGCCATTCTGAAAGACTTCCTAGCTAAAATCTGTCTCTGTTCTTGCTCAAAACTAGGATAACCTATATTCCTAAATGTTAACAAGTACCTTTTCATTCCTTGTACCTCCTGACTCTCCCTTACTCACTTACTTCCTTACTGCTATCATTTCTCAGCCTTTTGGCTAAGATCAAGTGTAGTGCAGTGCAGCTATCTAATTCTCCTCTCTGACTTTCTCTCTAAATATACCATAAGCCTGTTTTTCACTCACTTCATATTGCAATTCGTACTTGTAGGTTCATAGGTTCATACTAGGCTATCTGCCCTGGGGCAATTATAAGCCTAGCCCGATTCTGTATGGCTTACGCCACCCCTTGATTTGAGTATACTGTGCCCTTTTTAAGGTTTAGTTTACTGTGCCTCTGTCTAATAGTGACACGGGAGTAATCCCTGGGACAAACCTACGATCTCCCATCCACTTATCGAGATTCTTTTTGAAGTGATTCAGTGAGGTGCTCTGCCTCACATGAACTGGAATTCTATTCCAGAGCAAAGGGAGCCTCTGGTTTATGAACCTGTCCCACCAGCAAGTTCTATTTATTTCTGTGCTGAGGTTCAAGTCCCTCGAGCGTGTGGCTCTAAGGGATTTAGATTTACTGAGGGGGAGCATGTCCATTAATTCTGGATTTGACATAGCTTTGTATGTCAGGCATAGATCGCCTCGAAGTAGGCGGTATGCAACTGAGTAGAGCTGGAGTTTTTTTAACCGAGCAGCATATGGCATCTGTTTGAGACCCTTGATCCTCTTGGTGAGATACTTTTGGGGTCTTTCTAATTGCTGCAGGTGTCGGGTAAGGTACATCCCAAAAGGGGCATTGTATTCTATGATGGGCCTGATGAGGGATGAATAAAGGCACGATTACCTCTCTTGATCTAGATGTGAAACCCTTCGTGATGAGGTGGGCTATGTAGAAGGTCTTTCTAACCACTTTGGCAATGTGGTTTTCAAAGGAGAGATTGCTATCAACTTGGGTCCCCAGGTCCCTAATAACTTTCTCTGTACTTAATGGGTTTCCGCCTATGTGGTAATTTGTGGGCACATTGTTTTTGCCAAAGGGTATGAGTATACATTTTTTGGCATTTAGCTTTAAACCATGTCGCTGGCACCAGTTATCTGTCTCTGTGAGACCTTTTTGAAGGATGGTTGTGTCAGCTGGAGAGTTGATTATGGTGCCCAGTTTGCAGTCGTTTGCGAACTTGGTGAGCCATAGTCCTCCCACATTTGCCTGTACCTCGGAAAAGTATATACCGAACAAGAGTGGTCCCAGGACAGAACCCTGTGAGATGCCACTTGTGACCGGTTTCGAGTCTGACATGGCTCCAGCAACTCTCACTCAATGGGTTCTGTCTTTGAGCCAGTTTGCAACCCATCTTGTGACATAGGGGTTTATATTTAAGCTGGATAGCTTATCTATGATGCCCGAGTGGGGTATTGTGTCAAATGCCTTTGCAAGGTCCAGATAGGCTGTGTGGACTACCTTCCCTTCATCTATGGCTTTGGTGACTGTTTCGAAGAAGTCAACCAGGTTCAAAAGGCAGGATCTGCCCTTGAAAAAGCCGAACTGGGTAGGATCTAGTGTCTGTAGGTCCCCAGTGTCTTTGTTTATGAGCTCCATGATGATCCTCTCCATAGCCTTGCAGACTAAGCTAGTCAGGCTTATGGGGCGATAGTTTTCAGGGTCTGTAGAGGCTCCACCTTTGTGGAGTGGGACCACTGTTGCTGTACGCCATTCTGTGGGCACATATCCTGTAGTGAGGCTGAGATTGTATAGCTGTTTTATTTGAGGGATTAGTTCCTCTTGGAGTTCATGTAGGATGCAACCTGGGATGCCATCTGGTCCCATAGAAGCAGTGTTTTTTGCTTTGGAGAGGGCAGCCTTCACCTGAGCATCAGAGATGTTTGGGAGGCAGCCCTCTGCCGGGATAGATACTTGCTCTACTACCAACTACTACTAAATCTACTGCCAATCATTAGCGGACCAGAGTTCCACTGTGGCGACCCCTAACCGGGAAAATCCGGAAGACACAACATTACACTGACTTACCTTTAATTTCTCTACAAATTATCTAAAATGTGTCTAAATATTAAATGATTGTCATATATCCTGTATCTATTCTTAACCAACATTTTTATAGTATGTCTAATTTGTTAAAATTATTTAAACTGCAGATGTTTGTGTTTTATTTTTGCAGATTGCAACGTTATTGTTGTTAAAATGTTTTGTAATAATTTGCAGTTTTTTCCTGTGGTCTTCTGCTGAAAATGGGCTTTTGCACAGTCAGACTTTCCTGGTAATCAAATTTCAATAAATAAATAAATAGTCATCCCCATGAATGGAGAGGAGGTATTCCTTATTGTTTCTTAAAGGGATAAATGCAGGAGGGCTGTATCACTACTGCTAAAGGCAATTGCATTTTGCCTCTGCTTTGCTCTGGCACACCTTACCATATCATTGGCCTTGTTTCTGCACTGTGTGAATAGGTGGCAACTTACAACAACAGCATTTATATACATAACCACTTGATTCCATGCCTTTGTCCTCTTACCTTGTTTGGATCCTTCCTTTTCCAAAAAAAAGAGTTTGCTGAATGCCTCAAGGGCTGCCATGAGGATACAGTTCTCCTCACGGCTAAAATGATCCTATCTCTGTCTTAGTTCCTGGTTTTGTATCATTATTATGCCTAACATAACATGCCAAAGTCATACACTAAAAACTTTTCATGTTATCATCAGTCCAACAGCACAGTAGTGAATGCATGCCTGCTTTCATCACAAATAAATCAAACATTTGATTACAAAACCGCAAGCTTGGTGGTACAACAACCATATTTATATGCACACAAGCATAGTCCCAGAGCAGCAAACTACAGTTGTATAGAACTAATGTTTGTTCATCATAAACACATTCATACTAGTATGGCAATCACTTTGTTAACAGACCTGTATCCTTCAACTACTACTTTTTTTTATTAATACTGTAATTTTACATTCAGGACTGGCATTCAAAAATTCCCTAGTAAAGCAGCATGTATGCTGTGACAACAAAACATCCTTGACAATTCAATATATCACAATGAGGTCACTGCAAAGTATTTAATTCTACTCTGTATGCACAGCCATAAATGACACCAAAATGAACGTTCACCTTGTCTTTCACACTGCCATTATGAAATACCTCACTATGCATTTCTTCTGCTACTGTAATGAATCTCTATTGTCTATTCATATATGACAGTTTTTCAGTATTCACACGAATCATCCAAATATGGCCATCACATTAGGAAAGGACACAATTTGTAAATTAAACACAATAATCTAACATTCTTAAGAAGTGTTTGCTAATAATTTTTATACTTTTTAATATGTTATGCCTACTTTACAAAGTTCACAGTTTCTTAAACCATTTGCCAACAAACTCAAGTAATCTAATGTTAACACTTGTCTTAAACTCATTTGTGTATCTTCAGGGTCATTTATGCACCCTTTATGCAAATTAGGTATTTTTAAGCTTATCGCTATGAATTCCAATAATAAGTGAATGTGTAAGGCAGCAAATCTATGTAAGCAGACCTTGGGTACTCTTGAATGTGCTGTGGATGTCTGCAGAGTCCACGACAGTCCCCAGCAGTCCCCAGTAGTCTTTGGGAATATGTGAATAACCTAATTTATTCTCTAATGTCACAATGATTGGAAAAGGGAAATGGAGACATATACATATCAGTTTGCTCAACTATGAAGTATAATGCATGCATGACTATTCGTAAAATTATTTTGTTCATGCATATAAATGTATGTATTTACACACAAAAAAAATCATATTTGTATTGGCACATAGTTTCATGTACAGTAGGTATTAGGTTAGCTATTAGTTGAACTACATGCAGACAATTTTTGTAAAGAAAGATTTACTTTGTGCAGACTACACAATATTTATTAGTATAGTATAATCATTTTATAACACAGGCATTTCTTCGACAACATTAATTGCACATACAAGATGGCTGAAGTCATTCAGCCACCAGAACCTTGTCAGATTGAAGGGCAGGGGAAGGTGTGGGGGTTATAGTAAGTGAACGACCAGCACATATCTTAATGAGATTTTACCAGTTTTATTACTTTTGTATACATTTCTACCTAAATCCCATATATGCTTATGCTTATGAAGTATCAAATGATCAAAGCTAACATTGCCATGAACTGTACATACTGCATACATTTCTAGCAATAAATGTATTTTTTGAATGAAAGTTGATCGTGAAGAATGTTAAAACTTACGTTCAGTTGTTACATTTTTATGTGTACAGCTTTTGCCTTTGAGCGTAAAGTAGAACTGTGATGCCTAAAGGCAATTCACAATATATTACTTAAATCAGCAACTTAATTATGCAAAACAAAGTGGAAAGCAGAACCTACACTTGAAGTATATATTAACATTCCAGAAAGCACTCATCTCCCAAGCAGACAAGGTGTGCAAACATAGAAAAGGGAAAAAAAATTGAAAGAAGATGCACTCCTACTATTTCAACTTGCTTTAAAGAAGAAATAACAGCAGAGATGGATTGGGTGTAATGATCATATGACAATTTGTACTTTATTCATTTCATGCTTGATAAATGAAATCATATTTCAAAAATGAAAATAAAGGTTTAAAGAAATAAGCAAGCATACTAAGCAAGTGCAAGAGTAACTTATTTATTTATTTATTTGCATTTGTTTACCGGGATGGTCCAGCTGGGCCAGGCATGCCCATTTTCAGTGGAGTCCCGGTGGGAAAAGCTCCACATATGAGGCATTTCACATACAATACATAATTTACATTAATAAAGATATTTAGTACATATTATTGGCAGCTTATACAATTGGTGAAAAAGCAGTACATAAGTAATCATTTTCAAATCAAAGATATTATACAAGCAATGCAGACTATATACATGAGAACATTCCATATGAGTAGTCTTCAGCTAGCAAAATTGATATAGAACACTCCATGCAGTGGGTGAAAAGGATATAGGAATTAATAAGAGACTAGGCTTTTCATACGTTTAGGAGGTGTAATTGCTGAGTGATAGGCTATATGAGTCCTGTTGCAAGAATCAGCAAAGTTGGTGGATATTGTTGCAGATATAAGTGGTGGTACGATATTAAGGTAGGCTGCGAGAGTACATGAATATCTTGCCTGGTTCAATGGTAGGTCTATAAGTGTTAGGAAGAGAATGAAGTAGACAGGAGGGATCAATGGTAGGACAATGAGGGTTAGTAGAAGAGGGAAGTGGGCAGAAAGGAGAGGTGGAGTAAGTAAAAAGACAGGTGGATGTGAAAGGTGGATGCCAGAGTAGTAGAGTGGGGGTGAGAATAGTTGTGATGGTTGAAGTTAGGTTATATGAGATGGGGTGTTAGCACATGTGCACAGCCAAGATGAGGAGAGGTATTGTTTCAGAGATGTCTAGAAGAGGATTACTGAGCGGGTAGATCTAAGTGTTGGGGGGGGAGTTCCAAAGTTCAATTACTTTTGATCATGTCATAGATTCACAGGTTCATAGGAGATTGCTAGGTTAATGACTTAAGAGACATTACAAGCCTAGCTATTATTACTTGAAATTCACTTGATTTTCAATCCTTAAGGGCTAGAGAATGGCTTAAGTTTGTGCCTGTGTCTTTGAGTATTTTACAGACTGCCCCTGTCCATAAGGGACATGTGCACCATCCCAGAAGTGAATTTATGATTCCATATCCATTGATCAAAACTCGGTTTGAAAGCTCTGCTTTACATAAATAGGAAGCCTGTTCCAGAGAACAGGTACTCCTTTAGACACATATCTGTTTCTCTAGAATGTTTTGTTTGTGTCACAAACCAGATTTAGATCCCTAGATTGGGTGAAATTTGTACAGTTTATTTGTAAATGTGTAACAGTTCCATCAGGACTGGATTTGTGAGTATCTTATGGGCAAGGCATAGACTACCCCTTAATAGTTGGTAGGAGACAGAGTAATGGGATAGGGCTTTTACTCTAGCCACATAGGATATGTTGTTACACCTTGTCATTTTTTTTTTTTTTTTGTAAGAAACCTCTGAGGCCACTACAGCTGTTCCAAATGTCTGGTCATGTAGATGGCAAAAAGTGCATTTTACTATGTTATTATTCTGATGAGGGCATAGTGCAGTGGGACTATAATTTTATTCGATCTGGATGCCACGTGCCAGATAGAAGGACATCCTCACCACTGAGGACACATGGCAGTCAAAGTTCAGGCTACAGTCTATATGTTTACCTAGTTCTCTCACCTCCAAGTTCACTCTTAGGGGTGTGTTATTAATGTTGTAACCTGCAGGTGTATTTGACTTCCCAAAGGGTATGAGCATGCATTTTTTTGTATTTAGTTTTAGGACATGGATCTAGCTCCAATCATTTGTCTGAGTCACACCATTCTAAAGGATATCTATATCACTAAGGGATTCAATGGTTGCCCAACTTGCAGTCCTCAGCAAACATGATCAGCCAAAGGCCTTTTACATTAGCCTCAGCTTCAGAGAAGTATATTCCAAACAGAAGAGGTTCCAGCACTGAGCCCTGTGGCACACTGCTGGTAACTGGCCGCTTGCTGGATCAAGATTCATCCACTGTAACAATATGTGTCCTGGCCATAAGCCATTTGGCTATCCATCTGGTGTCATAGGGATTTATGCATAGTTTTGTAACTTTTTCTATACTACCTGAGTGGGTAATTGTGTCAAATGCTTATCCAGGTCAAGGTAGGCAGTATGCACTGTTTTACCCTCATCCATGGCCCTAGTGGTCTTTCAAAGAAGTCAACCTGATTGAGCAGGCATGACCTGCCCTTTTAAAAGCAGAACTGGGTTGGGTACAGTGTTTAGAAGCTTCATATATTGTTATTTATCAGGTCCATGATTATTCTTTGTATAGCCTAGTTTACACTATAGACTAGTCAAATTTATGACTTCATAATTTACTGGGTCTCTTGATGGTCCCACTTTATACAAAGGGATGACTGTTGCTGTCCTCCTCTCCACAGGGACAACCGGAGGTGATGGGGAGGTGAAATTCGAACTGAATTCATCAGCCAGCAGATTTGCTATATCTTCTGGCTGAGTATAGGTGATAACACCTACAATTAATTTTGCACATTGTTGGGTGTTGCCCTTAAGATTGCAGACATAACTTAAAAATGCCTTGTGGTTATCCTTAGCTTGGGAGGCTATTTTTGCTTCAAAGTTTGCTTCTGAAGACATGACTAGTCCCCTGAGCTGTTTGTTTCGACTATTGAGGGAGTTTTAGTTCTGTTGTGCTCATTCTTTCTTACTTCTAGATAGGATTTTCTTTCTTTTGCTGTACAACATATTTATATCAGGGTCCACCAGGGTGGCTTGTTTTTGTGGTTTGTCCTTAGCTTATTTCAGTCTGGTACTGCTGTTTCTATGCAGTTGTTTATATGGTCTTAAATGGCTTTTATGTACACCTCCACATAGGCTTCTGTGTTTTCTGGATTTGATGGAGCTTGGAAACTATCTATGCTGTCACTTAATAGTAGGTAGTTTTCTTTAGAAACTTTCTTAAAGGTTTTGGGTTTAGGTGAGTGGTTCTAATTTTATATTTATTTCAAAGGAGACCACTTTGTGAACCACTCTAACCAGTCAGGACATCACACTTGGGGGTGCAATGCTCTCCCATTATTGTGAATACAAGGTATAGGATTTTATACCCCAAGTTGGAGTGCTCTGGCCATTTGCTTAACAAAGTCCAGAAATCTTGTATGGTATTGAGCTGAATGGTAAGCGAGTCTAGTAAATCAGATATGCTGTTTGGGTTTCCTGGTTCATGGTGGGGGATTGGTCACTAGCAATGATATGATAATGGATTTTTCCTGTGGTTAGTTGGACATGGAGTAGCTCAAGCATGTCATATTGTTTGACCAGTCTTGTGGGGTGCTTATCCTTTATGTAGATAGGTACACCTCCACTTTTTGTCCCTTCATGTGCAGTGGGTGACTGGAACATGTGAAAGTCATTATAGCCATGCACTGCTGGGGTGCTTTCCAATGCTTTGTACCATGTTTATGTAACTGCACAGATGTCAGCATTCTCCACAATGAGAAGTGGTTCCAGGGAGCGTAGTTTCTTGTTGAGACTCCTAGCTTTGAGCAGTAATGCCTTTAGCTTTTCTTGAGTAGATTTTGCTATGTTGGAAGGTTTGTCTGTTTGGTAATGCCTAAAAGAAGCACAATAGCGGTGGATAATGTCTTGACCAATATCCAAAAGAATGGTGGTGATAGGTGAAGAACATACCTGACAAAGCAGTGTGACCTGTCAATCATGTTCTCCCAGGCTGACAAATATTTGACCCATTTGGAAAGATGCTATTAGATAAGCAAATCATTTTCTGTTAGTATTGTGGCATCATCCTTGGAGATGGTAGAATGCTGCTAAATGCTAGGCTTATACCTGCCTGTGACACAGGTTCTCAGAGCTCAATCATGTCACTCTTCAAATAGTCCAAGGAGGTATGTCTTAGGTCATTTACGGCCACATTAACTAAGACTGAGTCATACCGAATCTTGAGGTTTAGTGACCCGAGTGCTTGCATGATCTGATGAATCCTGGTCCCTGACAGGCAAGTAATTGTAACCTTCTCTCAATCCAGCATAGTGAGAGGGACGTCAGTGTGTTTCATAGTGGAGTCTCCTGTAACCAAAATAATGGGTTGAGTGGTGTTATGCCTTATGGTCTTGGTTGCTGAGACACATTGAGATGTGGTTTTATCTGTTGTGGTAGGAGATGTCTTGTTTGTATGCATTCAGAGATTCTGAGGACTGCATCTAAGAGGCCTTTGAGGTTTGGGTAAGTTACACATGAGCAATTCTGTATATGTGGCTCTATGTGTCTGGTCCTTTGTTAGTGCAGTTAGTGTCATGTGTGTGTCGCTGACGACCTCTTTGGCATTTTTTGTGTTTGCATGTGAGAGTGCTGCTTCCATTGACATTGTGTAACTATATCTCTTACATACTGTATTCATCTGTTTCAGAATTAAGTGGTTACCAGTGTATATAAGACAATTGCTACATTGCTTCAGGATGTCCATGTCCACCAAACGTGATGCAGAGATAACAGAAAAGTGCCTATCTATGATTGCAGGTCCTTAATATGTGCCTTACAAGGGAAGAGAATGGGGTGTGTTTTCAATCAAATGATGAATGGGTGTTTACTTGTGTAATCTACAGCTAACCTACCCAGCGATGCTGCCTAGTGTGCAAATGAGTTGGTCTTTGAGCAGTGATTGCTCTGAGTGCTGTGATAATGTAATCTAGAGCTAATGAAATGTTGCAGCGAAACTCTGTACACAAATTAGTTGCTCCTTGAGTAGCGCTGGACTGTGGAAAATTTCATGGTAATCTTTGTAGGGAAAGTACAACTTCTAGTGATTGCATATATACAAGACACCACTAAGTGCCACTGAGCGAAGCAAGCATGAATCTTATATGGAAGCAGAAAAGCAAGTTATAAACTAGGTATGACTCAGGCCAATCAGGTAAACATGCAATAAGCTTTCCACCTGTAATTCCCAGGTCAGATAGGTGAAATCAGCCTTCTCCTGCACCAAGAGTGCAGACTTTAATCCTCTTAATGTAAAATAACTGGTCTGGAGCTCAAGTGTTAGGGAACCACAAAAACAGATCCCTAAAAGAAATGAAAACTGCAGATACAATGTATTTAGAGTACTATAATTGCAGAATAGCTGCTCTTACAGCAGTGGACAATTTCACCTTAAAATTCTAAGCAAGAGTTAGAAAAATAAAAAAAAAATGACAAATCAAATGTATTTGAGAATGCAATGAGAACAAGCAATTATAGTGCTAATTAATACTTAATTTTGTTTTTCTAGCAAAGAATGGCAGAAGCAAGCAAAATCTCTCAAATTCTCTGACCACAGTACCAAGTGATGAGCAGCTCTGAATATTTATTTATTTATTTACGTTTGATGACTGGGGAAGTCCACTGGGCCATAAACAGCCTGTTTTTAGTACAGGCTCGAGGAGAAAAGCTCCCAAATATTCCAAGTTACATATTACATGTTACAAAAAAATAACAAAGATTTGTCCAGAACAATTAAAACATTTACAGAAATATAATACATTATGTAATAAGCTTTTAGTGAGTTAACATTTATACTGAAGGTTACTAGCTCTTTTGGAGGTTGGGTAAACTGAACATTTGCAGAAAAAGACATTTTTGCCAAATAAGCTCTTTAAGTAAACATTAAACAAGTAGCTACTAGCCCTTTACAGGTTAAGTGGATCATTTTGCATGGAGAGAGTACAAGAAAACTGGATTATGAAAAGTATAGTACATCCCACATCAGCTCTCCTGTCACTCTGTCATATGTTTTCTCCAAGTCTAGGAATGCCCAGTTGGACTCTTTCCTCATCTCTAGCTTCTTCTCATCTATCTGTCTCACTGCAAACATCGGGTCAGTTGTGCTGCGTCCTGATCTGAATCCAAACTCCCCATCTCACATCTTACTTTCTATTATTCTGCTTATCTGTTTATCAATCACCTTCTCCAGAACTTTCATGCAATGTGACAGGAGTTTGATACCTCTTTACTGCCCCCAGTCGTGGATGTCCCCTTTGCTCTTGTACACTTACACGAGTCTGCTTATTCTCCAGCCATCTGGGATATACCTTTCTCTCTACACTGCTATGAGTACCTTCAGGAGCCATTTTTCCCTAGCTCACCCAGCATCTTTATCATATCTGCTGTGACCTCATTTGAGCCTGCGGCTTTCCCTGACTTAATTTTCCTTAGTACTATTCTTAGTTCTTCTATGGTGGGCTCCTCCTCTTCTCTCATCTTAGTCTGTGTCTGGGGCAGTACAGCTTCTGTAGGGTTTTCTTCATTCAGAAGCTGCTGGATGTACTCCTTCCATCTGCCTTTGATGTCCTGTGGGCTGGTGAGCAGGTTGTCTCTGACATCCCTTATGAAGGGTGTCTGATTATCTTCTTTATCTTTCTGGTCTTTGCCTTGCAACCTGATATAGTTGGTTTGTGCCACCTTCAGAGTCCCTTTCTAGAAGCTGGTAGAGTGTCTCCAGTGCCCTGTTCTTTGCTATTGATACTCCTTTCTTAGCTTCTTTGTTAGCCGACCAGTATTCCTTCCTAGCCTGGTCTGTCTTTTCTGTCTCCCACTTTTTCCTGCACTCTTTCTTTTGATGACTACCTGGACAGCTGCATTTCACTTCAGCACCAGCTTTCCTTATCTACCTTATTTTCATACCTGGCTCAGCCACATATCTGTTCTGTAGTCCTCACATATGCTGTTTTGAGGTGCTGCCATTCTTCTTCAACTCCACTTATTTCCTCCTCTTCTTTGGGTGCTAAAGCTCTGACTAATTCCTTGAACTGTTGTACTTTCTCTCCAGTCAAATAAATGTATTCAGCCTGGTCTTGGTTGACCTTAGAGCCTTCTGTGACCACTGCTTGCACCTGATTGTGGCAATTAGTGGTTTACACTGTGGGCTTACCATTGAACTGGTTACTAGGAGGAAGTCTATCTTAGTTGCATGTTGGCCACTCTTGTATGTGGTCTTGTAACTGTCCCTCTTTCTGAACCATGTGTTTGCTACTATCAAGCCATTTGCCAGACAGAAGTCTAGAATGGCCTTTCCTTCTTTATTCCTGTTGCCCCAACCACAAAGACCCAGGCATTCATTATATCCTGTTCTGTCTATCCCGGTATGTACATTCAAGTCATCCATTATCAACACAAATTCATGTTGTCCTGTTTTATCTAACAGGTTCTTCAACTGCTGTATGAATGCACTCTTTTACTCACTATCACAACCCTGCTGTGGTCCATAGGCTGAGATTATGAATACTGCCCTGAAGCCTGACTGCCACAAGTCTGTCAATAATGACATCCCTCACTTCCAAGCTCCATCCCTTCAGTAAGCAAGCATTGAACGCAGCAATTCTTGGTTCATGTTTGACAGGTTGATTGGTTTTATGTCCAGCTTTTGCTCAACAGAGCTATCCCAGGTAACCCAATCTGGGCAACTGGACACCAGCCCATGAGTAGCAATTGACCCACAGCTGCTGGGCTTTATGGCAGGCACACACTGGCCAATAGGGGTACATTCACCCCTCCCACCATTAGCATGGGTCTCTGGCGTAGGTTGGAGTAGGCCAAGTTCTCAACCCACTTATCACAGGTAAACACCCATGCCCATTTAGGCAACATTAATTAACATGACCAAATCACCTAGCACAATATTTTACACCAAGTGGCTAGCCCTGCCATATGGTGCAACCTGTGATTCATGTTCTCCTATCTTGAGGATACTGCGCACCACAGTAGATGCCCAAAGTTGTTGGTCTACACAACTCTTCCCTCTATATGGCACCATGTAAAGTTTGTGCTGCTGCCCACAGCTCCATTCATTGAAGAGTTTGAGATGGAGACAGTCAGTATGCTTTCTGGAGGTGGGAGGAACCAGAGAGACAGAGGGAGAACATGCAAACCTCAAACAGGCATTGGCCAGAGGTTAGGTTTGAACCCTCTACCTTGTGCATGAGAGGTAAAGACCTTAACCATTATGCCAGCCGGTCTATAAAATATAGTAAGATGAATAGGAATTTTGGAGTGTTGTAATATTTATTTGTTTATTTATTGTATTTTACATTCGTTTACCGGGAAGGTCCGATTGGACAGAGCTGTCCGTTTTCAGTGGAGGCTCGGGGAGAAAAGCTCCAGAACAATTGCTAACATACTATACATAAGATATTTACACATTCAGTTATAAAAATATAGCAGACAATAACATATGATTTCATAAAATATTTACATAAGCATAGTGGTTTAGACATACAATTGGAAGTATAGCAGCTAGGAACATTTGATTGTTGTTAATACAGTATGTTTAGTAGAGATAATCTTGAAGATGTACTGAAGATAAGACAAAGGAAAAACTAAAAAAGAAGGAGAATATAGACAAGTTCATAGGAGGTGCATTGCCATTTTAAGGGAAAGCATTTCAGCTTAATCTAGGGGAGAGTTAGTGGGTATAGATGGGGCAGTGGGAATGATGTACATATAATTACATTAGAAGACACAAGATTTTTAACAAATGAAGAAAGATTATAAACAGAGAAACTATGGGGAGAAAAGATAATCTGGAATTTGGGAAATGAGACATGTTCTGGAACAGCCATATTCTGTAGAGATCCAATAAACATATTAGATGTAACTTTAGCAAAAATGGGAAGATTAACCATCATAGATTAAAATGGAAAGAGCAAGTATACAGAATTATAACATTATATGCTTATACTAATTGTAAAGAAAGGGACAGCTTATTTCAGTAGATTTTAGAATATGTAGTGATACGTATGAACATTATAATAACAGGAGACTTTAATTGTGATTTAAGCAGCAAGTAAAAAGAAAGGAAATTATATAAGAAAAATGTCAGATGTTACAAGATGTGGCAAGTTAAAACTTTGAGACAAAAATTCATGAACTTACAAAAGGGGCATGTATAGAAGTAAAATAGATTATTTCATAGTATCAGAAGATTTAGTTATAGGAGAAGGGGAGGTAGTCAAAACAGGATTTTCTGATCATCTAGCAATATGGTTAGAGATAAAGGAAACAATGAGTATATAAAACAGGCAAAGGAATTAAAAGGACAATGAGAATGCATGGAATGAAGAAGAAACTAAATTAGTAATACAGCTATGATAAGATCATATTATTATGAGAACATTTTATAAAAACTGGTCTGAATGGTGGATGATATTTAAGGAAAAATATAAAAAAAAAATTTACAGGGGCAATATGACATGAGAAAAGTTGAGAAAGAAAAATAAAAAAGAACATATAATGATACATTGGAAGATTTAGAACATAATGACATAAAGCACTTTGACAAAGAAAATGACTTGTATGAAAGAAATCAAGAAAAATACAAGAATTGTTATATTATCAAACACATTTTTTACAAGGAAAAATGAAGACATATTGAGTTACTTAATCAGATTAGTAAAGGAAGATGGTAGTGTAATGACAGAAATAAAAAATATAAAGGAGAAAGAGAGATTAGGAATAGTCTTGTACATTATGTACAAGAAATGTTAAAAGAAGAAAGGAAGGAAATGAAATAAAAACATGGAAAGTAAAAAAAGCTAACAGAAAAAGAGAATAATGAGTTAGAAAAGGAGATTTATTTAAATGAGCTAGATAAAGTATTAGGACAAGTAACTATAGATTCAGCTGCAGGCCCAGATGGAATAGGGTATGAAATGTATGAAAATTAAAGGGACTGGCAAAAAAATATTTTGAATGAATGGTTAAATGGTTTTATGTATAAAGTATTATGCAGTGGTTATATAAATTCATATGGAGGAAGGAAGAAAGAAGACTAAAAAACAAAGACACAGTATTGAATAATAGTGGTCATAAGATCTTTATGAAAATAATACAAAAGTGATTTGAAACTAAAATGTAAAATATTATGGAAAATAGCATATAGAGTGTAAATGGGAACGGTTGTCAAGTATTATTAACTATAGTTTGAGAAATTGTGGATGATGTTATGAACAGAAAAGAAAAAGCAAAAATCATAACAGTAGACCTTAATAGAGCATTTGACAGAATTGGACATCAAATTGTATGGGCAATAATTAAAAAATATAAGATAAAAAGTTAAGAAATTGTGTATGTCCATGTATACTGATAATAAAGAAAAAATACTTGTAAATGGCTGGCTAAGCCAAGAGGTACATATGAAGAGTGGTGTAAGGCAGGGATGTCCAATGAGCTGTATACTTTTTGCATTAGGTATGAATGTGCTAGTATGTAAAATAAATTACAAAATGAAGGAGGTGGTGTATATAATACCTGAAGGCTTAAGAATTCCAGTTCTGTTAACATATGTAGATGACATTACATTAAATGCAAAAAAAAAATGGATAAAAGAAGTAATAATTTGCACAAACAATTGTCTAGAGATGATAGAGATGGCATTAAATAAATAGAAAAGTTAAGGTTTAGTTGATGTAGTAAAGATCAGGGTATATATTTTACAATGAATGAAATTTCTGTGTTAGGTATAACATCTGGGAGTAAAGATCTAAATACAATTCAATGGGAACAAATAGAAGAAATAAAACAAATCTGTATTTTCTGGAGAACATATAAATTATCATTCAGAAAAAAAGGCTTATTTGATAAATGCAGTGCCGATGGGAAAAATAGCAAACTTAGCAAGTGTATTTATGTTGCCAACAGTATTCGAAAAGGAATTATTTTCAGATTTTCTTTTTCATTTATATGGGGTTATAGATTAAACCCAGTACAAAGAGGTGTTTTGTATATAAATAAAGAAGAAGAAGAAGAAGGATTATGGTTAATTAACCCAGTGACATACACTGCTTCATTAATTTGCACAAAGAGTTAAAATAAATAAAAAAGATGAGTGGTTACTAGTAAAACTGTATAAATACATAAATAAAAAAGATGAGAGGTAAGTAGTAAAATTGTACAAATACAAGTATGATAAATTTTGGGGTATGGCAAAAAGGAGAAAAGAGAAAAGGAGTATATAAACGAGGAAATAAAATGTTACCAAGAAAATTTTTTTTTGGGAAATAAAAAATTGATAACATATAAAAGATAGAAAACTATGGTATAAGAATATAAGTAATGATAAAACATTACTATGCAAAACCATGGGAAAATCTAACAGATGAAAAAATTAAAGCTATAAATGTATGAAGCAAATGGCATAATCAGAACGTAGAATCTCAAGATTTTTTATGGAGACTGATAATAGTTAAATTGCCAGTAAAAGGAAATATGCCATATAAGAAGAAACCTGATAGAATATGTTTACATTGTCAAGAAGAAGAAACCACAGAACATGTGTTTTTGAAATGTAAAACAGTAAAAAATGATATGGGGAAAACTATGTAAAGAAGTTTTTTTTAAGATATAAAAGAAATAGATAAAATAAACATGGATATGATTAATTATGGATATTATAAGAATAAAAGTAAAGAATATGATAGAATAGATAAAAAGTTATTTTATGTTATATGGGTTATACAGAATAAAGAATAAATGAAATGATGTTTAAAGATATATGGATTTGAGCAACAACATTAAGTAAATTAATTAATTTTATATATAAATAAAAGACCCCTACACAATAATAAGACAATATACCCATTGAGCAGTATATTTACATTAATAATGAAGGTAGTATCAAGTTATATTAATCAGGAGTTAAAGAATTTAAGTTATATTACAAAAGAAGAAATTGAGATACCTATAATGTTATCATATGCTGCTGATATTATACTACTCACTAGATAGAAGAGTGGAATGGAAGAAGTGATACATTATTTAAATAAATATTTACAAATAATATGTATGAATCTAAACAAAGAGAAAAGTAAAGTATTAGGTTATAAATAGAAAATAAAAGACATTGATTTCAATATACAAGAACTAGATGTATTAGGAATCAGATCTGGGAAACAAGATATTGTGGATTTGCAATGGGAGATTAATAGGAAAAGTTACACACATGTGACTATTGGAAAATATTCAGACTTTCATTTATGAACAAAAGTATATCTCTTGAATTCTGTAATATTAGGAAACTAACTTATTTAGCTGGGGTATTTAATATGCTGAAAATATATGAAAAGTAGCTTATGATTATTATGTTTTCTTTATGTGGGGATCTAGACTAAATCCTCTAAACATAGGAATACTGTATGAAGGAAAAGAAGAAGGGGGTTGGGGGGTACTAAGCTCTATTGCATATGCAACATCTTTGAATTTGTATAAAGTACTTAAATGGTTAAGACAGAAACGAAATTTTAATAAGTAACATATTAAAGGGTAAATATAAAAAATGGAGTATGATAAAAAATTGCAAAAGATGAATTTACATAAATGATGAGATGAAGTCTTATCAGGAAAAACAATCATAACATGAAAAATAAATATGGAAATATTGGAAAATGATAGAAAACTATGGTATAAAAATGTAAAGGAAAATGTTTTTATGTATACCAGTGGAAAGAATTAGAGCAAGTTAAAAATCAAAGCTATAAAAAAACAGAAATGAAAGATGTAAAAAATATGTTTGAATGTCAGGATTTTTTGTGGAGGCTTGCTGTAAAGAAACTGTCAGTGAAAGCTAACATGCCTTATAAATAGGATGTGAAAGCATATGCAATAATTGTGGAGAAGAGAAAACTGCAGGACATGTTTTTTTTGAAATGTAAAAGAATTGTGAAATTATGAAAAAAATAGGAAATACAAATTATTTTGATGATATAAAGAGAAAAGATGACAAATATGGACATGATTGAATATGTTTTTATAAAGATAACAACAGAATATGTAGACAAAATGGATAGAAAAGTGTTCAATGTGATTTGTATTATTTGGAATTAAATCAATAATGAAATGATGTATAATGTTAAACTGGACACAACAGAAATGCCAAAAAGAAAACTGGGGGGGTGGGGGGGTGGTCAGATAAACAATAATGTATATACAAAAAAAATGATGAACATTCTAACTAAATGTAAAGATGTACTGTAAATAACATTGTAAATAAGTTATTTTTGTAAAATAAAGAACATCTACACATTGGAGCTGCCATACGATTTGATGGAAGGATGAGGGATATTATGGAAGAAAGTATATATGGCATAAAAGGGAAGGGATGTTAAGAATTGTTACTAGTTGTGAAAGTAATTGTGGATAATATTATAAGTATCAGGGTGGATATGAAACATATGGTAGGTGATATTAGCAAGGCATTTGATACAGTAGAATATGATGCTTTGTGGGATAATATATGGAAAAGTATGGAATAGGTAATAGAATTAGGAGATTGTGTATGCCAGCATATCAGAATAGTAGGGTGAGAGTACTAGTGAATGGGTGGCTAAGTAAAGCAATATGCATGTGGTGTGTTATAAGACAAGGATATCCCATTACTGCAATATTGTTTGCACTGGTAATGAATGTAATAGTGAAGTAGCTTATAAAATGAAATATACTAGATATGTGATGCAAAAGAAGGTGGTGATTACAGTAGTTTTGACATACTCAGATGATGTAGTTATAGTTGCTAAGAACAAAATGTGGATGGGGAAGTACTGATTTGTCTGAATGAAGGAGAAAAGTAATGGTTTGGGAGATGTGGTGAAAACTGGGAGTGTGTATTTTTCAATGAATAAAGTGTATTTGCTAGGAATAAAATTTGGGGAAAATGATGCAGTTATGATGCAATGGGAGGGTTTAAAAATAAATATGTCTTATATGGAGGATGCATTTATTAGCACTCAGGAAAAAGGTTTATCTGGTGAATATGGCATTGATGGGAAAATAGTGCATATGTCAAATGTTTATATGATCCCAAAAATATGAAAAAGAAACTGGGCAAATGGTGTTTTGTTCATTTGTGTTTCAAGGTTAAACACGGTGAAAAGAGGCATGTTGTATATGAATGAAAATGAAAGTGGATTGGGGTTACTAATTCCAGTTTGTGTTCTGCTTTTTTTTAAACTTGTATAGAGTATTAAAGTGGGTAAAGGAAAAGAAGGAGAATTTAGCAGTGAGAATGTTTAAATTTAAGTATAGAAAATCCTGGGAGATGACGAGTTTAAGAAAAACAGTAAAAAGAATATGTAAATGAAGAAATGAAAAATTACCAAGAAAAAATACTAACATGGAAAATAAAAATTGATGACATAAAGAAAGATGGAAGGATGTGGTATAATAATGTGATGAAACAAAATTAATATGTAAATCCATGGGAAGAAATTAACAAGTGATTAAAGCCATTAAAGTAAGGAAAATGTGGTGCATCAAGACAGTATAGTGTCAGGATTTCCTATGGAGACTGGTAATATATTAAGTTACAAGTAAAGGTGAATATGTCATATAAAAAAAAGTATGTTTATTTTATGAGGAGGGAGGAAACAGAGCAAGTACTTTCTGAAATTTAAAAGACTGGTTACACTCTGAAAAAAGTTGTGTGAAGAAAATAGTTGAGAATATTAATGACATAAGCAATATAGATAATAGTATTATATATGGATTATAAGAATAAGAAGAAAGAATATGTAAGAATGGTACATAAAAATGTATTTTATGTAATATGGGTTATTATAGAAAGAAAGAATGAATTAAATTTTGTTTATTGGGAAATGGATTTTGGCAGATATATTGCAAAAAAAATCAAATTATGGTTGTGGAAGGAATGGGGTAATTATGGAAGAATAACAATGAGAATGTTATAAGAAAAATGATTAATTGTAAAATAAAATAGAAGTATGTGTATATGTACCTGTAAATATGTACATTCTGTGTATATGTAAATACAGTTTTTTATATTTTGTCAAATAAAAGACCCCTACACTTTTTGATAGGTGCTATGGGATCCTTTACATCCACATGAGCTACCATGAACTCAGGCAGATGAGGCCTCGGTTTAGTTTCTCATCTGAAGGATGACATACTCAGTGCAGCACCTCTTTATGTTACACTGTAGCATCAGTAATCCATTAACTACTGTAGGAACAGAATCTACAACCTTCTGCATCAAAGGTGATTATGCTACCTGGAACATGAGACAACACAATAGAAGTAACTCACTGGATAATGCAGGACACGGACACTTAGTTTAGCACTTTCATCCACTTTAATTATGTGAACTTCCTCAGAAACAATTCAACTTACCCTACTATGCCTTTATATAACAGGAATTAATCACATGACATTCACAACATCATAATTTAAATAATTTAAAATAAATGCAAAAATTACATAAAATAGTAAAATGTACCCTGTTGTTATTTGTACATCAGAAAACATTTTAAATTAATAGTTTCATTTAAACCTGGTGCTTGATCTGCACCTAAATAAATTTGCCTAAAAAAACCTCTTTACATTCTAAATTGTTATTGTCTCCACTAAAGCATAAATTGTCAACCTTATCTAAAACAAAAAAATTGAAATTTCTTAAAGTTACTACAGTTAACAGCATGTCTAGCCAAAGAGTTTGAAAAGTCTTTCTTTTTAATAGCAAACTGATGTTCATAAATCCTATGTTTCAAACATCTAAATACGGCCCAGACCGCAGAATCCTTTATAAACGCATTCTATGAACACCTTCAGGAATGCATGGATCATGCAATCCTAAATAAAACCAAGACCCAATCCTCCAAAGGCAGATGTCCTGTCTGGTGGACCCCAGCCATAAACAAACTATACAATAGAAGGAGGAAGCTACTACATGATAGAGCAAAATCCCAAAAAGGGAAGGCATCTCTGATCAGTATTAGCAAAAAACTACGGGCACTCATAAAATCGTCTAAGGCCAGCTTCGAGAGAAAAATTGCACAGGACACTAAGGATAATCAGAAGGCTTTCTTTAGTTATGTTAGGAACCTGGGCGGGAATTCCCAGATATGCTCAGAATTAGTCCAAAATGACAAAAAATACACCAAAGCCACAGACATTGCCAACATCCCAGCTGACAGGTTCAGTGCAAACTTCTCCCCCCCCCCACCAAAAGGGCAAATATCTATCCCAGCAGAGTTCTGCCCCCCTGACATCTTGGATGCTCAGGTAAGAGCCGCCATCTCCAAAGCAAAAAACACAGCATCAATGGAACCAGACAGTGTCCCGGGCTGTGTCCTACATGAACTCCAAGAAGAGCTAAACCCAAACATAAAACTACTGTTCAATCTCAGCCTTACTACAGGATATGTACCCAAAGAGTGGTGTACAGCAACAGTGGTCCCTCTCCACAAAGGTGGTGCCTCAACGGATCCTGGAAACTATCGCCCCATAAGTCTGACTAGCTTGGTCTGCAAAGCTATGGAAAGGATCATCATGGACCTCATAAATAAAGATATTGGGGACCTACAGACATTGGATCCTACCCAGTTCGGCTTTGTTAAGGGCAGATCCTGCCTGTTAAACCTGGTTGATTTCTTTGAAACAGTCACCAAGGCCATTGACGAGGGGAAGGTGGTCCACACAGCCTACCTGGACCTCGGAAAAGCCTTTGATACAATACCCCACTCGGGCATTATAGATAAGCTCACCAGCTTAAATATAAACCCCTGTGTCACTAGATGGGTTGCAAACTGGCTCAAGGACAGAACCCACATGGTTAGAATTGCTGGAGCCACGTCAGACTCCAAACCAGTTACAAGTGGCATCCCACAAGGCTCAGTCCTGGGACCTCTCTTGTTTGGTATATATTTCTCGGAGGTACAGGCCAACACGGAAGGACTGTGGCTGACCAAGTTCGCAGATGACTGCAAACTGGCCGTCATAATCGACTCTCCAGCCGACACAAGAAAAGGGCCTCATAGAAACAGACAACTGGTGCCAGAGCCATGGCCTCAAGCTAAACGCCAAAAAGTGTATAGTCATCCCCTTTGGCAAAACCAAAGTGCCCACAAATTACCACATAGGTGGTAATCCATTAAGTACAGAAGAAGTAATTAGGGACCTGGGGACCCAGGTTGACAGCAATCTCTCATTTGACAACCACGTGGCCAAAGTGGTTAGAAAAACATTTTATATAGCCCACCTAATCATGAAGGGATTCACATCTTGATCAGGGGAGGTCATCGTGCCTCTTTACTCATCCCTCATCAGGCCCATAATTGAGTACAATGCCCCTTTTGGGATGTACCTTACCAGACACCTGCAGCAACTGGAAAGACCCCAAAAGTACCTCACCAAGAGGATCAAAGGGCTCAAACAGATGCCATATGCTGCCCGGTTAAAGAAACTCCAGCTCTACTCAGTGGCATACCGCCTGCTCAGAGGCGATCTGTGCCTGACGTATAAAGCCATGTCCAACCCGGAATTAATGGTCATGCTGCACCTCAGAAAATCCAAATCCCATTGAGCTACATGCTCGAGAGACTTGAACTTCAGCACTGAAATAAATAGGACATGCTGGAGGGACAGATTCATAACCCAGAGGCTCCCTTCACTCTGGAATAAAATCCCAGCCCAGGTTAAGCAGAGTCCCTCATTGACTCTCTTCAAGAGGAATCATGATGAGTGGATGGGAGATCGTAGGTTTACCCCAGGTATCACTTCTGTGTCACTGTTAGACAGAGGCACAGTATACTAACCTCGAAAAAGGGCATAGCAAAATTAATTTAAAATGGGTGGCGAAAGCCAAACACACTCTGGCTAGGCTTATAAATGCCCTAGGGCAGATAGCCTAGTATGAACCTATGAACCTATAATAGTCTTGCCTATATAATAACTTGGGCAAGACAAACAAGTCACAATGTATACCACATACTCACTATTACATGTAAAATGTTGATCAGCACAAAAAGTTCTAATGATGTGACTCAGTGTGATAGAGGATGAATTACTTATAAATATACACTATTTGCAACTCTTACAAGCATAAGTGCCCGTAGCTTTTTGTCCATCTTCCTGGCCACTTTTTACACATTTGTGTCCATGTTCACGCATACTTTTCATGTTTACTACTTTTTTGTATGTGAACTTGGGTTTAATTCCTGTATGGACTACTAAATCATTGTTCCCTAACAAGAATTTCCATTCGTCTGTAATAATGTTTTTGATGTGCCACATTTCCTGAACTATTGGCAGTGGAAATGCAGTAACATATTGTTCCATTTTATTTTTGTTATTTGAAGAAGAGACTACATGACCAACTGTCATGTCCTTACCTCTTAGAATGGGGGAAGAAACCCCCTTCCTAAGGCCCACAACTTGTTGTTCTATTTGCTTCACCCATTGCTCACTGTAACCTCTAAATATGAACAGAGACCTTAGAAGGTTTAACTCATCATAGAAGGTATTGTCATCAGAAGTTAAATGACTTAACCTAACGATTTGTCCTTGTACAAATAAGAACAGGGTATATTTTACTATTTTATGTAATTTTTGCATTTATTTTAAATTATTTAAATTATGATGTCATGAATGTCATGTGATTAATTAATGTTATATAAAGGAATAGTAGGGTAAGTTGAATTGTTTCTGAGGAAGTTCACATAATTAAAGTGGATGAAAATGCTAAACTAAGTGCCCATGTCCTGCATTATCCAGTGAGTTGCTTCTATTGTGTTGTCTCAAGTTCCAAGTGGTTCCAAGAGTTTTATGACTTTTTCGTTTGTGTTGGTTTACTGAAGCACTGTTTGGATGGCTGTAAAGGATGCATCACAGGACACACTATTAAACCTGTCAACTTATCCGGTTCCTAACAGTGGAACAAATAGTTTTGAGTATTTAATTAATGTCCAGTTCGATTCTCAGCTAGAGCATCTTCTGCGTGGTGACATGCGTGAATGGGCATACCTTCGTTGAAGGTTGTGCATCAGGGCTGGTAACTTGGCATGTAAAAATCAACTACCAATCATTAGTGGACCGGAGTTCAGCTGTGGCGACCCCTAACCGGGAAAAGCCGAAAGACACAACAATAACAAGTGTGGTTAAGGACAGCTTGGTGAAATACTCAAATCTGTACATTACAAATGCTAGCAATTCAAAAGGGTCCCACCAAGAAAATGTTGGATTACATCATTCCATCAATGGTGCTCACTCAGAAGGATGTGGAAGTTCAGGTGACCATGGTGAGCACAGTGAGCACGGCGTTCTGGTTAATAACAACATATTGGAACATGTTTTTTAAAGGATGGATAACCCATTTTCTAGTATTTGTGAGATGATGGACACAAACAAAGTAAGTAATCATCAACAAGAAATAACAATACAGATTCAATGAGTTGCAAAAAGTTTATTTATGAACTAGAGAAACAAACTGTTAGGTTTGTAACTCTGGACATCGAGATCAAATATTTAGAAGAATGTGTAAAATGAAAATGTGTTCCGGAAGGATTAAGAACTGCAAAATTTCCTAACTGTGCAGTCCCAGGTGACAATTTGTATAATTCATTGTTGAATTTATATAACGAAACTGGCATCAATATGATGCGTGTTTTGATAACTCATTATAGTGAGGAGCTTTCTAAGGTTAAAGAAGCAATGTGTGAATTGGACACACGTATTAAAAGGTTTGTTTGTTTCCCTAACTTTTACCAGCTATACAGTGGTATAGGGGCCAAAGCTGATAGGCAGCGAGCCTCTATCATTTTGAGGAAACAATCTAAGTTAAAAATGGACATTCTAACATATAAAAATCACAATGCATATGGTGTGAAAAAGAGAATTGTGGTAACTGATAATTCAAATAATGGTGTTACAATGGACTTTGTGCAACACCATAACAATAACACAGTTGGAACTGGTACTGACAATGATAGTACTCCTAATGGAATGGGGGGAAAAATAACACCATTTTTAACAGTACTGACTCTGGGAATGAGGTGGAGAGAAATGAGAACAGTATGGCTGGTGTGGGTAGTTATGCCCAAGTTGTTTCAACATCAGAAAACAACAATTCTATCCACAATAATGGTCCTTTTATATTGGACAAAATGGGGAACAAATGGACATCAAGATGGTCGAACACGACCCAGAACAAGGGCAAAGGGAGGGAGAAAAGCAGAAAGAAATGGTAATGGACAACTCGACACAGAGTTATGGACTTGAAATTTTAAACTTGTCCAATGTTGTTTTGTCCTCAGATATGGTATCTGTTTTAAAGAAAGGTTTTCCATTTATTCCTAATTGCTCTATGAATATGGCTAATGTTATTATTGATTTTAGACTTTATCTTAGGAAGCTTAATTTGAAATATATTATGCATGACATCATGGATAGTAGTAATGTTGCACATAACATGGTACCTAACAAGCCCAAAAAGCCAAGTACATTTAATCCATCACTACAAGCAACTTTGCAGGTTTTTCAAGACCTGTGTGAATTAGATTTTAGGAAAATAAGGTACAGGCCTGAAATTGTTAATTTGACTAAGGATGAACATCAGGCTTTGATTTATTTAAGTAGAAATCATGAGCTCAGAATAATGAGGGCTGACAAGGGTGGCAAAATTGTGGTTATGAACACTGAAGACTACATTAACTCAATAGCATCTATGTTACAACAAGATCACACATACAAGAAAGAGGAAATGGAGGATGTTAGGAAAGGTTATACAAGGTTGGACACCACTTTATTTGACATGTTTTGTTAAGGTGAATTTGACAACAAATGTTATAGTTATTTACAGGTAGACCATCCAAAAGTGACTTCATTTTTTGGTATACCAAAAGTACAGAATAGCAGCCAGAATCCACCATTCAGGCCCATTACTTCTGCAAGTAAATCAAAGACAGAGACCATCTCTGTATGGTTAGACTACATTTTAAATCCAATAGTGCAGAAATCTAAACATTATTTAAGGGATTCCTAGCACTTATTGGAAATTTTAAATGAGTTTACAGTTCCACAAGGACAAATTTATTTTGCTGCCTTGGACGTAAAATCATTATACACATCCATAGATCAGGCAGTGGGTATAGAATATCTGAGAGAATATTTGACACACAATACTAATTTTGGGAATACTAAGGTTAACACCATATGTGCATTAATGGATTTAGTACTGGACAATAACTATTTAAGATTCAATGACCAGTTGTTCAACCAAACATCTAGAGTAGCGATGGGAGCCAGGGTTACCCCAGCATTTGCAAATGTGGTAATGGCAAACTGGGAAACAAAGTTTTTGAGTATTAACCCATTTTCTATCAAAGTCAAGTTATATTATTGATACATAGAAGACTTGTTTTTTCTGTGGGGTGGGCAACACGATGAGTTCATTGACTTTGTTTCCCATTTAAATCAAACAACAGATTTCCTAGAATTTAAGATAAGTGGTTTTGGTGAGTCCATTAATTTTTGGACATATATTTATTGTTTGATTACGACACTAAAAAGTTCACTAGTAGTATTTTCAATAAGCCAGTTTTAGCAAATCAGTATTTGCACAAAGATAGTCTACACCCGCCACACATGAAGAAAAGGGTAGTTAAAGGACAAATCATTAGGTTAAGTTGTTTAACTTCCGATGACAATACCTTCTATGATGAGTTAAACTTTCTAAGGTCTCTGTTTTTATTTAGAGGTTACAGTGTGCAATGGTTGAAACAAATAGAACAACAAGTTGGAGGTCTTAGGAAGGGGGTAGCTTCCCCCATTCTAAGAGGTAAGGACATGACAGCTGGTTATTTAGTCTCTTCTTCAAATAACAAAAATAAAATGGAACAATATGTTAGTGCATTTCCACTGCCGATAGTTAATGAAATGTGGCACATTAAAAACATTATTACAGACAATTGGAAAGTCTTGTTAGGGAACAGTGATTTAATAGTCCATACAGGAATTAAACCCAAGTTCACATACAAAAAAGTAGTAAACATGAAAAGTATGCTTGAACATGGGCACAAATGTGTAAAAAGTGGCCAGGAAGATGGACAAAAAGCTACGGGCACTTATGCTTGCAAGAGTTGCAAACAGTGTAGATTTATAAGTAATTCATCCTCTGTCACACTGAGTTACATCAATAGAACTTTTTGGGTTGATCAACATTTTACATGCAATAGTGAGTTTGTGGTATACATTGCAACTTGTTTGTCTTGCCCAAGTTATTATATAGGCAAGACTATTAGATGTTTGAAACATAGGATTTATGAACATCAGTTAGCTATTAAAAAGAAAGACTTTTCAAACTCTTTGGCTAGACATGCTGTTAATTGTAGTAACTTTAAGAAATTTCAATTTTTTGTTTTAGATAAGTTGACAATTTATGCTTTAGTGGGGACAATAACAACAAGTTAGAATGTAAAGAGGCTTTTTGGCAAATTTATTTAGGTGCAGATCAAGCACCAGATTTGAATGAAATTATTAATTTAAAATGTTTTCTGATGTACAAATAAGAACATGATACATTTTACAATTTTTTGTAATTTTTGCATTTATTTTAAATTATTTAAATTATGATGTCATGAATGTCATGTGATTAATTAATGTTATATATAGGGTAAGTTGAATTATTTCTGAGGAAGTTCATGTAATTAAAGTGGATGAAAGCACTAAACTAAGTGTCCATGTCCTGCATTATCCAGTGAGTTGCTTCTATTGTGTTAGCTCAAGTTCCAAGTGGTTCCAAGAGTTTTATGAGTTTTTCTTTTGTGTTGATTATACTTCCTGTTGCACTACTTACACTATTTGGTCTTGCACACCTATTTACCATAAGAAAGATAATTTTCTCACTCATTTGGCTCAAGACACCTCAGTCTTTGTGGTGTCAATGAAGAAATGATTGCAAGCCATTGACACTTTGGAGCAAGAGCATGTTACTCTACTCTACTGCAGACCAGCATACATAAAAATGTCATTTACTTACCTTACCAGTGGTTCAATGGTCACTTTAAGTGACTATACATGCTATTACATATGTGCTATTACATTATGCCAATACAAATTAAAACCTGTATTTCCTAGGAGATTCTAGTCCTTAAAATATGTGGCTATCAGACTTGCAAGTTATGTTTATAGGACATCAAACCCAGTTAACATTTTAGCCACTGGCTCTATTGCATAGCTCTCAAGTGTCCAGATATTCGCAGAATGTCCAGATGTTTGATTCATATTTTTTGTCCATTCCTAATAAATTTGTAGTTTTCAGTCCTCAGTGATTTGCTAGTGACTTGCCAGAAGTCAGAAAACAATGGCAGACATTTGATTTTCAGACTTAACATCCTTTAGAAAATTCATGTTAATGCAAAACCTGTTATTCTATCAAACTCCTAAGCTTCTAAGAGCAATATTTAAAAAGTGTCATTTTTGTGCCTTTGTACCCCCATTATTTGTGGCTTTTTCCAGATTTCTTGCTCTAACAGGTTGAGAGGTATGGCTCTATGTAATTAAAAAATGCAATTCATTTAAATTAGAATAGCTTGATAACAATATGCCACTGGGGTATACATAACAGATAAACTAATTGCATAACATATTAACACATTTTAAAACATTTAGGGCACAGTTACTTTTACACACACAAAAACCTCTTCTGGTGACTGAGCATCACAGTCCACATCTGGAAAGCTTTATTAGAGCATGGATGCAGTAATACTTTTCACTGCTTGCCAGCACACATTCTTTCCTGACTGTAAAGCATTGTTGTACTTTTTTTTTTTTTTTAGCTTACCAAATTCTCAAGGCATTTTTGTCAGGTAAGTGGATCTTGCTGCCACAAACCTAAGGCCAATACCAAAACATGACAATAAATGACATTTATAAAGGTAAATAGGTTCCAGACTGCACATATTAACCACTGGTCACTTAACATCAAGGGTTTGGCTACTCATTTTGATTTTTATGCACTGCAGAGCACTTTATGTAACAGATAGGGACCTTCCGAGAAGTCATCCATGATTCTATTAGTGCATTAGTTGCAACTGCATTAAGTGTTTCTCTTACTAACCCATGCAACACAACTGCACATGCACCTACAGATACACATGCATTCTGACACACATACATAGTAACACAGACATCTGCCCAGTCAAACACACACAAGAGTTAACCTACACAAATAAATAACCAACAAATAATACCTAAATAACTTTCTTGGGTGGCGTAAGCCAGGGGACCTTGTTGGCTAAGCTTACTTAGGCCCTTGGGCTGATAGCCTAGTACCTACCTATGAACCTATGAACCTATTAGATAGCAGAGAGAAAAATCAGTCCCTGGTAGTATGAGATTGTTTTAGGTTGAGATGAAGCAATAGAATTGGTGAATGATAATGATTTCAGTGCAGGGCACAAAAAGATGGGGTAGAGAGGGGTTTATGCTGGAGCATGACATAGGCATTCCCGTTTGGCTAATAACTGAGCCAAGACCTGTGCAATTGTGAGGCTTATATAGAAGCAGAAAAATGTTTTAAACTTGGTATGCATGCCCACAAGCCAATCAGGTAAGCACACAATATGTTGTCAGAAATATTAAGAAATACAAATCTGAGATAAATAAACAACCATGCCATTATGTGTTCTGTATGTACCCGATGAGGAAATAAAGTAAAATGCATCCAAGCAAAACAGGAGAATGATGAAGCTGACTGAGGGCGCTTGAAAATTGACATTTCTTATGTGAAACCAGAATATCTCATTGGTATCAGTAGACTGCAAATGTTAACTCATTCACTCCAAAGGAGCTCAGGAAGTTTGCACTGTAACTTCCAATGGGTGGAGCCTAAGCCTTTTCGCAGAATCAAATTATGGCCTCACATTTTAGACAAATGTTCATATCTCTGGAACTATAAGGGTTATTATTAAAGACGAATAAATGGCAAACTCTTCAGCACAGACTATTTTTATAGTGGGAGTATTCTTTAGCTTCTAGGTCTTAAACTGAATTTTATAAGTTACAGTAAACGCAGTAACTATTACATTTGTAATATTTTGTAAATAACTTACAATGTCTCAACAACCACTTAAGTTAGACACACGCTGTCAGCATCATTTTATTCCTGTAGCTGAGAACTTTCATATAAGACTAAAGAGTTCTGTTTATGTTACTTGGTTGTTGGGATATTTAGAAAAATGTGAAAATTATTTCTATATAAATTACCATCAAAACAACAGTAAATATCTATTTACCTGCACTAGACAGAGGTCAAATATTAATGCAGTAGAGTTTTCTATTGTGTAAGATTTAAGAAGAAATCTTTTAAAACCTTGTATGGTTTTGGAATTATTGATGCAAATATGAACAAACAATATTTGACACCTAGAGGTGTCAGTAGGAGTTAACTGCAGATGCACCTGGAGGCATCACTCGGATTCATAGCAATATACTGATTGTTCTCGTGTATCCATAACCATTTCCTAGAAATGTTGTTTTATTTCAATAAAGATTCAATAAGAAATTCAATAGTAATAAAGATTACAATGATTTGTAACATTATGAGTGAATTTATTGTTTGCATTTCTTTTTTCTCCCCATTTCCATATTTTTATTATTACTATTATTATTATTATTATTATTATTATTTTAATTATAAAGTCCTTTTTCTTTCTTTCTTTTCTTTCTCTCCCATTTATGTTCATTTTTCTACAGGTCCAGAATCCGTAGCAACAACCCAACTGTCTGCATCCCAAGCCAGGGACATGTTGACAAAGTTGGAAGATGGCACAAGTCTTGGGGGAAACCTGGCATGTGGCAACATGGTAAATCTCCCTCACTGTGGCCTTTGGAACTTAATTGAGGATGTGGTGGAGCAGGTAGTGGAGAGATGCCTTCAGTTAATCCAGGATGCTTTTCAGCAGGTTGAAGACTCATTGTCCCAGTCAACGCCAACTGCCATGCCACCACTGGCCCCTGTCCCTCAACATCATGGTCCTCAACTGCAACACTATCAGGCAGTGGAAACTGTAAAGGTCCAGTAGACTGGGGGGGGGGGGTTCTCCTGAGAGAATCTCCTCATCATGCCCTTCCTTCCCTTATCCTTTGTCCTGTACCCTCTTATGTACTTCCCAGCCAAACTACCCTCTTAAAAAAAAAAAAAGAAAAAAATAGGGTGGATCTATCCCATACCAAAACCACGGTACCCTTCCTCTTTCCCCATCCCTCAGCATAACCCTCTTGAGATGTTCCTTCTGTTTTCGCTCTTTGTTGTATTTCTTTTTTTTACAGTCTTTCCGATCTTCCCCTTTCCATTCTATAATGAAACCAACAGGGTGTCCACATAAAGCCCTTTATTTTTTAAACTTAATAATAATAGTAACATTTTCTGTCACTTCCTTTAAGTAATTCACAGTCATCTGTGCAAAGCTACATTTGTCCACAGTATCCAAAAACATAGAAAAGCATAGACACATGCTAAGGCTTTCACATAGTACTTCACGCATACTTAAGAATTAAGTACAACAACTCTACACTTTTGCCACAAGTGGGCATTTTTTTTAAAAATGCCTTCATATTTCCTCTGTCATTATGAATAACCTGTGATCACTGAATCTATATGTAGTAGCACATTTTGTGGATAACCACTATACAAGCACAAACCTCAAGAATATGAATACCATCCTTACCTCTCAAAGCACTTTGAGCTGTTGCCCTTCTGTGTTACACGAATTTCAAAGATGTTGGTGGACAAAGACTGCTCACAGGTGATGATGAAAGAAACAAAGTGACTTCAGCCCACATTGTTTCTCTTTTATAGAAGCAATATATGAATTAATATTTTTGATATCCTGATATTGTAAGGACCACTTTAACTAAGTGAGAAAATGATTTCACAAATCTGGGTTTGGACTGGGATTTTGTTGTTGCAGGTAAATACACAGACAGACAGTAGTGCAACCCCATAATTGACTGGAAGGAAACAGCTGCCATATTCTTTAATAAAAATACATTTTGCTATAGTGACATAACAATCAGGAGATGAATTTAGCAGAGACACAGTCTATAGTAGTGCAGTTGAAGGATAACAAAGGTGGAAGAACTGCATGGACACAACAGTGAATAGGACACTTGAAGTTCTTGCATTCTTTGTATGCATATCAGTGCAAATAAGGCAGTGGAATATTGATCCTCTGTCATAAATAATGACACTACATATGGGATTTTTATTTAAGAAAGATTTCTTGTTTTCTGTATATTTGCTATGTCCTAGTGAAGTACGTGTGGTCGTTGGGCCCAAGGTCATTGAATCTAATTATTTTCAGTACAGTTCTCATTATCTGCAGTCCTCATAATATAATATTATATATATATATATATATATATATATATATATATATATATATATATAGATGTGTGTGTGTTTTTGTGTGTATGTGTCAACCAGGGTAAATTGGTCTGTGTGTGTGTGTGTATGTGTGTGTGTGTGTGTGCGTGTTTGTGTGTGTGTGTGTGTGTGTGTGTGTGTGTGTGTGTGTGTGTGTGTGTGTGTGCGTGTGTGTATGTGTGTGTATCAACCAAGTTAGCCTGCTGATTCTGGTGGGGCATTTTCATACTCTGCCCAGAGAAAAAGAAAAACAGTTGACAGAATAAATTGCAATTAATGTACAATAAAGTAAAATGAAACATTGAAAAGTAATACAAAGTATACATGTGAAAGAGCATACCTGCAGTAATTTATAAAACTACAAATTATGGGAAATATGAGTACATCTTGTATAAGAGTGAATAAAAATGATATAAAGTGGAACAGCATGCATTAACTTGAAGCAGCATGACACCACTTATTTGTAAAATAATGCCTTGGACAGATATATCTTCAGGTAGTTCATAGCCCTAGGTCCATGGAATAAAGTAGGGATGAGAGAGGGGAGGAGTTTATTTCAAATCTACATTTCAGACAATTGTTAGATAGTATCTGTATACCATCATGGTGCTGGAGACGTGGTTATGTTTTGAAAAGATCAAGCATGCATAACAGATATGTTGCCTTAGTTTACTCCAGTGGTACCCAGTAGGTTAAAATAAAAGAAAGGAAGTGCACCGAAGCCTGATTCAATAATGAATTTAAAAATGCAACCTGCACCCAAGATCATAAAGGAAACAGGGACTAATGTCTTGGTATGGGTGTGGAACATTCATACTGCTCTGAACAGAGGCCTGTTATAGAGCTTAGTTTTTTGGCCTAGCTCACCAGACCAATTTCTTAGCAATATGCTAGTGATATACAGCGTTTTCAAACAAGTTATTATTTAGAAACACACGCACACACACACACACACACACACACACACACACACACACACACACACACACACACACACACACACACACACACACACACACACACACACACACACACACACACACACACACACAAAATTCACAGAAATATTCAATTTCCTACAGATTTCTTCCTGGCATGTTAATACTGCCACCATTCTAGACAGGACAAGTCACTCATGCACACCAGCTTCTGGATAATTCTTAACGAAGCCAAATATAAATATATATGGATTAGTAAGTTATTGGTAGTACATTCAAGTGGTCTAGTTATTTCACGAGGCAGATACCTGAGCTTTATCAGCTTACAGTTTTCAGATGATAAATAACACATGTAGATATATACTAAAGTCCCTGCTGCAAGACTTTGAGGTGAATAAATGAACAATATTTCATTAAGCAAACAACTAAAATGCAGATTAAATATGAAGAGGAATGAGAATGTAGACAAGGACTATTAAAATGACAGTCCATTACACAGACAGCATATGAAAACAAGATTCTGATATAGCTAACCAAACACATTCGCTGCCTCTTAATGAAGAAATACTGTCCTGTAGTATTCTAAATTAGTCGAAATATTACAAATACAAGACAGGACAACAATCCTGCCAAAGATATGCCATTACAATTCATCAAGAATTAACACCAAAGAAAATGTCCTGTTTTCTCAAATATATGTTCACTCCAGACCATGAATCCCTATCACATTTAAAGTTCTGCAACTGTATCAACAGACCAAATTTTACTTTACAGTGAACAATACGGAATATCAGCCTATGTGCTTTCTCTTTGTTGCCACATCATAGCATTAGATATCCTAAAGTAGTGTAGTTTGTCCCAAATCTTCATCAGCTTGTCACTTTCTTGCACATGTGCCCAAACCACTGTAATCTGTTCTATCTGACCTTCTCTGAAATTACAGCTAATTGGGCTTGTGATCATACTAATACACCACAGGCTAACCACCAAACCTTGCTACATAGTATAATGTAATAATTTGACACTATAAAGAAAATTTTACACATATCTTCTAGACCCTTAAAAATGAAGTCTCAGCAAAAATCAAACATTACAGCATGCAATATCTTACCTTTAATAAAGAATGATCATGAGATGAGGGCTGTCAATTCCAGTGCACCAGACCACTTCATATACAAAATATTTTAGTGATTGTTGGCACCATATTGAAATACACAGATTCTTCAACTAGTCTGGGCAAGGACAAAATCACATTGATTTGTCTTTCATGTGCCAGGATCTCCTACATCTCAAGGGCCTTTAGGATCCTTGTACCTGACAAATATTTCTACAGAATGGTATTTGTGTATGTAGGGTGAATTACTTGGGGTGAAAACCCTGAGGGAGATGCAGAGAGAGACATGTCTAAGCTCTCTATGTATGTCACAAATGCAAGCAAGACCCTGTTACTGAGTGGCATCCTCTGCTTTCCATACATGATGCCTATGTACATGAAAAGATGATTGACCTCAACATTTGTTTAAATAATTGGTGTCATTTTAGAGTCTTTAGTATGTTTTGCAATAGAACATGATGCTTTAAAGTCCTACTTGCTTTGCAAAGGATGGGCTGGACCACTTTTTCAAACTTCCGAATCCAGGTTAAATCTTTTAATGTCCTCACAGTGCCTTTTTTAAGCAAAGTTCAGTTAATGAATGTTTCAAAATAGCAAAAGTATCAATTTCAGTATCAAACAGAATCAAGCTGAGGTTGCTCTTCTCAAAGCCAAAAATCTAAAGAACACACTATCCAACCACAAGACACTTCTGTATTTTGAAGGCACCCATGTATGTGTAATCACTGAAAACAGGTTTAAATGCTCCCTCAATTCCTAGGTTTATAACTTACCATGCCTTTAGACCCAACAGCAACTGTAATAGCATAACCATATTTGTCAGACACCATGCACATATTTAACTTAGCAAACTTCAAATCTCACTAAACACAGTCAACTATTAGTTTTTTACTTGCTACTAGATCCCTTTTCTGAACCTGGAAGCTCATGTTCGGATCCTAGCCATCATGGACCATATATGGCGACTTTAACTAACCATCAATCAACTGTAGTACCCATGCCTTCAACATAAGATATGCTCACACATTTTTACTAGTCCATCTAGAGAACAAATGTTTCTTGACCTGGTTTGAACAAAGGTAGCATCATTGTGCACAACTGTACTAGTAATTGCCTCTTTGATTTAGACAGACTATATGCTAGTAATATTTTCCATCAAACTATTTAGCTCCCCTGAAACCAATATTTCAGAATTCAAAGGCTTTAAAAAAACTCCTCAAATTATATGAAGGAGTCTAACAATTCATTTATAACTACATTATCTCAGGCATCACCTCAGCAGTTAGATTTGCCATGGAATTTTATACTCATATAAATAAATGTAAAGAATCATCAGCCCCATCCAGATCAAGGTATAAATGTTAATTTAAAAACAAACCATCCTGGTGGTTCACCAACATAAATACATATAAAAGAGAAAGAAATTAATCAAGTATACAACAGATATGTAGACTCCCAAGTCAAGGAAAATATTATAAATTTAACTAAGAATGAACAAAATTAGATCTACTAAGGCAGTCCATGAAGTCAAGTTGGTATATGAAGCCAAGAACAATTACACATCCCTTTAGTTATGTTAGAAAACTAAGAATAAACATTCCAATATATAGATCTATACTAAATAACAAAACCTAGTCTGACCCAGTAGACATTACCATGATACTAGCAAATAATTCACAATCCCTGCTATCCTTGTATCTGTTATACTCCCTATCACCACTAAAGAACAGGTGCTGAAAGTACTGTCAAGGACAAATAATACTTCCCCAGTTGGACTACACAGCATATCTGGCTGTTTGATAAATAGTACCAAATATGCCCTGGACTTAGAACTGGAAGTATGGCATATGGCATTTTTGATGCCACTTCATAAAGGTGGATCCACTAATGATTTCAGAAACTATATGAACATTATAGGCTGTCTCATTTCTAAGGCCAGGGAACACATTATAACACTTAACATGACAGGACATGGACCTCATCAGATAAGATCAATAGAAATTGTGTTTTGTGAAGTGTAGATGTTGCGTGTTGAGATCAATATTAATTAAATTTGTTTTGAGTTCCCTGGTCTTAAAAATCAGACAACTAGGTCACTCTACATACTGTTCCCACAGCTTTCCTTGATCAAGCCAGCATGTTTGACACCACCTGCATGCTAGCATAATTAATAAACTGAATGTGTTGCAATTAGATCCATATGGGGTAAGATGGATAGCAAAATGGCTAAAAGACAGAACGCACATGATGTAGGTGACAGAAAAAGTGTCAAAGAACATAAAGCTGACCAGCAGTGACCACCACAAAGCACAGTGCTAGGACTTCACTTGTTTAATATTTATGTCTCTGATTTACAGATTAAAAATCAGGACCTATGGCAAACCAAATTGGCTCCAAAAGGAACATCCACTTATAAATATCTGTTGTATTGAAAATGGGCTAAATTTAAATGCTAAAAAATGTAACATCGTTGCATTTTGCAGACAAACTATCTCCTCAGCATATGGTATTGACAGCACTCTATTTCAAAATGAAAATAGAGTTAGGGACCTTTGAACCTGGGTTGTAACCATGGTGTTGGAACAGTTGTCAAGAAATCCTTCTGCTTGCAGCAGCTAATCACCAAAAGAGTGCCATCCATTTCTAAAGTGGTCATTGTCCCCTTGTATTTGACAATGATCTGACCAAGTATAGAAACCGATACTTCATTTGGTATGCACCTCATCAAACATGCCAAGCATTTAAAGACCCCAGAAGATGTTTTAAAGAGAATCACCAGCTTAAAATCTGTAAGCAGAAAACAAAGTACAGGATGCAAAAACTTGTAAAAGTAAAATCTCTGAAACTAGAGTTCACAGGTGCCAGTAAAAATAACTACACGACACACAAAAAGTATATTAAGTGCTTTCATTCCGCTTACTTTTATACTTTTTCTGTGTGTCGTGTAATGATTTTTACTGGCTCCTGCAAACTCTGGTTTCAAGCATTTTAGTTTTAGAAGCTTAAAATATGTAAGTTACCAGAAAATACAAAGAGCACTATCCTTCTTTTCCATATAACCGCGGTGGTTCAGTGGTAGCATTGTTGCCTCAGAGCAAGAGGGTCTCCTGTTCGATTCACAGCTGGAGCGCCTTCTATGTGGAGTCTGCATGTCCTCCCCGTGGTCGAGTGGCGTTTGAAAGACATGTGTAGAATGGGCGTGCCTTCATTGAAGGTTGGGTGTCGAGCTGGCACCTCGGCACCCGTAAAAAATAATCTACTGCTAATCATTAGTGGACCGGAGTTCTGCTGTGGTGACCCCTAACCGGGAAAAGCCAAAAGAAGAACAACAAGTATCCTTCTTTTCCATATCATAAAGAGCCCTCAGAGGAGACCTATGACTGGTCTTCTGAGCAAACAGAGGTTCATTAGTACTTGATCTCTTGTGCCTTCACAAATCAAGCTGTTCCACAAATACCAGAAAAAAGAGATTTAAACCTGCTTCAGAAGATCAGTAAAACAAGTGGAGACACAGATACATTGGCCAGTGCCTCTCTCTCACTTTTGGAATAACCTTGCCAAACAGATAAAGTAGTGTGATACACTATCTTCCTTCAAATGGGTCCTCAGTAATTGGATACCTTTACTTAAATTTAACCTGGGCTTAACTGGTTTATCTCTATTTCAGATAGCAGGTCCAGTCTATGGTGGAAAATAGAAAGGTATAATGCTCATAACATTTAGTAGCCTTGAACTCCCTATGATCTTATGATTTTATCATCTTATTATTCTGTGAACAATTCTATACAAACACCAATGATAATCATATTATGTCATTTTCCTTGTACAGAAAAACAGGTATAATTGCATTTTATTAGACTATGTTACTGTCTTTTCTCACACAGAGGGACAAAGTATTTCACTTTAGACCCCCTCATGTAATGGAGTAGTTTTTCAGAAATGTTATCATCCCTAACACAACCCTTAAACCAGTACTTCACAGCAAAATGCTGCCCCCTAACAAATTGAACATATGTGCAGAAACCTGCAAGATGGCCATACACAAGAAGCAGTTTTAAATGTCCAGCAGGACTTTAGCCTGGGGGGCCTTTTGTGTCTCATTTTGCCCCAAATTTGCTCTTGAACTGTCAGCCATTACTCTTAAACATGCATTGGGGTGACTTTCTTCCCCTTTACTCTGCTGGTCAATGCCGTTAAAGTTTCTAAACTTGTGATCATATCACAGTCATGACAATCCCCCACCACTTTTATAACATGTGCTTCTCTGACAACTCTGACAATTTGAAAGGAGCTTAATAATGGCCATGCCATTGCTCAGGCACATTTTCATTGATGACCACCATAAAATAAACAAAACATAAAACCCAATTATCTCAGGATTTAACCGTTTGATACATGATATACTGTCTGCCCAGCATTACCAATGCATCATTTAGGTCTTTTGTTCTTAAAGCTGCATCTCATTCAAATCAGAAAGATGAAATATTTCTATATACTCCCCTAGCCATTTTTTTTCTTTCACTGACTGAATAATTTGGGAGGTAATCACTGTCTGATGGTGAACAACAGCAAGATTATGTATAACTAAACTTGCACTGTTAACTTACTCATCTGGTGCAGTTTATTACTGTTTAAGTTTTTCCCAGATAAAGGCAATTCATAGGTCCATAGGTTCATAAGAGATTACTAGGTGGATGGCTCAAGAGCATTACAAGCCAAACCAGTTTTACCCAGATTGAACCCAATTTTCTATCCCTAGAGAAAAGATAACAAGGGTTAGCAAGTGGGGTTTTGATAATTTTTACAGATTGCCTCTGTCCATAAGGGACTTGATTTCCATCTATCGGTCCAGATTGCACTTGAAAATGGTCAGGGAAGGGCCTTGCTTTACGTGAATAGGAAGTCTATCCCAGAGGAGAGGCAATCACTGGGACATGTATCTGTCTCTCCAGCATGATCTATTCACGTTCATTGATGCTCCAGCTCATTTGTTCAATTGATAGCAACATTGTTTGCCCATCTCAAACATTTGTCATTTTTTGCCATATGATAGGAAGTGTGTTTATAGATTGCCATCAGCATTGCTTTCTGTGCATTTGTATTTTGTATTGTGTCTGTGTTTTAGCCATATTAGAAACTAGAAATGGGAGAATAGGTCACAGATGAAAAGGTGAAGCAAGCAGAAGATAGAACACAAGGCAAGTAGATGAGGTAACCTCTGTGCAGTTAGTTTTGTGATCATGCAATGTTTTCATCAGGGCTGGGTCAGAGACTACCTTTCAGGTCAGGCATAGATCACCTCTTTGTAATTTGTAGGAAAATGGATACAGTGACAGGACGTTTTATCGGTCTGCATATGACATGTTGGTTATACCCTATATTTTTTAGGGGAGAAACCTATGAGGATGCTCTAACAGTTGCAGGTGCCTAGAGAGGTACATGCCAGGGGGTGATTGTACTTGATTATTGGTCTGATGAAGGCTGAGTACAGTGGTACTATGACATCCTTAGATCTGGATGCCATGCATTTATGTATAAGCTGAGCTACATAGAAGGCTTTCCTCACCACCATGGATACACGACGATCAAGGTTTAGAATACCGTCTATCTGAGTATCCAGTTCTCTTGCCACTGGGTCCACTCTTAGGGGGTGCTATCAGTGTTGTAATCTGCAGGGATGTTGATTTCCCATTTAGTTTGAGGCCATGGCTCTGACACCAATCATTAGTTTTCATCAGTCCTTTCTGTAGGATATCACATTGTTAGGAGAGTCAGTGATTACCCCCGACTTGCATTCATCAGCAAACCTGGTTAGCTAAAAGCCATCTACATTTGCCTTGACATCTGAGAAGTATATCCCACACAGAATGGCACCCAGCACTGTGCACTGGGCATTTGATTAAAAAAATTGATGAAACAATTGATGAAATTGTTCGAGTATGTAATATCATTGTTTATTTTTCAGTTGACTGGACTCTCTTCCACCTCTAATAAAGGAGATAAACTCCCTGTCTAATACTAAGACAAGCAACCATGATTTGCCATCCTCATTAGAAGGATTTATTGATGTTTGCACGTATTCATCTATCCTTTTAAATTGTGCATCTTGAGACCCTGAATGTTCACTATTACTTCCATACCTGAGGTGGCTGCATTTAGTGCTTCTTTTTCAGTGAATGCCATTTGCAGCTTCCTTACCCTCCACTTTATTTTCTTTAGAACAGGTCCTTCATCCAATGCTTCTTTGACAGTTGCTTGTTGACTGCCACTCTTTGAGTTATTTTGTAATAGAGCTGAGAATTCCTAACGAATACTTAAAACATTGATGTGTCAGAAAAAAACACAATTCAGCAGAATGGAAAGCAGTGGCAGGCTGAAAATCTGACATTGCTTAACAATATACCACCCTCAGAGGATTATAACTCTCACATCACAAACACAATGACGATGAAAACCATTCTAGGGAAGTGATTAACGTTACAATATTTGATAATAAGCGATTACTGATGCTCAGCCCACTTGTGCAACTGATACCAACACTGTTTGTCCATCTCAGAGATTTGTCTTTTTTTTGCCATATGATGGGAAGTGTGTGTATAGATTGCCATCAACATTGCTTTGTGTGCTTTTGTGTGTTGTGTGTGTCTGGTTTTCAGCCATATTATATGTTGAAAATGGAAGTATAGGACACAGATGAAAAGTAGAAGCAAGCAGAAGGTAGAACACAAGGTGAGTAAATGAAAAGTGAGCAGAATGGAGGAGGGTTAACAACATACCTCTCTACTTCTTAGCTCAATAATTCTCGTATATTACAACAATATTTGTAGTTATTTACTGACTATAATTCTCAATGACTTATTAGACAAACAATTTTTAGGCTGAACAACTAGAGCCAATCATGTATATATTTGTAAAGTATTTGGGAAGTTAAAACGTACAGGTGAGTGTATTTATTTATTTATTATAGGGTGCAGTTGCCCTTGAAAATGGAAAGATGGGGAAGGAAGTTAGATCAGGCAAGTAAGAGGTGTGTAGGATTGGCTAATATAATCACAGCGAAAGACACACATGACTGAAAGGGTGTGGGGGGGGTGATACATTAAGGGATAGGGAACACAATGGTGATGCAAACAATAAATATGGAAGATAGTGGTGAGGGGAGAACTGTAAAGTAAAAAGGAGTGGGCATAGACACAAAAAGGAGGGGAAAACTGCATTTAGGGATATGACTGGGTGTTCACAGAAGTAGTCTCTGTCAGCTTAGACCCACTGGGAGATCACTAATCTCCTTGTCAGCTGTCACCATTGGGTCCTGCATCTGAAGCTAGAGGCAGGGCTGGGCAAGGATGCAACTCAACAAGTCACCTCAGCATGGTGGGCATCCATCCTTTTATCTATTGTTTCGCTCGCAAGCTCTGCCAGCTCCAGACTGATGACAAAAGTGCTACATCCACTTACACTGTTAGAGATGGACATCACTGTACTACCCTCCAGTGCAGGACTATCTGAAAGATGTGATGCAGGTAGGCAGGAGGTGTGGAGGAAATTGTGGCAGCATGGGGACCCAGATATGCTGATTCCTTCTGATGATTGTGGTGGTGGCCACTTTCCTGCTGCATATAATTGTAATAGAAAAGAAGAAAAGGCAAAAATAAATAAATGTGTGAGAGACAGAAAGGATAGCAATAAAGAAAGTGGGGGAAGAGAAATTTTATTCCTAGCTATATTGATACTTAAAGTAAAATACACTTTTGATAGTTAGGCATACACTGGTATGTCATGGACCTGTTTGTTTGATTATAATATTTGGGAGGTTCTAAGCTAAAAGTCATCTTCATGTATAATCTGACATAAGAACAAACTAATTGCAGGATCTATTTTTATCAGGGAAGCACATCTGTGCATGTGGCTAGTGATACTACATCAGTTTTAACAATAATGCAGCTTGACATATACATAAAAAGCATGCTCGTCACAGAAAACGTATGCCAAGAACAGTTGATAGACAACTGACAGATACTTTGACTGTATATTGTGAAATGCCCCAGTAATGACTAATTATGGATATTACATATGTGAATCTTGCAGTAGTAAATTGATATTATTGGGATGGCAAATATACTCTGTTATGACAACAGTACTTTTTTGGTGGGTGGGGTATGGGTATTGAACCCATAGCCATTCTAATAATCATAGTACACATACACATGACATGATGAGCCACATGTACACCTGTAAAGGGACAGCTATGCAGAAGCACAATTCTAACATTGCATGGTCAAACTCATTCCCTTAATGAGTGGCAGGACTGGCAGATGTGGCACTGCTATATAAAAGTTATACAGACTTGTTTTTAGTGATTATGACAGTTGCAATGCAAACAGATACATCTTTCACAACAGCAGGTATACTTACTCTGGGACTCTGTTAGGTGCTTTAATCCGCTCCCATGCAGACTTTCCTGGTGAACAAATAAATAAATAAATAAATGAAATCTGGTTCTTTTAAATCTCTGTAGGAGACATAAACAGAGCATGATATGATATTAGATGATAGCATGCATTGGCAAGTTATTGATTTAGCTAAAAGATGGTATACTTACAGTACTGAGATGATGAGTGCACCCTAACTTCAGCTTCTCATTGGCCAAGGAGGTCAGGCTTGCTTTGACTCACGTCACTGTCATGATGACAGCACTGTTCCCTGATTTGTGGAATGGCAGTAGCACAGATGACAACCTTGGCCAAACTATTACAGGCATCAGCCTTACACTGCAATCCAGTATAGCACCCTTACAGGAGCCATCACTTGAAATGCTTATGGAGGATATCCAGCAAAATTACAGACTCCTCATCACACTATCTCTTTGTTCTGAAAGGAGCACTACCATTACCTTCTCCAGCCATAACTGTCTAGCCTGCAATGATCTAAGAAAAAGAATGTAGAGAAATAGTGCTCAAAACAGTTCTAACATGTCCCATCCTTCACACAATGACAGGCACTTTAGGGAATCTTCATTACACAATGAAAGGCAGAAAAATAAAATATAAGTACTTTACTATTATTCTTCCAATGGCTCCTTAGGTTGTGAAACATGACAGTCCCTCTGATGACTGCTGACAAGTTATGTTCAGAAGTGACTCCATTTTGAGTAGGGTGAAGATCGCATGATGATTCTTTAATCCATATAATCAAGGGCTTACTTCACATGCACAAAGCTGGCCTCAGTGTCTCAGACATGCACATTATGTTATTAAAATAGGCTCATCAAGCACATTGAGTGGTTCAGAAGCAACAATGCGATAAGCTGCAGATGGGGTAACCACTGTGCCCAAAGATTATCAATCATCTGTAAATACTCAGTGAATTTGCTCTGTTTTAAATTTTTGTGAATTTTTTCAACGGGTCTGTGCTTGAAAATGGTCTTTTTTGATGAAGGTAATACCCTAGTAGACAAAATAAATAAATAAAGAGGAGAATTTGTAGGAGATAAACATGACAAGAAGCACAGGTCCTCATCATGCTTCCGAGGGCATGAGGTTTGAATACAGCACGTTACCTCAATGGTTTGTTGCCAAAAGTATCAGCTTATGTAAGATAAGTGGCACTTTTTACACCTATTTCTTAGTCTGGGACTAACTTTCTGTGTGCTGTTTAATGTACGGCCTAAACATTACATCAGTTTGTCAGTGCTTCTAAATAAATTGACCAACATTTTGTTAAGGGGAGCATTGCAAGGGTAATGAGCATGGTAGCATGGATGCTTGTTAAAGTACATTGTATCAACAGTACACTGCCATACACCATTGTAATGTTGCAAACCTTACACAATATGGTTGGGCCCAACCTTTGTACTGCTTAAATTGTAATGTTCATGTGCTTGTTAACTTGCAGTATTGTGTTTCTATGTTTTTTTTTTCCTTTTGGGGAGTACTGTAGGTGGGACATATAATTTCAGACATTTGGGTAAAGACTGTTATGTGGATACTCATGACAGACACAAATATGCATCACCACACTTTATTAAAACAAGCCCTACAACCAAAGAGCTATCTCATAGCATGCTGCTTTCATTTATAAATGCTTTTGTTCAGCTTACGTTACTTTGTTAAACTCTCAGGGGGTTCAATAAACTCTACACATTCATTCTCTATGATGTGCATTTTGCACTGCTACCCACATGCCATAGTAAATAAATTAAGATTCAGTAAGCACTATGTACAGGCACACACCTGATAATTACAACATAAGCAGCTGAATTGCATGCTAATGAAGCAATCCAAAATGGTGGAGCTATTCAACAAGCTATAAAGCATCTGTGCAGACTCTGTGCTGCTTTTTTCCTGCAAATTCCAAAACTGTTGGAATACAGCCATGGAGAGGAGTCTACACGGACTGAATGTTAGGGGCCACTGCTGCTTTAATACATTTTATTTGCTACAGACTGAAGCAAATGCTGCTGCTGCTGCCAATAGGCCTAGGTCAAGAAAGAGAAAAGTTTTCAGGCCCCATTTAACTTTTCAAAACCTATATGATGTGGCAATTGTAGAGCACTACAGGGTGGACAGGAACACACTACAAGAACTCTGTAACATCTGCCAACCTCATCTTAGATCCAGAGCCAACTGAGAGGAACCCATCCCAATGGAGACAAAAAATGTGTAGCCCTTAGAATCTTAGCTACAGGTACCTTTCAGAGACCAACGGGCGTCATGCTGGGAGTGCCACGGGCAACAGAATCCAGGATCCTCCACCAATTCTTGAATGCTATGCTCCAAATGCCAGGGAGCGCATATATTTTTCCTGTACTTCTGAAGAGAGGGCCAGAAATATGCAGGAGTTCTAACATGTAGCACATTACCCTGAAGTATTGGGTGCCATAGATTGCACACATATAGAAATTAAGGCACCACCCAGGAAACAGGAGAGGCTGTACATAAACAGAAAGGGCTACCACTCTATCATCTGTCAAGTTGTGTGTAATGCCAAGGGAATCCTTTTGAATGTATGTGCCAGCAACCCTGGCAGTTACCATGACTCATATATGGCACACCTTCCAACTGTGCCAGATGTTTGCTAGAAGGGATAACCTACAGAGCCCTTTACTGGGGGATGCAGGCTATGCACTGGAACTGTGGCAGATGACATCCATCAGAAATTCGCACACACCCACAGAAGAACACCATAATGAGGCACATGCTCAAACCAGAAATATAGAGCATGTTTTTGGGCTGTTGATGTCACAGTTCCATTGCCTAGATACATCTGGGGGAGTCCTAAAGTACAATCCATGGACATATACAGAAATATTTACAGTATGTGCCATGCTACACAACATATCCCTGAGGGAACAGCTTCAGCAGGATCAGCAAGGAGAAGAGGCACACATCCCACCACCAATGAAAATGTCACCATGTCCACAGGCAGATGAGGAACCACCAGGTGCTGGGGGTGTAGGCAGATGTAGGCATGCTCAGTATGGCCTTACATTGTCTAAGAGACAATGCATAGCTCATTCACTCACCTTCTAGGAGCTTAAAACCTTCCTCCTACTCACATACCTATAGTAACATTGATGCCAAGCAACTCACACAACCTTTACTTCCCCATGTATTGGCTGTGTACTGCTTGCATCAGACATATTCAGCCCTGAACTGAACTTTGGCAACTGCTGCATTTACAAGGTAAGTCCTGAACCTGGAGTGTATTGTTTAATAATATGAAAGTGCGGCATATCCTTGTATTTCATTACTTGGTGTGGTAAACAAGGGAAAGGTGGGAGATTTGCACAGAAATTATCTTAACATGTGACAGCAGAGACTTATTTGACATATATGTGTCCATTATTAATTAGTAGGCCTCAGGCATCAAAGATTCACACAGTCATATCTCTCAAAAGTACTGATGATCACTGCATGTCCTCAGTTTAACACCATACATTTGTATTAGAAAATCATTAAAGAAAGAAGTTAGAAAGTAATGATACACAGTGCAATTTCTGACTTCACAATCCTCACAATCCTCACAAGATTATTCACTATAACATTAGAAAATATTGATGCTATCAGTTATCAATTATCATCATCAGAGTCTGCTGATACACTGACATCAGGTGGCATAGGACCCACACTCCCAATGTCATGATCACCTATAATAAAAACAAGCACAGGAAAAAAATAATACCTACACTAGTACAGTCCAATATATGCTAACAAAGTAACAGTACTGCCACTATTACAGATAATGCAGAAATACATACAACAGGTCTGACATCAACAGCACACACTAAAATATTTCTTTAAATTGATCAGCAGTGCTGGAATAAAAATGTTTGTCTTACCATCTGCAGATGAGATACTCCTCTGCAATCCAGACAGTCCTGTAAGTATAATTCTGCTGTGTGGACTGGCATAGCCTCCACGTTTGCCTAACACACATACGCAATTGCTTGTACAGCCAATAACCTTGAAATTTTAATTGCAATTATATAATGCTTCACTACTGCTCTCCACTTACTTTGTGCAAATGTGTTGCTTGGTGGTGCTCACTGCAGAACAATGCATTTACATGACGGTAAGGGGAGTACAACAGTTCCAAACAGTGTTTTCACTCCAGTAAACGTGATAACTGGAGTTTGTGGGAAAGCATTAGTCTCCATTGCTCTAAATCCATGGCAGACATGGCAGGCATTTGTGGGGAAGGGGCCAGGTTTAGGGTACAGATGTAGGGTGTCTAGGAGTCCAAGATTTTTCTGGACTCCTAGTTAGGAACACCGGTGACAGGCTTCTGCAGGGCGACTATTCTTCCTCCCAGTATAAGTCGGAGGCTTGGGATAGTTTAGCCATGGCTGTTGCCAGTGCCACTGGTATCCTGCACATGTAGACATTATTATAATAAACTACAGAGGAGGAAGAGGGATACTCTCAGCCACTAAGTTGAGGTATTTAGGACTGAGGACATCCTACACCTGTGCAATTATCATCCAGAAAGAGTACTTGGAATACTTAGAAAGTTGAACATAGGCAAGACTGGTATTCATAATGGTTTTCTGTTCTGTTCTGTTTTTTTCCACATCTGCCAGTGACCATGAGTGCAATGTCCGAACCCATGGGACTAGATTGGTGAGGATGAGGGAAACATGTGGTATGTATACAGTAGAAGAGTATTGTTATCGTAGCATTAAAATATAATATAATATAATATATAGCTTTTTGTTGGTATTTTATAGAGTTGTGTCATATTGAGCATGTATATCTCAACTGTAGAAGCAAGTATGCATACATTAGTCTGTAGCACAAACCAAGACTACAATATTAAACTTTATTCAGAGTTTATGCATTCAAATACCAATATTCTCAACTATACACTACTGCTAATTCTTAAATAATATTTAAATTAAGTTAATTAAAACCTCTATGCCAGTGGCACAAATGTCCTGCTGTAATCTGTAAAATGTATAGCTGGAACACGCATATATGCAATATATGCACATGTCAAGGATTACTTGCTACAATCTGTTGTATAGTTTGCATCTGTTAAGACAAGGTTTTCTTAAATATAAAAGTTAATGTAATACCATCAAATGATTGTATTAATGCATTGTATGTGACATATGAAGGTACTAATCTTATCTCTTTATTTCTCTCACCCCAACCATTATCTTTCCATTTGGCTATACAACATGATTGTGTTTTTCGCATCCCTCTCTCTCTGGAGGTGACAGTCCAAATTCAGTAAATATTTTGCATATATGTTCAGTTTACACTGTTAAAGAACTGGAAAGTTATGGTTCTTTCCTACCTCACTCCTGTACATTTCTGTCCTGCTATCCCTTTGGTCTTCCTCCGCTTGCTCCACATTTCACCACTTATCTACCCCATTTTAACACCTTTAATCTGGTCAAAAAAATAGAATCAAAAATACCACACATAACTTGCTGAAGAAGCAATAGATCCCTTGACTTTTTGGGCTTCATGTTTGTTTGGAGGTGTGCATCACACAGCAATGGTGAGTGGTGGCAAAGAAGTGTGGTTACCCTGCACAATGCCGCTTAACACCACTGCGCTATGCTAACATACAGCAACACATCTTGTATAAACAATTCATGTCACAGCATTATCACTCTATAATGCAAAGTATTTTAAAGTATTACATAAATCTGTATTCAAACCCAGTACCATCTGGCCCAAAAAAGGAATGTATCAATGTATTAACACATGCTGCCACAGAGTCAGTTAAGCAGCAGGTGTATTTCACAGATTCAACAGTAACTGTCAGACGTTAGCAATGCAGCTCACATTTGCACACTGCTTAGCTAAATGCAAACATGTGTATCTTGCATGTGTATGTACTTTGCTAACCATTGCACAAACCCGCTACTTGCCTCTGTATAGAAAGGTACATATTATGCTGTATTACTGCTGGTTACTGCCCATTTCCCTGTGTATGACATAAAATTACATGTGGAAACATTACAAACTGAGAGCCCTATCTAACAATATGTCACATATTTACAATACATCCATGTGTTGGCACTCCCCCCCCCACACACACAAGCACAGCAATCCTATAGTCTCAGTAATTTTTCCACACATATATCAACCACACTACAAAATGTAATATAAAATGTTGTGTACTATGCAATGCACATCAATTTGGTAACAAGCAAAACTACAGCCGTTGACCCACATGCCTAAAATGCCTTATCTGCTAGGCTGGGGAAGGAATCAGCATGGACCATATCCAGAGGGACATAGGTGACCTTCAGCATACTTGACCCTACCCATTTTGTTTTTGTCAAGGGTAGATCTTGCTTATTGAACCTTGTCGACTTCTTGGATACTGTTCCCAAACACCTGGATGAGGGATAACAGGACATACTGATTATGTTGAGTTATCCAAGGCCTTTGACTCTATCCCCCATTCATGTGTCATAGTGAAGACCTCCCATATGGGAATTAAGCCATGCAGTAGTAAAGGGATAGACAATTGGGTTACTGACATAAGATACACTCTCAAAGTTGGGGACTGCACCTCCACCAGCAGTCACTTACCATAAGAATACCACAAGGGTATCACAAGGATCTATGCTGGGCACTCAACTGTTTGCAGACTACTTCACTGAAGCACAGGCAGTGGTAGATAACCTGTGGTTTTCCACGTTTGCAGATGAATGCTGAGTGGATGCACTAATATAGAGTCCCCCAGTGATGGTAATAACATATTATGAAAGTAGTTGCCACATACAAATAATTGGTGCCAAACTCACAGACAGAACCTTAGAGCATACAGTGGTTTATTGTCCCCTTTGGCAATGAAGTATCCCTATTAATTATGATATACATAGCACCCATCTAAGATAAAACACAGTATTGTGAGACTTAGCAATCTACAATTTTATCACTATATATCCATAG